>NC_079433.1:11027395-11079895 GCF_026213295.1 Gadus chalcogrammus | reverse complement strand
GTTTTCTGTTTGTTTTCTTTTTTATGTCTTTAATGTGGGCAAGCGGGAATGTTTGCCCCTCTCATCTCTCTTTACTTGCCCCCCCCCCCCCCTCCTCCTCCCCTCCCCCCTACCCAACCCAGGCCCACTCCCACATCAGCAGCTACACACTCCCCGACTATCCAGCTCTCCCCTTACCTCCCCCCTCCTCCTCCCCCCCTCTCCTACCACTGATCCATCCACATTTGTTTTTCTAGTAACCCTCCCAGGCCAGCCCCCAACCAACAGCACCCTCCTCACTGGCCCCCTTCCTCCTCTTGCCTCTGTCCCTTCTTCGCCTCTCCCTGCCACTGGAGATTGTCATTTGTAAAGCTGCTGGCGTATTGACAGGCCATATCTTTGTCGTGGTGTTGCGGCCTCCCTCTCGCTCTCTGCTCCCCTTTTATCTTCACTTTATGAGGTTTCGGTCAAACGAAGAAAAAGAAAAAGGCCTACATTTTCTTCCTGCAGTGAGAGGGGGAGAAAAAACAGCAACAAAGAAATGACAGTACATGCAACTCTAAAACAACAAAACCATTCCTCAAAGAATTCTGCCTTTCCCACGCTAAGCCAATTTTCTACACAAGATTAAACAAACTTGAACAACAAAGGAAGGAGAGGGAGAGAGAGAGGGAAAGAGAGACAGAGAGAGGGAGGATGGGGAGTGGGGGGAAGAGTGAAAAAAAAAATGTGGTTATGATTCGGGACTCAGAGGATGCCCCAAAGTCTTCCAGTGAGAAAAACAAATGTGAGGAAAAGTAACTGTTACTATTTTTAAGTGCACGAGGAATGTCTTTGCGATGCCATGACTCAAAGGCACGCTGGCTCTGTGTCCGTAATCAGTTTATTCTGACTCCGCTCCCCTGCCACATCACACACAGGACCCAATCTTTTATGGGGCCACAGAGAGAGAGACAGAGACAGAGAGGGAGAGAGACAGAGAGAGAGAGAGACAGAGAGAGAGAGAGAGAGAGAGAGAGAGAGAGAGAGAGAGTAAAAGGAGTCACATTGGGAAATGGCCCCTGACTCTCCACCGCCCCCAGACCCAGCACGTTGCACGCGACTGTACCCGATTAGATGGTGTGGTGTGTGTGTGTGTGTGTGTGCATGTGGGGAGTGGGGGTGGGGAGGCTGAGCAAGGGCTCTGCTAATATTAACCACAGTATAAAAACGGGTTTTCTTTTAAGTCCTGTGGAGCCCCATTTGGAAGGCTGACTGTACCCTTTGAGGCCACGATGTTGTGTGGATCAATGTCAGACCCGACACCTCAATCTGCTTCCCATTTTTGCCCGCGGTTTGACTGACGAAGAATGTCAATGTCGGTGCCGATCTGTGGCGAAATCAAACCTAAAATGTGTTCAACAGAGGGGAACTATATTGTAGATGCATGTTCAAGCATGTGCAATGTAAAAGCATATCGTGTCCGTGTTTTCCAAGTACAACCCTATAGAAAACGAATTGGACGTTTTAACGACATAAACCAGCTGGGGGTCCTCAATACACCTACAGCTTTGAACTAACATTTTCAATGTTTAATTTGACATACCTTAGTGGCTGAATATTCAATGATAGCATATGAGAATGGAAAAAGTCTCTCATACAAAACACAATAATGATTTTTTTACATAATTCAAGTTCTAAACAAACAACAACCGCTGTATTTTGTATGTGTCATCGTCACTGTTGATTTTTTGGATAGAGTTTTCATTGGCTTCAGATGTTGGTTTTCTGACAGCTGGCCGGTAACTTTCCACGGCGGCACGGCAGAACAGGGTCAAAAGGCAGCGGCTCGTCACGGTGTCATTGACACCCCTCTCACTTGTGTGAATCCTCCTATAACTTTGCACCTCACTTCCAGCCTTATCGAGTAGACCCGCTAGGGGACACCTTGCCCCGATGGCAGTTCCTGAGAGCAGGCGTAAGCCCTCCTTTAAATAAGGCACACAATAGTAACTTTCCGCTGGAACACCGTCGGACTGTCTGGGTCACTTTTAGCATTTCTGAATGGGAAGGGATTACTATGAGTGTGAATGAGGAGCGGAGGGGAGGAAAGGGGAAAGCGACAAGGATGCGACAAGGATGAGCTATGGAGGTGTTAAAGGAGTAGCCCTTGTTGTCTTGTCTTAAAGACAGCATGCAGGGGGGGGGTGCTTTCGTTTTTAAAGCAATTTCATTCTGCTGCCAAGAGGTCATTTGTAATGGTGGTGGTGTCTTCCCTTTCCTCGATTTCCCAGCCTAAACAAAATCATTTAAACCAGATGAGATGGCAACAGGTGATGTGACACACGTACACACGCACACAAACACGACACACACACAAAACACGCTTTCCTTCAACAAAATATCTTGTTGCGGACATCTGCTGCTGACCCGAACGCAGACTTATTCGGACAGACTTCCAACTCGGAGATGTTCCACCCCCATGCCCAGTCTCTTTGGTCAAACATAAAACCCTCGGAGACGACGCTTGAGGTCAACGAGGAACACTCTGCAAACCCCATAACCTCACACACAGCCGTCCCTTTAGCTGGCGTCCGTCTGCACAGCCAGGGCCCAAGCACCACTGCCGCTGCTGCCGCCGATGCCAGTGGTGCCGGAAGCTTGCGGTCTGGTGCGGCTCCACATCGTCCTCCCCTCTGGTTCTAAATATACCCTCGTATGAAAGGCCGGCCGGCTTATTTTTGAGGCTGTGATACATTTCCTTTCCACCGGCAAAGGCTTAAGAAGAACAGTGCAGAGACAGACGTCTGCAGATCAACAAAGAGCATTAAGTGGTAATTACAGAGCAGAGGGAGCAAGCAAGAGATTTGGTTTCCCCGCCCCCCTGCCCCACTACTATTTTCTTCCTATTCCTACCCCCCCCGCCCCTCCCCCCCCTCCCAGCCACCACAGAGGCCAGACGCGTCTCTGAGCCACCGTAGGGCGCCCAGTGTATTAGACTTCCAATGATTGCCAGTGATTGTATTATCTGATCTCACGAGGGATAAGCACACAGCGACGGACACAAACACACACGCATGTGCCCACCCCAACCGCGCACATCCCTGTTGCGTGGACAACGTACACACCACACGCACACGCCTCTGCTTTTCTTGAGTTCGCTGGTCTTCGAACATACAACATCTTTGGAAACTATAGGCCATACACACACACACACACACACACACACACACACACACACACACACACACACACACACACACACACACACACACACACACACACGTACACACACACACACACGTTGCCCGGTGCACTCCACTTCACCACGCAGCCTCCACCGCACTCCCTCCGCTCCGGGCCCGTTTGATCCCCCGGTCGAGGGTCCTCTCCGCGGTGCCTCCGTCTGAATTCCACAGATTCTGGGATAATTCAAACGTTTCACGGCTCAGACTTGCTCCCCCAACCCCCCCCCCCCCTCCCCACCACCACCCCCACCACCACCACCACCACCACCACCCCCAGGAGACGGCGGCGGTGGCGGCGATGGCGGGGACAGAAGAACGCCACCACCCTCACCACCACCACGGGCCCCGTCTCTCTCCCTCTCTCCCTCTGTCGCTCGCTCTGTCTCCCTCCACTCTATTGTCCTGGGCCCTTTAATCAGGCCCTCTCTGTGGCTGCACGCTGCCACCAACTAGAGGCCTTGTCTCAGCCTGGGAAAATGCCTCTCTAAGTGGCTGTTATGCACCCCGGCGCGCACCGCAGGGACCCGGAGGGGTGCCGCCGGAGCCCTCGGTGCCAGCCGCTGGGCCCCGGGTGGCTGACACACACACACACACACACACACACACACACACACACACACACACACACACACACACACACACGCACACGCACACGCACACGCACACGCACACTGACACAATGGGAAGCCAATCCTGATTTCATACGGAGCCTTACATAACCATAGCTGTTTCTGGTATCTATTTAGGCCGACCGATGTCCTCGATCAATAAATCAAAACAGTATCATAATCACAGGCGCGGGAGTTTATAGACAATACAACAAAACAAAACGAATGACAGGCTGTTGCTCTTTGCTTTGTTTCACAGGGTGGTAGCCGGGCGTCAAGTGGTGTGAAAACGTCCATACATTAGGCGGTATAATGGGGAGGAGGTTAGGTGGGTCCTCCCTTGCCGAGGCCTTTAGGGGGAGCATCGGTTGCCTGGCTGTGAATATGTCAGAGGAGAGGGAGTTTCCTGCCTTCCTGCCCACGTCACCGAATGACCATAACAAAGGCCTTCTTTGTATGTGTTTGTGCGTGTATGTGTGTGTGTGTGTGTGTGTGTGGGTTGGTGTTTTTAAACATGTGGTGTTTGCTTGACTCTGAGGCAAATCAAGGTCATCAACACGGGGCCCCAGATTGAGTTCACCTTCTCCCGGTTCGTCGCTGCGCCATCGCTTGTCCATCTTGTTTTTGCTCTTTTTGTTTCGGTCCGAGCGATGGCGCCCAGTATTGGGTCCGGTTTAAAAGAAACAAGGATGGAGGGTAGAGGGGGGGCAGGGGTGAGAGACACCAATGCTACACAGAGTTTATATTTAGGGGTTATGAGCATGAATAGGTTTTTTTATAGGGTGTCATAAATTTCATTTTCCAAAGGGGGGGGGGGGGGGGGGCGGTTGAGCACGGAGCCTTGCGTACGCCCTCCCCGCAGTCTCCCCGGGGCCCGGTCTCACCCGGGGCCCACCACGAAGCCCTTTGTGTCCGCCCGCTTCATGGGAAAATATCTGAAACAAATAAGTCACCGGGGGCCGGCATGCACCCCTCACTCAGTGTCCAAAAAAAAAAGGAAAAAAGGGAAAACGACAACAACACTTCTGAGAGTGGTGGATTGTGTTGAGAGAGGGTGTGGTCCCGGCGGCCCTGAAGGAACTACTTGTTTACTTTCACTGGCTCCGGATATAAAAGGAGGCAGAAGGAGGCTGGTGGGGCAGAAAGGCGAATAAACAGCCATTCTTGTGCGGACAATGTGAACAGGCGCAGGCCGGCTGTGGCGGCGCTGTGACACACTTAGACTCAAGGGCGCGGACGCTCGGCCGCGGCCTTCGCTCTGTCATCCCCCCTCCACCCTCCTCTCCCTCACCCGACCCCCCCCTCCGGACCCCCCCTTCACTTGGTCGGTTAATGTAGCTTCGTATGGGGAATGGAAGAAGTATCTATTTTATTGTATTTAATTGATTTCTTTTGATGAATTGGTCTGCTTATGAAAACAAACAACTGTGTTGATTTATTTTGCACATGAAGACAGCACATGAAGACAATACTGAAACGTAATATTATTTTCTTCGAGGGAGAACGATTGAAATAAATCACTAATATACGAATAGTGTATAGCCCTTGATTGTTCAAAAATAATAATAAAATAAATATTAAATAAAGTCCTAAATGTAGGCCTATATCAACGAAGATATACTTACAAAAAATATTTGCACACAACTACAGATCTGCAGTCCACAAATCTGTATCTGTAATATCATAAGCTATGAATTGTTATTCTTAACAAAACAACGATTTTCTACTCTCAATACACAATTAAAAGCAACGACGGAAAATTATTGCATAGTTTGACTAAATATTTTCTCCACATCTGTCTTTGTGTAGTCTATATTAATTATATACACATTTAAAACGGTACGCCTTCTTTCTCTATACCACAGTAAAAACAAAATTGCTTTTATTTTCGGCCTCAACATATAAATAAAAATGTAATACCCCGCAGTGTCTTATTATGTTTTCAGCACTGAAGTTTCACGTTCTATTACATTGTCTTTTGATCGTCTATTTTATTTGTTACTATTTTTGGTAAGGCGAGGTGTGTTACTCTCACCCTTATTCAACATGCATGTTTTGTTATTAGATACAATAGTGTAGAATAAAGTAATGACACCGGTTTATGCAACATACTTGTCTCTCAACCATATTTATTTCCCGTTTCTGATTGGACCACTCACACCGTTGAGTAATGACGAAAACGGAAGTCGCTAGTCCCGGTGGTCAAGCTTCAGCGTGGTAATGGTTTATTTTGTGATCTAACGTAACCATAGTCCATGCTTACCATATTATCGTAAATATTTTATGTTTCATAGTAATCATGCTCCTTATATTAGAAGTGACAGATGCCCATTTCTCTTCAATATTTATGTTTCTTCCCTATTTTGCGAAGCATCTTCCGCTAAGCCGTTAGCAGAAATGACACTTTGGGACAACAACAGTGTTTGGCATGGCTTATATTAAGCATACGTCTCTCTATTCTTTCCATTTATGAACATGTTCTATATTGCTAGATTGTTTTAATCCACAAGTTGATTGCTGCACATTTTCTGGAAATATAGGGAAGGAAAATAAGGAGTCTGTCTTCAATTTTAAGGTCCACAAAAAAGGAGACTGGGTGTCGACCCGCATTGTACATACAAACATTACTGCTCCTCTCTTTTAAAATGATCAAACGGTTAGGAGTGTTTTATGATCTTTTATACCAAAGGAGACATAGGAAGCAAATATGGCCACATGTAGAAAAACAAACGGCATGCTTTACTATTGAAGTGTGTGGTCAGCAACTAACAGCATATGCAATGGGTAGGCAGTATAGCCTTCTGCTTGATAGGCTATTGATTACTTCCTAATCAGTATGTTGTTCTCTATTTATAACACATTTCCTACATTGCTATAAACACTATAAATTGCAATATATAGTTTTATATGTACGTATAACCTCTTAATTTACCTTAATATTACTCAGCTGCTCTGTACAACTGTAGTTTTGGCCCCCATGGCGCTCAATGAAGCACTTTAGCCTTTTTCTAATCTTATCATCAGCTATATCGTAAAATGCGCTGTTCTGTTTAATCCAGCCAACGGATCTTCCCGCACACTTGCTGCGCCAGGCCGCCGGCATGGAAGTGCCTTGCTACCTGGCCAAGCTGCTGCGGGAACTGAACGAGCAGCGCAAGAGAGACTACTTCTGTGACTGTAGCATCCTGGTGGAGGGACGGGTATTCAAGGCTCACCGCAACGTGCTGTTTGCTGGGAGCGGCTACTTCCGTGCTCTTCTGGTGCATTATTTGCAGGTGAGATTTGGCTGGTTAAGAGACCGCCGGTTCGTTGTCATTGTCGTCATGGTTTCAGTATTAATGAACCTCCACGTTTGATCACTGTTAGGGCTACAAGGGTTCAGACTCACACGGGAAAAGGGAGAGACTCAGTTTTTGTTGACCATATTAATGCTGGAAAATGTTTGCGTTTTAGCCTGTATCAAAGGAACCTTTACTCTTCACAGCATGTTTAGTGAGTTGACCTGATCTTCACCCTCAGACAATACAGTTCCCCGATGCCAATGCGAACCCTGTGATCACACTTTATAGACCCATGGGCTCTTCTATTAGTTATTTCGTGTAAATGGATCGTTAATCGGGGTGTTGCTGCCACTCCTCTAATGGGTGTTGCTTGTTTTGCTGCCAAAGCACAAAGTCGAAGCAGAAGGAATAATGATTAACACATCTGGACACACAGCCGTTGAGTTGCCTATGAGGCCACAAGAAAAAAACTATGTTGTTTACTTTGGTCCAGAACTTGTGTTCAACAGTGAAAGATGTTGTCCAAGAAAGCTTGATTAAAGTTGACTATCCTAGTATCTCTGCTTTATATGGCTACTCTGCACTCCCATTTTGATTGTTTGCTTTGATTATTGTGAACAGCGCTTGTATGTCCTGTTTGATAAAAGTATCGGCTAAATGACTTCATGTAAATGTACGTATAATGGGATAGCTGATCCCCTGTCAGCTTAGCACACCATACTTCTAGGGCCAGCAGCCTTCACAGGGATGACCTTTTAAAACAGCAGGACAAAAACAAAACATTGTGCCGAATCCCCAATCACAGCTCTCAACCATTGGTTAAGCATGCAAAGGCCTTAAAGTGTATTATTATAATAATTCTATAATTATAAAGATTATATTTGACCGTATGACATGCTAAATATGCATGTTATCAAAAGCCTTATTTAATTGGTAAATGTGACATCAGTCCAATAAGCCTGACGTGAGCTGTCAATGTTGCATCTCTATAGGACACAGGGCAACTCCACAGCACTGCCTCTCTGGACATAGTCACGGCCGACGCCTTCTCCATCATCCTGGACTTCCTTTACTCGGGCCGCTTGGCCCTCAACAGGGGCAACGTCATCGAGGTCATGTCGGCGGCCAGCTACCTGCAGATGACGGACCTGGTGAACTTCTGCAAGGAGTACATCCGCTCGTCCCTGGACATATGCAACAAGGAGAAGGAGGTGGTCAAGGAGCCGGAGAGTCGAGAGGCGCCCGCCGACAGCGTCGCCCCCGCAGAGTCCCTGGAGTCCGTCTCGCGGGCGGGGGCAGAGGCGGACAGGGGCTCGGGTTCTGAGTCAGTGGTCTCGGTGAGAGCGCCCTCCGCGGAGCGTTCGCCCCCACCCCCAGGACCCAGCAAGACCCCGCAGGGCAGCTGTAGCTTGAGGGGCAGCTTTTTATCGGCGGGGGAGGGATCAAAGGGACACGTCGATCTGGCCACCCAGTCCTCCTCTTCTTCTGCCGGATTGACCCCCGAACTCCTGAACCCCAAAATCGAGTACGACCCGGACGAGGAGATGGGGGAGTCCCCCGACACCAAAGAGCTGGGCTTGTATCCTGGGGTCACTCATCCAGACCACGGCAGGCTGCTCCCAGCTAGCCCCTGCACCGGCAACGAACGCTCGCCCTTTGGACACGGGGGCTACCTCAACGGGAGACACTTCACAGACTCGCTGGCCAGAAGCGAAGGCTCCAGTCCGATAAGGGACAGGGGGAACCTGGGCCAGCGCTTTACCCATGGACTGGACGCTGCCATCGACGGAGGCAGGCTGGACGAGGGCCTGGGGATGGAAGGAGCGTCCGTAATGGGAATACAGTCGGACTGGTTTGTCGAGGACACAGGTAAAAAATTTGAAAATGATGTTGTTGTTTTTTTTATTACCTGTATGTAAGAATCAAGACTGAAGCCATTGCTTAGCTCAGAACATGAACATATCGGAACAAGTGGACTGGTGTTCACTGTTTGTTCTGTATACGTTCTTGCATTTTTCTTTTTCTGGGTTCTTGAGATCTCCCTCCTGGCCTCTGTCTCCCTCTACAGGCGACTGCATGTTAATGCCAGTAAAACTCCACAAGTGTCCTTTTTGCCCGTACACGGCCAAGCAGAAGGGCATTCTGACGAGACACATCCGCTGCCACACGGGAGAGAGGCCCTTCCCCTGCCCCATCTGTGGCAAGAGGTTCACCAGGCAGGAGCATATGCGCAACCACGCCCTCTGTGTAAGTTCATTGTGTGTGTGTCTGAGCTTTACAGAGCTGGGGGCAGTATTCCTGTTTACAATAATCTATGCCTGTGGATGTAATGTAATGCGGCAGTCGTATACTCTCAACGATGACATTTTAACATGGAAGACAATTGCATTAATAGCCAATTCATTCCCTTGGTGTGTTTAGTTTAAATTGCAGTGGATTGTCCCACTAGGGGTCCAGCATCGGCCTACACTCATTTAATTAATGCCACCTGCCTTTGTCTCTTCCCTCCCCCCCCATACATAAAGCGTCACCGTCACTACATGCCGCTCGTGTGCAAGAGCTGCAGGAGAGCCTTCGAAGGGGGTGACATCACAGAGAGCCTGAAGCGCTTCGGCGTCTGCAACGACTGCAGCTCCGGCAACGTCCGCCACGACCCCGCCTCGGGCCCCGCACAGCCGGCTACCGGCCCCAGGGCCGAGAGAGGGGACGGTGGCACCTACTGGTCCAGTTTCATGGACGACGTGGAGGAGGGCCGGGTCGAGGGGCTGGGGGAGAAACAGATGCCCGGTCCGGTGGGGATGTAGCTTCACGTGACCCCACCCAAAAGTTCATCGGGCGGGTGGCAGTAGCTCATGAGGGAGAGCGGGTTGGCTGGTAACTGCAAGGTTGCTAGTTCGATCCCCGGCCTCTCCTGGCTGTGTTGAGGTGTCGATGAGCAAGGCACCTCACCCTGACTGCTCCCGACAAGCTGGCTGTCTCCTTTCATGGTTGACTCCGCCGTCGGTGTGAGAATGTGTGCATGAGTGGGTGAATGTCATGCAATATCAGTGTTTCCCCCAGAAAATGTCTTACTCAAGGCAGTGGGGGAAACACTGAATATTGTAAAGCGCTTTTGATAAGAGCACTATATAAATGCAGTCCATTTACCATATTCATCACTCTGTTGTTGTGTTTCTTCCACTGCGGCCCATATTGCTATTGTTCCATGAATGATTCGCTCTGACCTTTGTCCTTAGTTGGTCGGACTGGTGGACTGATGGAGCATTGGCAGTGATCTCTGCAAAAAGTGCAGGTGGCAGGTGATAAAATGCCAAATTACAGATGTTCAAAATCGATGTTCTGTTTTACTGTGGCCGTTCTGATGGAAGACGTTGTAACATCAAAGACTTGATATGATTATTTATTTACAAGAGTTGTACTATATTTTGTCTATTTTTATATTCTTTTATTGTTCTATTATGGGCAGCTGATGCTACAAGATTCATTTTTGGTCTGTAATTAAATGTACATCTGATGCTAGGAATGGTATTCTTTCATGTAGCCTATTTGCTATAAATGGTCTTTCCAAAAGTACTGTAACAATCGGTATTTTGTCACAGGCCTACATTAATAAGGTCAAGATAATGAAGCTGGCGACCGCTTCCATCAATTTATTTTCTTAAACAAATAAGGGCGGTGGGTTATTCCTCTGCAGCCACCATCGCTCTGTGTTGAATAGAATTATCAGTTCCTGTTTAACACATTTTTCTTATGGAGGTTGGGCAGGTCACTGGTTAGGATACTACATCATAGCAGCGGGACTGAATTCCGTATAATTCAAATAGCGACCCTTCTTGTGTTTGCGCTTGGATGCGGAGCGCGATACACGGCCGATTGGGAAAGTCTGGATGCAAGACCCCTACCGCAATGGTTTGACAAATCTGTATTCATTGGGCGGTATTCTCTGTCCCTGGTTTTGGGAGGTTCAGTGAATGGTTCTGGTATTGGTGGAAGGGTTTAAAATATCAACAAGAAATTGAGTTCAATTTCTGAACTCAAAGAAGTCAGCGTAACTTCCATTACGCAGACTTTGCAAAAGAGTTTCATGCAGAATTCTTTGACCCCAACGGTTGGGCCGAAATATTGGAAGCGTCTGGTGTCAAGTGAGTACTCTAGCGTTTTAATATAATAGCCCTGAGTCATCTGACTGTTTACACATGCCAATCAATCGATTTGATTGATTAAACCTGAGAGACAACATAAAAAAAAAAGCATAATTTTGTGTTAACGTGTGTGGTGGTAGGCGATGACTCCAGTTAAACCAGTGAATGAGTTTCTCTGGTCTTTTTGATGAAAGCTTCCTTCTCTCTCTCACACACACACACACACACACACACACACACACACACACACACAGACTCGCGCACACAGTAAGGTGAATTGAATGAATTCTTTTTTCGTTGAATCTAAATCAGTCAAATCAGACTCATCCCTTTAATTAAAATGAGGGAGGTCATTTAAGATCAAACACAGAGCTGAAATAGCCTCTCACTGTTACCAAGAAGACCACAGGGTGCCGAACCTGCATTGAGTTTTACTAATTAGCTAACCTGCCGCAGCTCGCCTGCCAGGTGGTTTTCTTAATTTGTTAATTGGTTGCATCTGGTGCATTTCACTTAAAAGGGAACCGGACAGTACATTTGTTTGTGGACTGTTGTGGTCTGTTGTGACTTATTTAACATCTCTTCCAGTTTCACAGGTTAAAGACTTTTTGAAGTAAAGAGGAGCATCTCATCTGAACCTGATGTGAGTAGTATTGTGTGGCAAAGCACAACTGAATATACACAATACAATATAAATATACACAATATAAATTTGATACAAAGCCAGCAGTGGCGTCACTGTCATTTGAAAGCTGGTGGGCAGCATGTCTTTGAAATGGTCTACAAGGACAGTAGGAAAGGATGCAAAGCCCAATTTTCAAATCGGGCCTATTCTTGATTTGTAAAAGTAATTAAAAAAATCTGGGCCTATTTTTGCCCTCAATGATTGAAGTTATTGGTTGTAATTTAGCTATGTTTATTTTCAGTAACAATTGTTTTAAGAAAAGACTGACCAAAAGTGATGCCATTTAAAATGCATTATGCTCTGAATCATTCACCCTTTCCACAATATCAAACAGAACGGTCAGAGTAACAAACTAGTAAAAGATCGAGAACAATAATGCATAGCAGGAACGTGAACTTGACAAGTCCTGGCGTTTGGTTGCCCTATCAAGATTTTTCACATCAGGGAAACCATGAACGGCCCACGCTGGAGATTTGCCATTATTCACTAGCAAACAGGGCCAGCAATACAATTGATTGCTAGTAATGCTACCAGTAAGCCATGAGTACCTAGCAAACCATGTAGCACCCACAACACTGACGTTGCCATTACTTTTGGTGATCTCGATTTTGCGAAGTGGTCTACCTTTTTCTTTGATCGCTAACTTAGCACTAACTCACTGAACGGAATGCTTTGTGTAATTAAACATGAACAATGTCCTCTGTTTCCAATGTTTCCATTGTATACTTTATTCGCAAATGTTAGAATTTCGTTATCCTTCAGATGATTTCACCTGCTTTGCGTCTCATGAGCGGCAATGCAGGCAGAGCGGGTTTGTTATCGACAACGTTGCCAGATTGGGGAAATATCCCGCCCAATGATAATTTCCCCAGCCTAACGTGGTTAAAAGTAGCCCAATTGGGTGGGAAATCTGCCCAATCTGGCAACACTGCTCACCAGCCAGAGATCCTGCTTATTGGTTCATAGCGCAGCGCGACTAGATTTTTGCGCGAATCAGACGCCTGTAAGGTCACACCCACTCAGAGGAGGACTTTCCTCCTCTCTCCCATTGAAACCAATGTTATTCACCGGTCGCCAGTACTTTCTGGGTAATGAATGGGAGTCAACCAGGAGTCAACGGAGGCTGAGGGAGGACCTCCCTCCTTGAAGTAATTGGCAAAATGCGATAGGGGGTGCTAATGTCCCTTTACCCATGGAAACGAACATTATATATTCAAAGGCATTAAAGTAGTCATATTTAAGGGCATTAATTCATTACAGTAGTCTGGGCAATCTATATATTTTTTATTCTCAACAATGTTAAGGAGGATCTTCCTCCCTTTCCTCAATGAAGAAGCCTCCACTGTGTTGAATATAAATCACTGGTAATGTGTGAAGGGGATTGTGGTGGTTTAACTCTCATTTGAAATTTGGACCATGAGTAAACTGTTCCTTCCTTCAAAGGTCTATCATGGATATTTAACTGCAGTTCTGTGAGTATCTCAACTTAAACATGAGGCATAACTGCAAACTGTAAGTCATTCATTTCTCATTACTCTTGGGCACATTGATGTATTTTGGCTTCCTGGTGAGTTAACCTGTTACCTGAAAGTTGATCTGAGTAGTAAGGATGTTTTATTGGTTCATGGGTTACTTAGGCGTTTGGTTTATGTTGGTTTTAATGATTTGTTAAAATGGTTACAGGCTCCAAGTTATTGTTGTAAGCTGGAGTAATGGGTTGGTTTCTGATATCTTCAGTCTTTCATTCTACTCTCCTGAGCTCTGCATCTTCATCACATGAGTGTTGCTTTACTGATGAGTCTGTGGTGTGGTCTGAGTGAGCAGAGGTGCATACTGGGGTACAGAGCTGCCTCGAGTCTACAGGTCCGTAGACACGCCCCCTCAGGGGAAACCGAGTGTTTGAAAAACTGTCGTGTCGTCAGTTACATGGACTGGAATGTTCTTAAAGATGGAGACAGGGATTCAGAAGGAGAAACACCAGGGGGGATGAGGGGGCTCCTCATCTCAACGACTAAAACACAACTTCAGTCTGACACAGAGAACCATGGAACACATTCAACAGTCCCCTCCAGGCATCGTGACTCCTCAGGAACAGTTTCATTTCCAAGAAGTCTTATTTGGGGCCATCCCCATATGGATCCTGCTCCTCAAGAGCCACCCCCCTCCACTGAGTGGTCTTCTGAACAGATGATCTCCTTCCTGTCCTCAGGCTGACTAAAGCTGCACCGTTTGCATCTGTGAAGGCCCCTCATTCAGGAAACCACTGGACTTCAAAGACATGACTTCAGAGATGTTGAATCAACCTGGGACACATTTTGGAGACGCCAAGCATAATCCATCACCAATGTGGGACGCCACTGAAGAATGTTGTACATAATTTACGTCTCTGGAGACATTGGTTGTTCTGTTATGGGTGCCCTGGCAGGAGAGCTTTGGGGGGGGGGGGATGGAATGTTATTTGCTATGAGGTTTTTACCCTGCATGATTGTTTGGACTGTTATGGCTCAGTTGTGTGTGTGTGTGTGTGTGTGTGTCATGAGATGGAAGATTTTTTAGCATCGCTAGGGTTCTACTGTGTGTGTGTGTGTCTCCCACTCACACCAGGCATGGGGTTCTACGTGCCTTTCCTGGGTTCTATGTGCGTGTGTCCGGCTTGCTTTGAAAGTGATAATGTTCATACGGGGTGTCTGTGTGATTGGCTTGGGATATTGGAATGGTCAACTAAATCATACCGGATGGACGGCCACAAGTTTACTTAAGGACCTCCAGTGGACATGAAGAGCCCTGAGTGATGCTCCGGAGCGAGATCCAACACACTGGGCAGTAGGGAGAGTATCCAACTCAAGTGTAAAAGGATGCAAGGGGCGTGTTCAAACAGTGACTTCTAACTAGGACTACACCAATCAGGATCAATGGAGGATGGACACCAAAAGGAATTCCACAAGGAGAGTCTGACGTTGGAAAGGGACCTAAATGGATATTCAAGATGACCTTCAGACCTGTAATGAGACGGCTCTTCCTACCTGGCTGGATTGATGGAGAGCCCTGTGGATCTTGTCTTGCTCTCAGTTGCACGTCTTCTCAGGCTGAACTAATTGTTTCGGACAGGACTAGCTGAACGATTGGTTCCCTTAAATCAGAACCAATCCGGGAACTCCAGCTAGAGAGCTCTGAAGTTGTTGTGCTCTTCAAGCTGAATTTGTGCTCTTCAGCTGAGGAGGTAAGGAAACCTTCACTGGGGCTTCAAGGTGTAAAGAGGAGAATGTTTCGAAGTGTTCCATGGTACTCTGATGAAGACCGTTGTTGTGTTCCACTGGCTGCGAGGAAGAACCCACACATCTTCCTCTTGGCCTTTCTCCTCTGAGAATCCTGGCGCCATCTTGAAGGATATTCCAGCTCATGTAACTGATGTCACGACAGATTCTCAAACACTTGGTTTCTCCTGAGGGGCGTGTCTATGGAACTGAAGACTTCAGACGGCACTGTATCCCAGCATGCATCTCTGCTCACTCAGACCACACCCCCATGAGTAGAATGCAACACTCTAGTGATGGAGATGTAGTTTTATAAGTAACGAGGGAGCAGACTAAGGTTATTAGAACACAATGGAATGTCAAGTCTGTAAATCTTTAAGCCATGAAGATGGTTGGATAGTTCAGGAATTGGGCTTCTTTTTATTATGGGCAGTCCTTTCACTCAGATGCCCACTTCTCACTGGAGCTGTACATGTGTTGGCTGGCTGGCATGATTTGCTGTTGGTGATGAGGCGGTCAGGGTGACGTTGCAGGGCTATGGTCGGCTCTCTGTGAGCTCAATGTTTAGTTTTGCTCTGTATGGTTTGTACCCTGAATAATCTAGATAATTGTAAAATGTAGACACGGTTTTGTATTGAATGATTCCTGGATTTTAGGTTTAAAGTTGTTGTGGGACGTACATGGTAGTTTGGTTCTTCGTATGGTTTTGAGTGATATAACTTGTACACACTGGGTGCATAATAATGTAAAGGTACACTGAATAGTATTAATGACCAACAGCAACAAACAGATCTCCTCAAGGTAAGTCTGTTGGCTGTGTTTTAATGAAGACCATCGCTGGACTTCAGGATCTTCCTCCGTTCAGCTCAAGGTGAGGCGCTGGTTCGGTTTTTTCTTTGGTTGGTTCCGGCCGGAATGTTCGTATTCCAGTCGGACGGTTTGTGCTTCCCGCCGTGGAAGGTTCTGAGTGCGGTCACTTGATTTAGTCCCAATGGTTAGCATAGAACGTTGTAGTCTTGACAACCATAAGAAACCACCTGGCAGTTAGTTTGAAGGGAGTCCCCTGAGGGAATCTGGCGGAACGTTCTGGATTGTATTTGAGTAACCTCGAGGCGTTGCCAACAGAAACTATCTTTCAGTCGTTTTCCATTGGGAATTGTTGCCCCTATCTTAAACAACTAAAGTTTGATATTAAATACATACTGAGACGTACTTCGTACAATATGTTGATAATTTCCGATGGTTGCGCCGTACTTTTAACCACGATGACGTTGCGGGACTCTCACTGCGTACAAAAACAGCGTTATACTTGCGGGCCCATTTTTGACTGGCTGAAAATCATTTCAAGGTGGAAGATAATTTGACATTTCTTCAACGGAACCCAGCACCTGAATATGGCTGAGTATATTTGATTTAATATCGATACTGCTTAGTGTTCTTTGTTACTTCAGCTTTTGTACGTTCTAAATATATTCTGTCATTAATTGCCACAGAAGTTAAACCCTACCCAATGGAATGACGTTAAAGAACGACTTTGGTGCAGAGTTACTAACTGGATAATATCAAAGCTAAAATAATGTCCGTCATTCCCACATGTTACAGTAGAAGATACTGTTGAACTGTACAAGGTTAAAAAGGTAACGTGTAGTTTGTCCCAAGGTGTCTGCCTCCTCACCCAGAGCCAGACCTCCACCTCCTCACCCAGAGCCAGACCTCCACCTCCTCACCCAGAGCCAGACCTCCACCTCCTGTCAGAAGTCCTCCAGAACAGGTCAGTGCTCTGTGTGAGTAGAGTCTTCTCAGGTCAGTTTCAATGCATGGCCTGAACCACTTCTTTAAACTTGTGGACTGCTGTCTTCATTCCCAAAAACGGGATGCTCATGTCTGGTCTCAAGTCTTTTCTGGCCTTGAGTTATAAAATAATAGTTCAATTAATTGTGCTACTCTGTTTCGGATGAGTCAAATACGTTTATTGTTGGGCAAATGCTGATATAAACCTGCTGCTGTAGATGAAAGGCGAGGCTGAGAGGCTGGGGACCGGAGGCTTGTGGTGCCAGGGTGGACCGGAGACTGGGGCTGGAGACCAGGGGCCTGCAGCACCGGACCAGAGGGTAACCATCACCAAGCTCATCTGAAACACTAAAATCCACGGTAGTTTAGGTCTGGTTTTGATCATCTTTATGACTTTAAATCTGTGCCAAGCTGTGAGTTAATTTATACGGGCGTTATGCAAGAGTCATATGAGCCAGACTAGGAATCGACCAACAAGGATTCCTCTTTTTGTATTTACTTACATGGTTGACTTAAAGGGCAAAATACAGCTGTTACTTTGACATGCGTTAACCAACTACCGCTGTGTTTTCTTACTAGAACGTGTTTCTGGAGCGGAGGCGAGCTGGTAGGGGAGCCGTGAATCTGGAGGATGACCATCACTCTACCAACAAGGATTGTAAGTTTGTATTAACCAAACAAACTGGAAATAAAGGGCTTAAAAATAAGACAAACTACATGTTTGTTACCGGACTTTAGGGCCAGACTCGCTTGTTCCAGACCAGGACTCTGGCTGAGGAGAGCTGATGGAGGAGCCAAGACTCTGGAGGACGACATCACTCCACCAACTAGGATCCTCGTAAGTTTGCCTAAAATAAACCGAGTGGACTTGTTGTAACGCAGGATTTGTTTGTCCAGTACAAGTTACAAGCATACTATTGTGGTTGTTTACCAGACAAACTACAGCTGCTACTTTGTTACGCACCATTAGAGCCCAACTACTCCTGTGTTTGTGACCTTACATTAGAGACAAACTACTACTTTGTTTGTTACCTGATATTAGAGCAAACTACTCCTGTGTTTGTTACCTTGCATTAGAGCCCAACTACTCCTGTGTTTGTTACCTTACATTCGAGCCCAACTACTACTGTGTTTGTTACCTTACATTATAAACAAACTACTACTGTGTGCTGACCTTACCAATTACGTTTGTAACCAGACCAGGAATCTGGAGGACTGATGGAGAAGCCATACATCTGGAAGGCAAATCCTGAGGACCACCCGGACTCGACCATCAAGGATTCCTCATAAATGTGCATTATCTGGACATAGTGGACAAGGTAAGGGGTTGGGGGTTCAACTCTCAAACCAATGGTGCCGGGTTCAAGTCCTCAGAATACAGTGATGCGTCCTTGAGCAAGGCGCCCTAAAGCCTGCCTGCTCCTTAATGTCTTATCTTTGGTTCAGATAATGTTGCATCTTTTGAATATTGAACCTAATCATTTTCCTTGTTTGGTCCGGGCAGACACACCTGAGCTGAACCTCACCTGATCCTGTTTGGTCGGGGGTAGACACACCTGAGCTAAACCCGCCCTGATCCTGACATCCTGCTGGTCCCGTCTCCTCAGTTCATCTGAGGCTGATGGATCAATGACCTCCAGTGGGAGTGATCTTCTTGACCCCACATGTAACCGTGTGCTTCCACACGCCTTTCCCTCACGTCTGTCACTAACCTCACTACTTCACTACTCTCTACTGTTTCCTCTTTTCTTCCTTCTCTGTGGTTAAAAACTTTACACTGGAGGCGCGTCTTCCT
Organism: Gadus chalcogrammus; assembly: GCF_026213295.1. NCBI lineage: Eukaryota > Metazoa > Chordata > Actinopteri > Gadiformes > Gadidae > Gadus > Gadus chalcogrammus. The sequence continues at coordinate 11,061,133 of NC_079433.1, read as the reverse complement.
GCCCTCAGAGGGTTTAGCGTTAGGGTTGAGAGTCAGGGTTTAGAGTCAGGGACAGAGCTGGTCAGAGAGGACTGCTTTTACACCAACCTCTTCACTTGCTTTTGGAATGATGGTGACATTTTGAAAAGATTCATTTGGGAAAAATGTTTTCCTCTGCTGTATTAACCAAACAAACTGGAAATAAAGGGCTTAAAAATAAGACAAACTACATGTTTGTTACCAGACTTTAGGGCCAGACTCGCTTGTTCCAGACCAGGACTCTGGCTGAGGAGAGCTGATGGAGGAGCCAAGACTCTGGAGGACGACATCACTCCACCAACCAGGATCCTGGTAAGTTTGCCTTAAATAAACAGAGTGGACTTGTTGTAACGCAGGATTAGTTTGTCCAGTACAAGTTACAAGCATACTATTGTGGTTGTTTACCAGACAAACTACAGCTGCTACTTTGTTACGCACCATTAGAGCCCAACTACTCCTGTGTTTGTGACCTTACATTAGAGACAAACTACTACTGTGTTTGTTACCTGATATTAGAGCAAACTACTCCTGTGTTTGTTACCTTACATTCGAGACAAACTACTACTGTGTTTGTTACTTTACATTAGAGCCCAACTACTACTGTGTTTGTTACCTGATATTAGAGCCCAACTACTACTGTGTTTGTTACCTTACATTATAAACAAACTACTACTGTTTGTTACCTTACATTAGAGCCCAACTACTCCTGTGTTTGTTACCTTACATTAGAGCCCAACTACTCCTGTGTTTGTTACCTTACATTAGAGACAAACTACTACTGTGTTTGTTACCTTACATTAGAGACCAATTACGTTTGTAACCAGACCAGGAATCTGGAGGACTGATGGAGAAGCCATACATCTGGAAGGCAAATCCTGAGGACCACCAGGACTCTACCATCAAGGATTCCTCATAAATGTGCATTATCTGGACATAGTGGACTAGGTAAGGGGTTGGGGGTTCAACTCTCAAACCAATGGTGCCGGGTTCAAGTCCTCAGAATACAGTGATGCGTCCTTGAGCAAGGCGCCCTAAAGCCTGCCTGCTCCTTAATGTCTTATCTTTGGTTCAGATAATGTTGCATCTTTTGAATATTGAACCTAATCATTGTCCTTGTTTGGTCCGGGCAGACACACCTGAGCTGAACCTCACCTGATCCTGTTTGGTCGGGGGTAGACACACCTGAGCTAAACCCGCCCTGATCCTGACATCCTGCTGGTCCCGTCTCCTCAGTTCATCTGAGGCTGATGGATCAATGACCTCCAGTGGGAGTGATCTTCTTGACCCCACATGTAACCGTGTGCTTCCACACGCCATTCCCTCACGTCTGTCACTAACCTCACTACTTCACTACTCTCTACTGTTTCCTCTTTTCTTCCTTCTCTGTGGTCAAAAACTTTACACTGGAGGCGCGTCTTCCTGCCCTCAGAGGGTTTAGGGTTTAGAGTCAGGGTTTAGAGTCAGGGACAGAGCTGGTCAGAGAGGACTGCTTTTACACCAACCTCTTCACTTGCTTTTGGAATGATGGTGACATTTTGAAAAGATTCATTTGGGAAAAATGTTTTCCTCTGCTTTCCATTACAAATTGTATTAAATCTGTCAAGTGTTTTTGTTTATATATTAAAATCCCAAATTGACTTCTACATGCTTGTTGCGGTTCATTTAATTGTCCTTTAACTTGGTTTATGTCAAGCTAAACTCCTGCAATACATTTAATATACATGATTGTTATTCTGTAATGTTCACATATTCCATTTTGTAAAAATATGAAACCTCCATATTACTACTAAATTCAAGCCTATTCATGTATTTAACAATGTACATACTGCCCCGCAGGACATTCTCTGCTACTACAACACGTTCAATCCACCAGCCCGTCGCACATCAATGTACTATAGCTACGTTGGTTCAAACGGAAAATGTAGTTTGGTGTGAGACTGTTGTCCAGCAGAGGGAGCTTTCATACACCTTAATTATGTAGAAATGTCTGTGTATTTACATTTTAAAATGTTCATTGGCTGGTTTGATTGTCTAGTTTGTCTGCAAATAACTGCCTCCAGCAACAGGATTGGTCGAAATATATGAAGTGAAGGAAATAAAAGCCCAGTTCACCAGATCTGAGGTCAGCTGCGGTCAGATTTTGGATCATGAATGTATTGAGCTCGGAGGAGGACGGCAGGACGCGTGTTTACCTGGTCGATTAGGCCCTGAGCGCAGACCCTGAACCCAGACATCCTAATCACAGACCCTGTGTTTAATTGGCCCCGAATAATTTTTGGGTATAAAAAATAAATAACGGTAAAAATATTTATAATTATTTATAAGTAGGCTACTAGCCTAGTCTAGATAGTCCTTCTGGCAAGGGAATAAACAGTTTAAAAACATAACCTTTTTACCACCTCAAGTGAATTAACCTATCCTATCCCCAGTCAGATGTGTGTGTAAAGTCTGTCTCACTTGTATTAATTTTACTCTGAAATAACTTGAATGGAACTTTAGACATTTAGGGATAAGCAGCACAGCAGTCAGGTAGCTATTTTAAGCTATAATAAACTGCACATTTGTTTATTGAAGCATTATGAAAAAATGTTCATGCAAAATAAAGCATAGAAATCATTTTGGCATTTTTATTTTCCGTCTGGGCTAAGCCCCGGATGTTTATGAAACCGAGAAACACCCCTGGCTTAAGGAGTGGACCCATCAAAAACTAATTTCACAAATGCATGTTTTTGCAATCACAATTAGGTTGTTTCAGTCATTAGCCTGTGACTTCAGTGGGGGTGGCAAGTGGAATCCCGTGACAGTACTTGGACGTTGGATGTCCATGTCCTACAAGCCGAAGCGAGACATTATAGGGAGAACTGGCTGCAGCTGTCAGGAAGAAGTGAGACCCAATCAACGATCGTTCGATCCCCGGCCTCTCCTGTCTGTTGAGGTGTCCGTGAGCAAGGCACCTCACCCTGACTGCCCTCGACAAGCTGGCTGTCTCCTTTCATGGTTGACTCCGCCGCCGGTGTGAGAATGTGTGCATGAGTGCACGGGTGAATGTCATGCAATATCAGTGTTTCCCCCAGAAAATGTCTTTGTCAAGGCGGTCGAGGAGAGGAGGCCCTATTGTTGTCAAGGTGGCCGCCTTAACCATACAGTGGGGGAAACACAGAATATTGTAAAGCGCTTTTGATAAGAGCACTATATAAATGCAGTCCATTTACCATATTCATCACTCTGTTGTTGTGTTTCCTCCACTGCGGCCATATTGCCATTGTTGCATGAATGATTCGCTCTGACCTTTGTCCTTAGTTGGTCGGACTGCTGGACTGATGGACCATTGGCAGTGATCTCTGCAAAAAGTACTGCGGTCATGCCAGCCGACTCATCGAGATCGGCGGTGAAGCCAGCCGACCCAGTTTTTTGCCGTACCTGTATATACTAGCCATTACGGTAATAGCGTTTCAGAACTAGTTTAAAATAAAAGCATTCGTCGGGTACATACAAAAAGGCAGTCAATAAAAGCAAATACTATCAAAGGAAGTTTGATAAGTTTGAAACATTCCAAACTTCAGGGTTATAGTTCACAACCCCATAGGGTCACCCAAGAAGTTCCAGAACATTCTGATGTGGAGTTTCAAAATAAAAGCCCACCAAAGATTCCAATATGAGACATATTACAATGATTTTGGATTCAATTTAAAAGAAAATGCCCTGGTATTTCAGGGTAATTTCACTTCATGGTTATAGTTCACGACCCCATGGGGTCGTGAACTGATAGTATTAAATTGAATCCAAAATCATATGTAATATGTCTCATATTGGAATTTTTGGTGGGCTTTTATTTTGAAACTCCACGTCAGAATGTTCTGAAACTTCTTGGGTGACCCTATGGGGTGGTGACCTATAACTGTGAAGCAAAATGAGCCTGAAATAACAGGGCATCTTCTTTTAAATTGAATCCAAAATCATGTCATATGTCTCATATTGGACATTTTGGTTGGCTTTTATTTTGAAACTCCACATCAGAATGATCTGAAACTTCTTACGTGACCCCATGGGGTCTTGAACTATAACCATGAAGTAAAATGAGTCTGAAATAACAGGGCATTTTCTTTTAAATTGAATCCAAAATCATATGTAATATGACTCATATTGGAATTTTTTGGTGGGCTTTTATTTTGAAACTCCACATCAGAATGTTCTGAAACCTTTTGCGTGACCCCATGGGGTCGTGAACTATAACCCTGAAGTAAAATGAGCCTGGAATAACAGGTCATTTTCTTTTAAATTGAATCCAAAATCATATGTAATATGTCTCATATTTGGTGGGCTTTTATTTTGAAACTACACATCAGAATGTCCTGACACTTCTTGGGTGACCCTATGGGGTCTTGAACTATCGCCTTGCAGTTAAATGATCAAGGAATAACAGGGCATTCTCTTTTAAATCGAATCCAAAATAATTTGTATTATCAGATTGGAATCTTTGGTGGGCTTTTATTTTGAAAGTAAATACCACAACGGCCGTACACTTCCTTTGATAGTATTTGCTTTTATTGACCGTCTTTTTGTATGTACCCGACGAATGCTATTATTTTAAACTAGTTCTGAGACGCTATTACCGTAATGGCTAGTATATACAGGTAGGCCGACGGCAAAAAACTGGGTCGGCTGGCTTGACCGCCGATCTAGATGAGTCGGCTGGCATGACCGCAGTCAAAAACTGCAGGTGGCAGGTTTTAAAATGCCAAATTACAGATGTTCAAAATCGATGATCTGTTTTACGCCGTTCTGATGGAAGACGTTGTAACATCAAATACTTGATATGATTATTTATTTACAAGAGTTTATAGGCTACTATATTTTGTCTATTTTTATATTATTTTATTGTTCTATTATGGGCAGCTGATGCTACAAGATTAATTTTTTGTCTGTAATTAAATGTACATCTGATGAATGGTATTCTTTCATGTAGCCTATTTGCTATAAATGGTCTTTCCAAAAGTACTGTAACATTCGGTATTTTGTCACAGGCCTAGGGATAATGAAGCTGGCGACCGCTCCCATCAATTAATTTTCTTAAAGGCACCCAGTGCAACTTTATGTAAACATTCAATGAAAAATAAACATTCAATTTCTAGTCTTTTTTACACGTAGTAAGTTTCAATAACTCCATACCATTACATATCGACATTCAAGGAGCAAAGATGAGACGTCGCTGTGTTGTGAGAACTGATAGAAAATCGTAAACAACAACAATCGCCGGTGGGGAGAAGCCATTTTTCCATTGACTGGAAGCCTGCTTTATTTATTGTAGGATACAAAAAATAAAGAAAATGGCGGCATTGTTGTTGTTATCGATTTTCTATCAGTTCTCACCACACAATGACGTCTCATCTTTGCTGCTTGAATGTCGGTATGTAATGGTATGGAGTTATTGAAACTTACTACGTGTAAAAAAGACTAGAAATTGAATGTTTATTTTTAAGCCTCGAAAGTTGCACTGGGTGCCTTTAAACAAATAAGCGCGGCGGGTTATTCCTCTGCAGCCACCATTGCTCTGTGTTGAATATAATTATCAGTTCCTGTTAAACGAGTTTTTCTTATGGAGGTTGGGCAGGACACTGGTTAGGATACTACATGATCATAGCAGCGGGACTGAATTCCGTTTATGTATTCAGGATAGCTGATAGATCACCACCGTTGCCAAGCATGGCAGGCGGTATAAACTATTCTCGTATAATTCAAATAGTGACCCTTCTTGTGTTTGCGCTTGGATGCGGAGCGCGATACACGGCCGATTGGGAAAGTCTGGACGCAAGACCCCTACCGCAATGGTTCGACGATTCGAAATTCGGTATTTTTATTCATTGGGGGGTATTCTCTGTCCCTGGTTTTGGGAAGTTCAGTGAATGGTTCTGGTATTGGTGGAAGGGTTTAAAATATCAACAAGAAATTGAGTTCATGCGCAAAAACTACCCACCTGACTTCCAATACGCAGACTTTGCAAAAGAGTTTCATGCAGAATTCTTTGACCCCAACGGTTGGGCCGAAATATTGGAAGCGTCTGGTGCCAAGTGAGTACTCTCTAGCGTTTTAATATAATAGCCCTGAGTCATCTGACTGTTTACACATGCCAATCCACCGATTTTTTGGATTAAACCTGAGAGACAACATAAAAAAAACATAATTTTGGGAGTAATTGTCCGTAATAAAGCATACTTATATTGTTGATAAACGTGACGGTAGAGATTTGGGGATTTAATGCACGAGGGGCTGATGCATGTCCTTTTTTGTCTTTGTTCAGGTATGTGGTGTTTACATCGAAGCACCATGACGGGTTCACTAACTGGCCTTCACCAACATCTTGGAACTGGAACTCCGTGGACGTTGGTCCACACATGCCCCTTTCACACCGCCGCAAAATCGGGGCCGGTTCCGGGCCAGTTCGGAGCTAGGGCCAGGGCTTTGGTTTCACACCGCAAAAGAACCGGCTCCGGCCCCTAAAAACCGGTTCAACTCTGGCCCCGCTTTAGAGCTGGGCTAGAACTAGAACCGCTTTTACGCCGGGGGCAGGGGGCGGAGTTATCCGTACCTTCATAAACAGGAAGACCAAGGAAGACCGGCATTTTTTCAAAACACCGAAGTAAACAATGGACGTGAATCCGTGTATGGTTCTTTTTATGTTTTTTCTGATTTTGTTTTAAATCGGAATATTCAAAGAACGAACCATACACGGATTGAATCGAGGACGAAATTGTTGTTGTTGTGTTTGAAACTGGCGCGAGGGTTCTTCTGCGCGCTTAACCTGACGCTTGATTGTTGTGTGGTGGTTCAACGCGTCAACGCGCCAACGCAGCCAGATGAGTCCATGTCCATGCAAGTGAACGGAGCGTTCCCTCTTCGTCATAACTACCAAACCAAACATCCCTCACATTCACCGAGCGAACATTATGAAAGTAAAATGCACATTTCTCGCTAAAAATGTTTCCATAAACGCATTTAATGGGGTAACTATGTTACTATTTCCACCCAGAATAAAGAAAGATGTCGGCCGTATGCTTCTGTCCAAGCTCACTAGCGGAGACGTTTGCAGTGACGTCATGACGTTGCTCACGCCGGCTCCATGGCTGGCTCTGGCCGGTGTGAAACCAACCGGTTCTTAACTGGGGTAAGGCTGGAACCAGTTTGGAACTGGCCCTAGCACCAGCCCGGAACTGGCTCTCGGTTCTTTTTGGTGTGAAAGCGGCAACAGGGACCTGGTGGGAGAACTGGCTGCAGCGGTCAGGAAGAAGTGAGACCCAATCAACTTCATAAGAAATATAGTCATGTCCTCTTGCCTTTTTGTAGGCCTTTGCTTCTATCTATCTATCTATTCTATCCACACTACTCTTAATTAAAAGGTTAGATAAACATGTGGTATTCTGATATTATATATAGTTCATTCCTTCCATTTTCATGCTTATTGTGAAACGTTGTGAATTGTGTGGACGCTTTTAGCTTTTTTTTTGTGTTCTTTGTGTTCTTGAAAATAAATAAATCATATGTTTGCATATCCCACCCCCTTCCTCCACAAAGGAATTTGCACTTTGGATTGTACCATTCTATGTTTGAATGGTTCAACCCACTTTACCTGGCTGACACAGCTTCCGGCTTCAAGAACCAGGACTTTGTGTTTGGCAAGGCGCTCCCAGAGCTGGTACAGCTGGTGAAAAATTACAAGCCGGATCTGATCTGGTCGGACGGGGACTGGACTGCACCGGACACCTACTGGAACTCCACCGAGTTCCTGGCCTGGCTCTACAACGACAGCCCGGTCAAGGTGAACCCCAGTCTTGTGTTGTTGCACATATCAGTCCTGTTTGATGCTGCACATACCATGTGTTTTTATTGAAGAGTAATTATTACTAATTATCTAGCACTGAATAGACATTCGCCCAAAAGATCTAGAGGCCATTCATGGTAATCAAATGATCATACATTTTTGTAACCTTGTATTATGCTTTAATGAAAACTGTGAGATGTTTAATAGTGTATTTAATTTGTATGTACCAGATGTATATCTGCATAAAGTCTTTAACCCTCCTTAAACATCAGCTCCGCCTACAAAGTATCCAATATCAGGGAAGTTGTTACAGTCTTGTTACTTTTTTATCTGACTTGTATAGCCTGTTTCCCTTTTTTAGGATGTGGTGGTGACCAATGACAGGTGGGGTAAGGGCTGCTACTGCAAGCATGGCGGTTACTACAACTGCGCCGACCGCTACTCGCCCACCGAAGTGCCCACCCACAAGTGGGAGAAGTGCCAGACCATCGACAGCCTGTCCTGGGGCTACCGCAGATACATGAAGGCCACGGAACTGCTCACCCTGCCCAACATCCTGAAGGTAGTGGACGGATGGGACTTTGTTTAGTTATCTCACGGGACATGGCGGTGGTAGGCAGCAGATATGAAACGCTTGCCTCTGTGGGTAACCACATTACAAAGGCCTTAGCAAGCGGAAAAACAATTGAAATGTCGGTATTCAATTAGAAATTGATGTAGCATAAAATATCAACGCAAATATAAATACAAACATAAAAATATGAACAAATGGAATACTTAAATATTCTATTGTGGTCGGATTACAGTTAGCCCCTCCTAAAAGGGGAGGAGTTTAAATACAAATTTCCCTGTGGCGTTCTGTGTTGCACCTTGTGAGAAAGAAAGAAAAACACCTGTGTGCGACTGAGCAATGTGAACGGTTGCCGGCTTGTTGAGAATCAGGTTGAACCTAATCGTAATCAGTGCATGCCATGGATTGACTTACAGACTCAAGAAGGGTGACCCCCACCATGCCGTCTCCCCCTCCCCCTCCCCTCCTCTCAGGACATGATGTACGTGGTGGCCTTCGGTGGGAACTACCTGCTGAACATCGGACCCATGAGCGACGGCATGATCCCCCCGGTGTTCGAGGAGAGGCTGCGGGACATCGGCAGCTGGCTGAAGATTAACGGGGAGGCGGTGTACGGCTCCAAGGCCTGGAGGAACCAGACCGAGCCGGCGGTCGTCCCCCTCTTGTGAGTCCGTCGCTGAGTGGGAGAAGGCGGAGTTAGTTATTGTGGGTTATATGAGGCTACCTTCATGACTCTTTCAGGCCAACACATAGCCCAGCGTGACCAAGCATGGAGCAGGGCCCGCTTGGTTCCGTGCCGACAAACATGACGAAGGAACCTTCGTTCCACATCATGCCGACATCCGCACAATTTTTTAATTCATATTTTATTTTATTATTTTACCTCTCTCTATTGAAAGTTTGGCGTTTATTGATTGACCAGTAAAATGTGCTGAATGTACCGTATGTCACATGCTTTTGGGTTTTGAGGTGTGCCACACTAATTAACATGCCTTGCCTTAACCCATGGATATTTTTTCAGGTCTTAGGTAACCCTGTGCTCAACACAACTTCCTTTTCTTTCCAGCTACACGGCAAAGAACAACTGCCTATGCCGTCATATTCGGCTGGCCCCCCAACCAGAGGCTTCAGCTATCACTGCCCAAGACATCCAAAGCCACCAACGTGAGCCTTTGCTTGTGTAAACCATGCAAAGTAACTATAGCAACTGTGAACTCTAACACATTGTTTTGCGTGCTTTGATTTGCTTTACTTGTAGGTGACACTCCTGGACTACCCTAACATGCCACTGACATGGAAACCAGTGAAGGGAGGCGGGCTGGTGATCTCTATGCCTCCGATGGCCGCGTCCGCTGGAAATGCCTGGACTCTGAAGCTGGAGGGGGCCGCCTAGCAACAGAAGGGTTGAGTGGAGGCAGTGGTTCTGCAACATTTCTGTCTACTTCGTGCAGTTGTTGTTTGCCGTTTCCATTTGAGGATTATATTGTTGTAACTAGTGTTACAACAATAATGGCAATTAAATTATGTTTTGATTAGGTTTCTTCCATTCCATTTCTGTATTTGTTTTTAAAAAATAAAAGGATTCAATATAAACGTTTTTGATAATAATGAGCAAAGTGACTCCACGCCCCGTCATTTATATAGATCATGTAGGTGTGCGCGCGCTCGACAAGCGGTCACATGATCCTAGTCATGTGACGGAAAACATCAACAGGAATATTCCAGCCCTACAACACTATATGGAAGCATTCCCTCAAATCTACAATTGCTATCCAAAACTCTTATCCTTTGTAACAGGTAGTAATTTAAGTTCGCAGCGTGTTCATTTATATAACAACCATGTTTTTTGTTGAACTGCTGCGGAAGTGCTATTGAGGCAGATGTGTTGAGATAAAAAAAAAAACATGCACTTCTCAGTTGCAATATTCCTCATCGGTTCTGTGCTGCTGACACAGACCGACGCGCGGTATACCGCAGACTGGAAGAGTCTGGATGCACGGCCACTACCCTCCTGGTACGACGAAGCCAAGTTCGGGATCTTCGTCCACTGGGGAGTGTTCTCCGTGCCTGGCTTCGACAGTGAGTGGTTCTGGTGGCACTGGCAGGGCCAGCAGCCCCCCGATCAGAAGTGTGTGCGCTACATGACTGAGAACTACCCCCCGGGGTTTAGTTATGCAGACTTCGCACCCCAGTTCCACGCTCAGTTTTTTAACCCGGAGGATTGGGCCGACATATTCCAAGCCTCTGGTGCAAAGTAAGTGCGTTTGTTAAAACTCGAGTGTATCTACTGTCTTGTCAGTGCACTGGTTATTTAATAAACACGTGATTGCAGGTATGTTGTATTGACTGCCAAGCACCACGAGGGATTCACAAACTGGGGATCTCCAAACTCTTGGAACTGGAATTCCGTTGACAACGGCCCCCACAGAGACCTTGTGGGCGACCTGGGAAACGCAGTGCGCAACAGGTGATCAGTAGTAGTCCCTCACAAGCATACGCTGATAAATGATGCAGTGTAGCTGACATGTTGATCCCAATCCAATCTAACTGGTTAAAGTTCGAACGCTAGTGAATTTTAATTAAGTGTTGGATGTTCAACAAAAATTATTTAGTATTGTTTATCGTATTCACGCATGATACTTTCGTCCTTTGTTTGTCAACTCCCTTGCTATATGTTGTTTTTGTGATCTAGGTCATTGCACTATGGGCTGTACAACTCCTTATACGAGTGGTTCAATCCTCTTTACCTGTCTGACAAGAAGAATGGGTTCAAAACACAGGAGTTTGTGCTTCACAAATTGCTCCCAGAGCTTTATAACATGGTCGTAAGGTATAAACAACCCCGTAGTGATCCTCAGTCAGATTATATGCAGCTCTTTGCTGTTTGGCAGATAAGTGTATCTAAGTTGATTATTTTTTTTAACACTTGCTTTGTAGGTACAAGCCTGAGTTGATCTGGTCTGACGGAGACTGGGAAGCACCCGACACGTACTGGAACTCAACAGAGTTCCTCGCCTGGCTCTACAACGACAGCCCAGTTAAAGTCAGCATACTTCCACCATATCAGCCATGAGAAATGCTGATATATAGCACACAGAGTTATTAAGAGCTGATGCGCTTGTCTGTAAAAGTGTATGTATTCTCTCATAGGACACGATCGTGACCAATGACCGATGGGGCGCTGGCTGTTCCTGCCACCATGGAGGCTATTACAACTGTGCAGACAAGTTCACCCCAGGCGAAGTGCCCAAGCACAAGTGGGAGAAGTGTACGTCTGTGGACCTCCAATCCTGGGGTTATCGCAGGAACATGAAGATCGTGGAGCTGATGGACCTCCCCGATATTATCGAGGTTGGAGAGATTGCCATTGCTTACTCTACTTAACAGCACCTCGCTTCACTGGTGGTTTATGTGAATTTACATGGCATCGGGCCCAGTGCATACAAAGAAACAGGTCGTGGCAATACTGAAATGTTTAACTTTGTCTGACGATTCAGGCAGCAGCAAATATTTTTTTAGCATGTATAATGAGTTAGGCTTTGTGAAGATTCAGAAGTATTGTGATTGCAACATGGGTGACAAAACAAATGTGTTGTGTCACATGGTTGGGCCCATTGCTCAGTCCTGTCTCACGACCTCTGTGGCCGTCTGGTGCTGTGCCTCACAGGACCTGGTGCGCACAGTGGCCCTGGGCGGGAACTACCTCCTCAATGTGGGCCCCACCCCCGAAGGCATGATCCCCCCGCTGTTCGAGGAGAGACTGCGGGGTGTGGGCGCCTGGCTGGACGTCAACGGGGAGGCCATCTACGGCTCCAGCCCCTGGAGGGTGCAGAGGCAGAACAAGACCGACACGTTCTGGTGAGCGAGGGCGTCTCCGCTGGTTTTATATTTTGTTTGCGTTGAGCTACTTGTGTTGAGGTCCGCGTTCTACGGGGACGTTGGTGTCTGTCGTTGATGTATGAAAGTGGCTGAACAGAACAGAACATCATAGATGCAAATCAATTATATGCAAATTCAATATAGCGCCCTCTGTTGGATGATCCGGTAATGTTTCCACTAAGATTACATGGATTCTTCTGTTGTACATCCTTTTTTGGAGTCAGACGATACACGTTTTGCGGATGAGTAGAAAACTGATACTTGTATGACTACATATTTTTTCTTCACTCCCGAACCTGTATAGCATTTTTTACAAAAACAGATTGTGAAAAAAACAATAACAAAAAGGCATGTCCAAGGGACTTGCATAACTGAAGCCAAAATCATGTAACGATTGAATGAATGAGGCTGGACATAAACATACCGGCAGACTCGTACAAAGGAACAGAACTCCAAACGTGAACATTTGAGTTGGTAGATGAGTCATGACATAGACATAACACATGACATCTCAAGTGGGAGCGTGCACCACCCAGATGTGTTTACGCATGGATCAACTACCGGCATTCACAGTGGACCAACTGATTGTTGGCTTGATCCATCAGTAATTACATCTGGGTGGAAACTCCCACTTGTGATGTCCCTAACGGGTATATTTTTGGATGTTTGACCGACATCCCTCCTGGTGGTAATACGTTGGCCCTTTAACCCATCGTAGGGCTGCTCGATTATGGAAAAAATCATAATCACGATTATTTTGGTCAATATTGAAATCACGATTATTCAAAAGATTATTTTTGAGTTCGAAAACAGATGTATTTATTCAGCAGGTCTCTCCCAATAACACTTTGTAACTGAGAACTTTGAAATTTCGCCTTAAAAAAATTCACAAAATGGTCAAAAGGAAAATGTTCAAATGGAAAATAATGTACAGATATGTATCCAGCTGTTCTTCCTATAAAATATAACGAAAATAAAAATCGAAAAGTCGTTTATATTAGTTCTTTGATCGTTTGACTCCTCTGTATCTCCTGTGTAGGTTTACATCTAAAGGGTCAACTGTCTACGCCTTCATGACAACAAAGCCCAAAAGAGTAATTCTAACCCTCTACGCACCAAAGACTTCAGACAACACCAATGTAAGGGGACTTTTCTGTTATTCTTATTTCTGACATCTTTTAAAGTATTGTGTTCCCTGTGTGGGGAGCATGCTCCGGAGGACGCAATATCCATTTCTGTCATTGTTCCTCAAAAACAATATATTTATTCCCCTTTTCATTTTCTTTTTGTTCTGCTGGCCATATCCCTATTCTTCTGTTGCCGGGGATTGTTAACTGGCCTACACAGCTCATGAGATTTGTGTAGAAGGACTACGGAAAATGCGTTGCGGTCGACTGCAATATCGCTACCACACACATCCCTCTGTCAGCCTAGGACGTTACTGAGTTTGAAATGACGTTAGGCCCCAGACACTGAGCTCACTGCCAGCCTCCCCCAGTGGGGAGCCTTGCTTCCACCCATAGCAATGGATCTTAATCTGTGTCCTTTCTGCCTAAAGGTTACTCTGCTAGGAAACCCATGTCCGTTGACCTGGTTCCCGATCACGGCCGATGCTGGTCTCGTCGTCGCGCTGCCTGAGCTGCCCTTCACGCCTGGACAAGCCTGGACTCTCAAGTTGGATGGGGTCCTGTAAGACTCGCTAGAGACCACCTGTACCTTCATTTTTAATCAACTTGTAGAAAGTCCAGATGGTTAATAATGACTCAGGGACTTGAATGTAAATTGCACTTGGTCGATGTGGTGGAAAGGAAGGTGTGATTTTATTGCAGCTGGATCATGATCTGATTTAGGTCATAACAAAAAATATGTCTTTGATGTGAAGGGAAAATGAATATTGGTACTCCTATAAGCCGGCTAGATTTTTTCATCAATCATTTTGATTATTTTTATTGTCCATATTTTTTATACTGTCTGCTGCAATGATTAAAATGGGCTTTTATTTCCCTAATGGCTTTGTATCCTTTATGCATGGTATTAACCAATTGTAATATTTGCCTTTAGTAACAAAATACTATCAGGAGTAAATTAATAATAATGTCTTCGCAACAGGGTCGGTGCCAAAGGGAAGCATTTATATTTATTAGAACATTGGATTTAATATAAAAGTCATTAAATCTGAAAGGAAATATTATATTCTTAATTCTGCAATTACAAGCAGAAAGGTCGGGTCTCAAAACTAGGCTACACCTTCTTGGTTTATGGCAATAATCCCTGAACTAAAACGTTTAGTTCTTTGATTGAACTGTGGACCTTTTACGACAACAATTTGATATTTTGTAAAGCTTGGTACGTGTGGTTACTGCAAAGCGCTGTGTGTGATAAATATAGCGCATCGACGGCTGCTTGAGAGCACGTATAGATTTGTGCTAATGCGATGTGAGGCTGTGAGTGAGATATTTTGTCTCCATGTAAGACAAAATGCCCTCCTTGAGTATTGAAGTAGCTCTTTTCCGATGGATCTTTTCTGTTTATATTTTCAGACCTACAATCTATGCCTCAAACCGTTTAAAATATTTGTTATTCAAAAAGGTTGCCATCAAAGTTTTAATAAATTCATTGGGAACTAGAATATTCTCAAATATTATTGGCTAAATTACTATTTTTTTATTCATGTTTGATCCCTTTGAGATGGTGCAATCCAATTGTTTTGTGTCTGAATATTCATCGACGTCAGTGGGAAATCAACACGACACAAAAACCACACAGAGGATGTGCAATTGTTTAACTCGCTAAAAATAGCTTTATAATAATAATCATATTGATAGGAATAATATCAGCCATTAGAAAACGATTTGACAATGTTGACAGTGTTACATTCTGTGTTGGCTTTAAACCACGTCACAGTGTGCCTACTCTGGGCTTCAGGCCTAGCAAATGTGCTTCTGGACACATCTAGATCCATAGAACATTGAGGCTCGATAAACCACTTTGTTATGTACAAAACAGAAACCCAAAGGAAAAAAGATGATGCTTTACATGTCAATTTGCAACATCCCCTCGGAATCATGAGGCTTAAGACGTATCCTGCCCTTGGGCCCTTTCTTGACACAACTAGGTGTTTTCATGCAGTGTTTTTTTTGTGTACCCATTTGTGTTGTCAAACAGCAAAGTTCAGCTTAATGTTCGTCACTATTGCTATGTGCGCCTCTCAACCCAATTTTTTTTGGAGAAATAAAGAAAAGGTAAAAGGGATTATGTACAATATGCTAACTTGGCACTGAATCACTCTATAGGTGTTTATATAAAATGTCCTTATGTCTAGAACGAAACAAGAGTTCAAATACAGAGAAGCTCGCAGTGTACCGTCCCCCCTCAGATTAAAAACCTGTGTAGCCATGTGAGAAGAAGCGTGAACCCCAGGAAGGGTCTAGAAACTGTTATGTTTGCTACATAAGAGTATACAGTGAGCATGTAAACGCCCGCAACTGATTCTGTCGTCCTCTTGCAAGGACAACACAATCCTCTTCGAGAGTGAAGGTGGATCGGTGTGCTAAGGGGGCGGGGTTCCGCCTGGAACGAACATACGTCCTTTGGTCCGTTTGGCGGTGGTCTTCACCTTCTTTGCTCCACCCCCCCATGAGTGTCGAAAGGGTTTGATGGACGAATCAGAGATCTCCCCCCACGGCTATTGTCTATTGTCTCATTTCTTATTTTGCTTCCCCTCCATAGTAGCAGCAATAATAGAAAATACTATTATTTTGTTGTTTGTTGTTGTACATGAGACTCACCCTTGAGTACAGAACAGTAATGTTATCCCCATAGCCACTGTATTTGAATGGTAATGCTATTTTGAGCAAGACAAGACATAACTCATTGTTTGGTGGCCAATGATCTCAAACTACTACTAATAATAATCATTATCATATTAATTGCAATAACAATACATATTGATAAGAGTAATGTCCAACGACAACAGGTATTTACATGTTTGTAAACGTGAGGGCGGGTGTCGTACTTGTTACTAACTATGCTGATTGCACAGGGACTGCTGAGTCGTCTATGGTCACCTATGGTTACCCGTGTCTGTGCTGTAAAGAGGGAGTGTCAACATCACAGTGCAATTACACACACACACATGCACTCACGCAAACACGCACACACTTCAATGCTACCAGATCCCTTCTCCGCCTCTTCAAGTTTTCCTTTTTTTCTCGCAGACACAGAGAGCAAATCCAGCCAAACATTGGCTACAGCTGCTCTACTCCATTTCTACTGGTTTCTTCAGAAGTCTTCTCTGATTTAAAGTTAGTCCCATAGAGTTCCGTCCTGTAAGTTGTCTATCTTCGCTGGCTGTGATCCCGTCCCAGTGTCCACACTGCCATGGTACCAGGGTACCAGAGGAGTGGGTTGGGGTGGTGGAGTTGGACAAGTTCCACCCTCCCCGAAATAGTCAGTACAGTTTTTGTGTGTGTGTGTGTGTGTGTGTGTGTGTGTGTGTGTGTGTGTGTGTGTGTGTGTGTGTGTGCGTGTGCGCGTGTGCGTGCGTGTGTGGGCTACTGGGTGCAAGGCAGAGTTGCTATGGGGGCTGAGGTACTCGGTGTTCACACGTCCGTCTGGGTGTCCTGACAGTTGGAGGTTGGCACAGGTGTAGAGAGCCACGGACCCCACACCTGGCTGAGACTGCGTTAACTGAAAGGCCTCCCTCTGTCTGAAGTAAGTATGTTTGCAGATAGAGATATCTATAGAGAGACATAGCGAGGGGCGGCGTGGTAGAGTGAGAGAGAAGGGTGGGACATATTTACGGAAAGGTGAATTCTTGAACCAAGCTAGGAAAAAGCCTACTTTTGTGGTGTTACATACTGTATGTGTTTGTAATAAACACACTTCCAACACAAAACTGGTTGTAAGACCACATCACGTATTTGATTGACGCTAAACCTTTTGGAGTACATTGGATCAATTCAGTGAGATTCGATTGGGAGACTCAGGGTCAATGAGACGCTAAAACAGTAGAGCTATCAAAATGAGGCTAACTGCTAGCTTGCTGCCTGCATGCTCTCCATAGTCATTGCTGGCAGCTTACCAACTCTGGCCATGGCTCTCTTGGTAGGCTATGATGTGCCTGTAGATGAAGAGACCTATGGTTGAGGAGACATTCAGCATTCACAGTTGGACTAACAGTATAAAAGCAGATTATTCCTTGTGCTTTTGAAGTGTAAAGTTTCTGTTTAGTAATCTGGGAAAGGCTTTTCTTTAAATAACGTTGAATGGCAACAAAATATTGTATGCTGTATGTATATTTATATGTATAATGACACATTTTGCCTTGCTGCACTGTGAAAGAATTAAGAGTTTGGGGCATGTAACACATGCAGTGCACCAACATTTGAATAAACCAACATATCAACCGTTGCTCTTTATCACACGTGCATTTGTTTTTGTGTGTGTGTGTGTGTGTGTGTGTGTGTGTGTGTGTGTGTGTGTGTGTGTGTGTGTGTGTGTGTGTGTGTGTGTGTGTGTGTGTGTGTGTGAGAGAGAGAGGCCTACGGCATGATCTAAATTATATATATATTTTTTAAAATTTTCTATATAGGTAGATTTATATTTATTTGTATACAATTTTGAATATATTTTGTATGTACATGTCATTATCTGTCTATATAAACTGTGTTAGAAGAAAACGCCCATTGTTAGCTGGTTAGGCACATGTAGTTGGTTCCAAAGGACATAGGGCCGTTTGTGTGTGTGTGTGTGTGTGTGTGTGTGTGTGTGTGTGTGTGTGTGTGTGTGTGTGTGTGTGTGTGTGTGTGTGTGTGTGTGTGTGTGTGTGTGTGTGTGTGTGTGTGGTCGGGTGGGGTGGGGTGGGGTGGGGTTGGGTAGGGTGTGGGGGAGGATGCATTGCGGCACGTGTTACAGGTGTGATTTTTTTTCAAAACCTCAGAGAATAAACTTTAACGGACTCTAGGAAGCCCAAAATATTTGGCACTAAGTGTTATTTTGCCATAAATACCCTGTGGACCTGCCGCACGCTATCTTACTGAAGGTAATAGTAATATAATATATATATATATATTTGTAAAAACTGTTTTTCACGTACTGAGTCTGAATATGCCACAGAGCTGTAGGATCACACAATTCTATATTCTATAATAATACTTTTGTATTACACATTTGATATTATGTCTCTTTTATGTTGTACTCAATAGTCTACTAATCTAGAAATGTAGATTATATTATAAAATATTCATCTCCCAAAATATTCAATTTTACAACACATTCCATCTTAAATATTGAAAAAACACAACATGCTAAAGATTCTTTGCTCAGTTTCTTTTTTCTTCAAAATTCATATTCTTGGGTCTGTGTATTTCTTGGGCTTCAGCGCAAATGCGCCAGTCTGAAAAAAAATAAACCACTTAAACAAATAGAAATGCTCCGTCCTTCCTATACCAGCCTTAGAGAAAATTAGTTTTTAACACAAATTAGACATAAGCTGGTCCTTCCCAAACCTTGCCAGTCTTTCATCAATATAGATTATACAGTATTGCGGGGAATGGTGACGAAAGTAAATAGTAAAAATTCCTTGTGTTGGAGCTACCGTAACAAACACATTATGCAGTCATGGTTAATTTAAGACTTTGTTGCGTGACTCCTCGTTACCTCTGGAGGGAAACAAAATCAATATTTCAGTTTCTCAAGCATGACTTGTTTGGAGTGTCTCTGTGCCACACAATAATACCCGTGTGTATGAGAGAATGAGAGAGATGTCGATGTAGTTTTGACAAAGCACAAATATGTGGCCTCTCAGGGATTCAAGAACATGTCCACAGGGCTGGCGCCAGACTTGAGGAATGGATTGGGGCCACAAGGGAAGTACTTATATGAATTAGCAAAAAAGGTAGCCCGGATGTTAATCTTTTGTATTGTTTTACGTTGTTTCACCACAAGGTGGTGCTGTAATCTCACAGTGAAATTGTGTCTGGAAACACCAAACCCGACGCACAATTCTTTTTTTCAAAAAACACCAAAACCTAAAATATACCCCAACCCCTGGAACCCAAAATAATATATATATAGGGCTATATCAAAGCCAGCAGCTCCATTATTTTTCTATGAGGCTAGTGATGCTACACTGCAAAGCTCTCTCTGGCGAACTCAGGCATGCACACTATGTACAAAAACGCATCATTGAAAGAATCTAACAGGAATCCAAACTGCAGAGAAGTTTAGGAGGATTCTTTAGGACATGGAGGGGTAGAGGCAGTGGTGGTGAGGCTAATGTGACTGCCTGGGTAATCGTGAAGGTGCCATCCGTAGCCGGCTAGCAATGCACTGAGAATGTTCTTTGGGATTGCCAACTACTCGATTTTGAGGGCTTTGTGGTCAGATTCAAACGGTTAAACAGCCATTCTCAAAGCATCTTTTAAAAGTAAATTGAATAATAACCTACCCCCCCCCCCCCCTTCCCACACCAAAACAAATACATGTGGTATAGCTATAATAGATTGTTGTGAAGGAGTGCCCCAAGCATGTCAGTGTATATAGAGTGATAATTCCTCTCCCTTAACAAAGGTTCTGATCCCCTTAAGCCCTTTATTTCCAGTGAGAGAAGATGCTAAGAGAACACGCTCAGGCATGCTACGATGGCGTGACCCTTCCACTGAAGACCTGGTCAAAACACTGTCTTCTCTTTCTTGCCAAAGAACCCCACATCCATTGGCATGGAGTTTAAGGTCCACAATAAATAAAAGTCCCAAAACAAATCAATGTTAAGCTACAATTGAACATTTTTACTCCCCAGACAAAATGGCTGTCCTTGCTCTTTTTTTTTTCCACCACCCCACAGCAGAGAGCAAATCATTTTGTATTGCCAACTGTTAAAATGGCTTGTGGACAAGGGCCCACCATGGGAGACCGATAAAAGAGGGCCTCATCTTACGACTCAGAGATTCAAGCAGCTCGGCCCTATCTCATAGCACCCCCCCCCCCCCCCCCCGGATTCAAATGTGTTTGTTGAACGGGTAACTAAACCAAAGGGGCCAGTGGACTCAGAGGCGGGTCTGGGCCTCGGGGATGTAGATCTCGATGCTGTCGGCGCTCTCCGTGGCCGAGTTCTGTCGGAAGGAGGCAGTCCTCTTGGTCTGCAGCAGCCTCCTCCTGGCCTCAGTCCTCTGGCGGTCCCCCAGGTCCAGGGACTTCTCCCTGACGGGCAGCGTGCGCCCGCCCAAGCGGGGCACCGCCAGGGTCCCGCCCAAGCCCCCGCCCCCGCCGCCGCCGCCGCCGCCCCCCACTCCCCCTCCTCCTCCTCCTCCTCCACCGCCCACCCCACCTCCTCCACCTCCGTCTCCGACACTGTCCGCCCGTAGGCTGCCGCTCACCCCCCCGGCTGGCTTCTTTGGTAAGGGGGGAGGAAGCTTCTTGTCCTCCTGGGAGGGGGGGGGGGGGGGGGAGGGGTGAGGGTGTGTGTGATGGTGGGGTGTGAAGAAATGATCGATGGGTACAAGGATCATGGGTGGGTGCAGGTTGGGGGATTAGGGGGATTGGGGGGTTGGGGGGATCGGGGAGGAAGAGCAGGTCCATGGATAGGGTTAATGGTTAAGTGGAGTGGTGGTGCATGATCCCGGGAGGAAATTAGTACATGGTTGGACAAGGCAAAGAGGACAAACAGAGAAATGGTTTAATGAATGCAAGGGGCGAGGTCACAGGACAGGATACGGATTGGACAGGATATACAGACAGAGACAGAGGCATTAGCATAAATGGAAAAAAAACAACGTGGATTGGCGAGAGCCGTGATCGGGTAGGAAATCACAGGAAAGAGACGAGTGAGAGATGAGATGAGAAGGGAAAAGGCAAAAAGAAGAGGAAATGAAAGAGAAGGGTTAGTTTTTTAGTAAGCTATCAGGAGATACTACACAGCACAATGAGTTTGGTTGCATGAGCCATGGGGTACCGTTTCAACATTTATTGTGTTATTTGTGTGTTATCAGTGAATTGCAATTAATAATTGCAAAAGGGTGGCAGTTTATACATATAGGAATCCAGTCTTTTTCTCCTTCTTTCTACAGCTGCGCTATATACAAACTCGCATACAAACACATGCTTTGCCATCTGCAATATTGTTATCACGAGAGACTTTGACTCCACAATATGTCAGGCATCCGAGGTCCTGTGGCCATTGGGCAGTTTCTCAGCCAAGAAGGGCTTTGAGGGTGCCACCTCCTTCTGCGTCACCCTCTTGCAGGGCACCACCATGGCCCTCAGGGGGCGCTGTCGCGGGGCCAGGGCCGAGTGAACCCTCAGGCCGCTCACCTTCTTCTCGGCCGGGAGCCAGCCGGAGTCCTTGATCCTCTGGAGGTCCTGGAACTTGACCCTCACGTCCTCAATGTTGAGCTGGAGCAGGTCCCAGAAGCTCGCCAGGTCCTGAGAGGTGGGCTGGGGGTACGCCGAGGGGTCCTGGGCGGGTTATGGACGGGGTGTGGGCGGTGGTGGTGGATCAGGTCGGAGTTTCCGAAGGAAGAAATGGGGTGATTCGTTAACACCCACTGAAATAGCTCTTTGGCCGCAATCAATGCAGTGTCAGTATTCAGCTTGCGGGAAAAACATGCATTCACGAGCAGCTTCACACACACACACACACACACACACACACACACACACACACACACACACACACACACACACACACACACACACACACACACACACACACACACACATGCTCAGACACACACACACACACACACACACACACACACACACACACACACACACACACACACACACACACACACACACACACACACGCACACACACACACACACACGCACACAGGTGCAAACACACACACACACACAGGTGCAAACACACACACACATAAAAACAGGAAAAGGATCAGACACACACACATACACACGATCAGACCTACTCACCACACTTTGCTGGCAGAGCCGGAAGAACTGCTGCACCTTTTGAGACATGAGCATCTGAGCGCTGCCGATGGCATTACGAATCAGCTCCAGAGCTGGAGGGAGTGGGAAGGGAAAACAAGACGCACAACAGAATTCCATTAGACGTTGAAAATCCCCACACATCGATATGACTTAAGGAGCCTAGAACACACTTTTTTTTCTGCTGCAAGCTGCAAACCCTTTATTGATATTCAATCATTTATTCATTCAAGCGATACCTCAGGAACCATTTCTGATATCAAATATTGCAGCAGAAATACTTTAGGATATTGCACCTCACCAATTCAGAGTCTAATCTGCGTCTAATTGGCGAAATGAGCAGGTGGCTTTGAAACATCACTGTGTACAGCCGCAACTTGATATAATTTTGGTAAATTACATAGCATTCCTTCCGCTCCTCTATAAATATTGAGCGAGCACTCAGTGAGCGGTGACTTTGTGCGTATCCTCATTTGTACAGGCGCTGAACGACTCTGGTCGACGCCGGTCCTCAACCCAACCCTCCTGCATGTACACCATCATGTCAAATCCTTGTGATTAACCCCCGTAGCGTAGCTCTGCGACATCGCTTTTACGTATAGTTTCGTGGTCACGTTCGCGGCGTACGGATCAATGAATTCAACGAATGAACACGTCAATTCCCTGGGAACCATACCCTCCTCCGGCAGCTCGTTCTCCTCCGCCTCCCTCTCCATGCCCTGGCACCATCCCTCTATCCTCTCCACCTCCGTCTGCAGCAGCCGCAGGAAGAACTCCCCGTCCCTCATGCAAGGGGAGGCGCGCCCAGAGTCCGGGAGGCTGCGGGGGCCCTCCAGCGACGGCGTGCCCGCCCAGGCCCTCTCCGAGGTGAGGGGCAGCGGGGAGTGGGCCCGGGAGGGCAGGATGGGGTGGGGTCGCGCGTCGGTCTGACAGCTCTCCGGGGCGTAGCCGCCCTGGATGTAGTCCTGCTGGATCATCAGAGGTAAGAGTGATTTGTGTGTTGGGGGTGTTGAGGGACATGATATGGATCGGACGGTGCTGGTAAAGCTAAGATAAATGATGACACTTGGCCATTCTTCAGAGCAAAGTACTGGCAATGTCTTACTTTTAATAATAGAACTCAACATACTTGCAATAACTTCAGAATTCGGACGTTACTGGTATAGGTTCAAATACTAGAGGCCTGTTTCATCCTCGGGGAAGCTAAAGCTAAGCTAAGATAAATGATGACACATTTCTCAGAGCAAAGTATAAGCAGTGTCTTACTGTTAATAATATATCCCTTCTCAAGGTTTCTGCCTCCTCTCAGTGGGGGTTTTGTGAGCTTTTTTCGTTGTGTACCATGACGTCGTACCGTCAAAATTTCATCTGAACTGTGCGTTTGCAATTATTATTCTATCATTATTAACCAGGTTGCAGCGTGACAACATGTCAAACCAGCTAAGATCGGATCACGCTTATCAGGGGCTGAACCTCTAGAGACGGGAGGCATGTGGATCTTGGGGGGAGGAGGGTGGTGTGTGTGTGTGTGTGTGTGTGTGTGTGTGTGTGTGTGTGTGTGTGTGTGTGTGTGTGTATTGCACAATATATTTTATTGAATTGAACAATACAATTTGTACATCTCCTGTTTATCTATTTATAGTGTTCTTCATTTCACAACTAGTGCATGTGTAAATACTTGCAAGAACTGAACATACTTGCAATAACTTAATAACTTAATACTTTGTTTATATATTTCTGTTCAAACTTATATTGAATTATGTTTCTAAAACTTATATTGAACTATGTTTCTACACACACACACTGTCTGTGTGTGTGTGTGTGCGTGCGTGCGTGTGTGCGTGCGTGCGTGCGTGCGTGCGTGCGTGCGTGCGTGCGTGCGTGCGTGCGTGCGTGCGTGCGGCGCTACCTCTCTGTAGGCCCACTGGCCCTGCGTGTGGACGGTGCGGTGGAACTCGGCGTACTGGCTGGCCGACTCGGGCTCGGAGGAGTGCCTCTGGAAGGAGCAGCCGAACTGCAGGCCCTTGTCCTGCATGGGCGCGGCCAGGCCCAGCCCCGGGGGGAAGCCCTCGGGGTCCAGGTCCGCCTGCACGCTGGCCGTCACGCTGTTGGAGCGCTTGAAGCGTGCCCGCCTGCAGGGGGTAGGGGGGGGGGTGAAAAGTGAGTCACAGAGGGTTTGGGCTGGGAGTGGGGGGGAAGGGGGCCCGTCATGCCGTGCCTCTGTGTCTTATCACGCGGGCCCGGAAAGCGAAGGCGTCGTTGCGTGCAGCCGTGTTTCCGAGACAACCGTCGCCGTGGTCACCGAGCTCACCGAGCTCACCGAGCTCACCGAGCTCACCCCGCTCGTGAGATGAAGCCTGTGTTGTTGTTGTTGTTTCCCCCCCCCCCCCCCCCTCCCACCCCCAAGCTCACCCAATTGACATATGAGTCACAGGACGCACGCCACTGGGCTTCAAATGTCATTTTGTCTCCAAAAGAGCATAATTAGCATGGGTCTCACTCTCTCTGGCTGTCTCACTCTCTCTGGCTGTCTCACTCTCTCAGGGGCGGTTCTAGACCAATTTTCATGGGGGGGGGGCCAGACTGGGGCCCGTTGTTTTGTTGGAGGGGCACATTGAATCCCGGAACGCAAAATATTTAGTTTAGTACTAAGTAACGGCATTCAAAAACACAATATACAATAATGGGCTTTTTCCCCTTACAGCATTTATTTAATTAGCATAGTATTAAGTCGTTCCTTCAGTTACAGATATTGTCAATATTATTCATTTGAAAATGTTACACTGGTGAAAGCAATTGTCAATTGGGTTTCCTTCACTGTCATCAAACCGCTCAGTGTCATACATCACCAACAGCAATGAAGTCAGTAGGATATATCATGAATCTAAAGTTCCACCTTGTGCTCAGCCACACCATCGCAAGCAATCGACCCCCCCGCCCGGACAGAGTTGAAAAGAAAGAAAAAGGTTTGGAGAGGGGGGGGGGGGGGGGGGGGGGGGGGGGCTGCTCTCTCTCTCTCTCTCTCTCTCAGTCTATTTCTCTTTCCGTCACTGTTTCTCTCTTGCGCTCTTGCTCCCCCCCCCCCCCCCCCCCGATGGGATAAGGGGTGTGACTCAGAGTTGGAACGTCCGCTGTCTCCCCCTGACCACACCCCTCCCCCATACCTCCCCCCCCACCCTCCATGATAACGGGAGGTGGGAGAGGGGCTGTTAGCACTCACTGGAGATCACTGGAGGTTCGGCCGCTGTGCGCATTGGTGCTCGTGTGTTGTGAGCACGCATGTGCGTGTGTGTGTGTGGATGTGGTGCACGGTGTGTGTATGTGGTGCACTTTTGTGTGTGGGCGTGTGTGTGTGTGTGTGGGCGTCTGTGTGTGGACCACGTTTGTGTGTGTGTCGGTGTATGCGTGTGTTTGTGTGGCACGTGGCGCATATGTGTGTGTGTGCGTATGTTCCCACACACACACACGCACACATTCCGGTAGATGGACGCCTGAGCTGTGGGTGGTGTGAGATAGGATTTTTATAAATGAGCGGATAATTGCGCCGGGTGTCAAAGTCATGTCTTGCACGTCTGGTAAGTTTTTTCCAGTTGTCATGGTTACACCGGTTAGGTATCGACAGCGGGAGACGTTCTCAGAATGGCGGGTGGGGCGGGGGACGGAGTTCAAGCGGTCTGTTAATGATCCTCCATGATGGAGGTCGACCCAATCTCAGCCCGGAAAATAATAAGGAAAATCCAATGCACAGATAATTCTAGAACGGCTGGAAATGTGCATGCGTATGTGCGTGTTTGTGGGTGTGCTGTGTAAAGGTTTGCGCATATGCATTCCTCCTTTCCATTCCGCTACTCTCTGAGTTCACGCGGCGACTTCACGAGGGTCCCACCTCTTGTCGTCTTCCACCTGGACCCCGATGGAGTGCACCTCCCTCAGGGCCTTGCCCTCCAGGTCCGAGTCGGACAGGGTCTCCGAGCTGTCCACCTGCAACACACAGGCGAGAGGGACACGCTGGGGTTAGCCCCACAAACACGCACACACGCACGCATGCACACACACACACACACACAGTCACGCGCACACACACACACACCACACAATACACACACACACATGTATATACACACACACACATGTATATACACACACAGACACACACACACACACACACACACACACACACACACACACACACACACACACACACACACACACACACACACACACACACATAAACACCGTCTCTCCATCTCACCTGCACCGCTATAGACGGCCGCCACTTCCTCCCCCCGCGCCCGTCCTCCTGCCCTCCGGGGGTCTTGCTCAGCACCATGCTGTTCTGGGGCAGGGAGGCCGACTTCCCCAGGCTGCCCCCCGCCCGGCCGTCCCTCTCGCGGGCCGGCCTGGGAGGCCCCTCCAGCAGGCTGTCCGCCGAGCTGCTGTGCTTGGCCCTCAGCCCGGAGCCCATCATCATCATCCCCCCTCCTCCTCCTCCTCCCGTCCCCATCCTCGCCCCGTAGGGCACCAGCTCCCGGGACCCGCCTTTAACCCCCCCGCCGCCGTCCAGGCTCTCGGCTGAGTTGCTGTGCTGCCGGGGCCTCACGGCGGGGCCCGTGCCCGTGTAGTACCCCGCCCGGGAGGAGGAGGAGCGGCCGTGGGGGCCCTCGGAGCCCCCCAGGTCCACCGAGTTGCTGTGCTGCCGGAGGCGCCCGGGGCCCGGGCCGGGGCCGGGGCCGTGGGAGGGGGGCCCCTGCTGGTTGAGGAAGTAGGCGTCCTGGGTGGACTCGGTGCTGCTCTGGGCGCGCACCGACAGGGAAGACTTGGACATGCGGGGCGGCAGCGGGGGAGGGGCCCCTTTGCGGTAAGGGAAGACTGGGGGAGGGAGAGGGGGAGGGGGAGGGGGAGGGGGAGGGCGGGAGGGGGAGGCGGAGACAGAGCAGAGGCTGTTAAAAGCGAAAGTTATGGCTAATTTAGGGAAAAGGTAACAGACGGGGTTGAGGGGGGTACTTACAATGATGACAGAATGGGAAGAAGACGTCTTATGAGGTAAGAGAGGTGAAACATGAGGGAGGGGCATTAGAAAGAGGATGGGGAAGAATAATGAGGATGAGAAGCCGAAAAAGCAATAAAAAAATAGGGGGGGGGGGGGGGATAAAAGGTTATATATTAACTTTTGGTCTGAATTGTTTGACAGAAGAGACAACAAAAAAATATTTCAGTTTTCCTCGTTAGAAGTTAAAGTTACATCCTGAGCCAATATTAAATTATGAAAATGACAAATACACCAATATAAGCCAATGATACATTTTAATCCCGGTTTTTTGGCTGAACCACAGATTGGATGATCTTGGTGTTATGAGGCCTTTCAAAGTGTCTAATATTATTAAATATTATGGTCTAATATATGCTAACCCCATGAAAGCACAGGAGGCCTGTATCCTCTTTAGAAGATTCTGCAGTGAGTTTGGTTACAACAGACTGAATCTCATATGGCACTTTGTACTGACCGCAGTTAGGATTTTATCAGTCTTAACATGTAATGATATGTTATTTTATAGTCGTTGCCAAAGAAAGCCTGTATCGATATTACTGGTTAAGAATAAATATTTATTGGATACATATGCATTTAAATGTTCTCAATACTGTTCAGGCTGTAAACGATTACGTTTAGTACTTATTATCCATTCCTGTTCTTGGGATGTGTATTTAAAGGCCTTCAACATCAACCTATCAACAGTGTTCAATAAAACAAGACTTGAATCCTTATTGTGGAAGGCCAGGAGGGAGTATCAAGGATTAGCAAAGAAGAAGCAAGAAACTGATTTTGTAATGCTCAAGGGGTTGATCAGCATTCGGCTAGGGTCAGGTCATCTGACAGATTGTACCAACACGTTTTACAGTAGGGGATTCATGCCAGCATTGGAACGGGAAAAGGGTTTTGTACACACAAAAATAATACGATTTATTTTAAATCATTAAGGTTGATCATTCGCACAGGGTTTTATTTATAGACAATTTGAGGTAACCAGGGTTTAGCAACGAAATGTTAAAAACTAGAAAATGCGGAGGGTGCTATAGTGACGAGTGAGGCTGATAATATTTTTTATTAGGCGTCAAAGAGGAGTCCAGAAAACGATAATAATAATTATCTAATTAATTATTAGATAATTATTATAATTATTATAACTAATAATATTTTTTCGAGGAATCTCACTGGTCGAAAAAAACATTATTTTGAAATGCTTTATTATAACTCTTTACATGCATGAAATTGAAACTAAAATTAAAATATATCGTCCCTGTATCGTATCTTAGCGCGGGGATCTAGATACGTATCGGATTGGCCGACAAGGGAGAGATGCACACCCCTAATATGTATTTTATAGTGTCAACCTAATCAGGCGTAGCCATCCAAGCGTGGACCTATAGGGTCTATTTTCGTAGCTGTGTGTGAGCGTGTGCGTCTCTCCGACTGCTGTAGAGATTGTGTGTTGTGGCTGTGCTTGATGTTTGTACTGCCACTTCACAAAGGCTTTAATAAATCCCTGTGGGGATTTACTGCTGTGAGCCATGAAATATTAGCCCTGCAGGGACGTAAGCGTTGGCTTTAAAGAGGCCCAGTGGATCCAACACACACCTCAACTATGAAGCAACACCCCCCCATCCCATATTCGCTCCCATCGTAGGATATACGTTGAAATACACACACACACACACACACACACACACACACACACACACACACACACACACACACACACACACACACACACACACACACACACACACACACACACACACACAGAGACACACTCCATGGTTGGAGATGCAAATGAGGGCTGAGTGAGAAGAAACGGGAGAGAAAGAAATGGATCATGGCACAGAGCGAGAGCGAGAGAGAGCGTGAGGGGTTGAAATGCATAGCGGGATTGAGAAAGAGAGCCAGTTTGAGAGAGAGAGAGAGAGAGAGAGAGAGAGAGAGAGAGAGAGAGAGAGAGAGAGAGAGTAAGGGGCAGCAGGGGACTGAACCACCATCATAATTATGAGGGTTCTAGTGCCCATTACAGAGCGAAGAACCCGGCGATACACTGGAGAACGACGCAGAGAAGGAGAGATGAGAAGCAGTGAGGCGGATGACCAACTGGCGGCTGAACACACACACACACACACACTCACACATCCGGATGTACTGTGAATGGGAAGGTTAGATGAAAGTCACTGCATAAACACACGTGCACACACACGCACAAACAAATGCACACACAAACACACATAGCCCAGCGCCACTGTACATAAATACATTAGTGTTGATATGCAAAAAAAAAAATTATGCATCTTCAAAGACAAGAATACATGAATACATTTTTGCACACAAAAACATACGTAAAGACACATGCAAACACAAACACACGTACGCACAACCCCACACACAAAAGCAGACACAGACACACACATAGACACACCTGCACCGAAACACACAAACACGCAAACACAGAAAAAAGCAGACACACACAAACACACTCTCACCGGCCCCGGCCTTCATGCTCCCCTGGGGGCCCGACACGGAGAAGACGGACAGGCAGTCGTCGTCCTGGGAGCAGCCTGCCTGTATGGCGCGCACGTAGCTGTGGCTACGCGTGCGGAAGACCCCCGGCAGGTCCAGGGCCTCCATGGCCTGGGACTCCACCTCGCCAAACATGGTCTCACACACCGTCTCAAACTGCCGGTTCAGGCTGTCCCCCAGCTGGGAGGGGGAGGGTGGGAGGGCGAGGGTGGGAGACGCATAAGAGTCGTTCAAACCTGCATTACGTCACTTTATTTATATTATTTGGTACTACTTCTGGTGAATCCATCCAGGGAATGGTTTTTCATTAATTGTCCTATTCTAAACCACGTTATTTTGTTAAACTGCTGCTACAACTCAAGCCACTGGAGAAAAGTACATAGTGCTGGTTTAAGCTTATTGTTAAAGCCAGGCAATGAAACGTTTATATACAAATCGAATTTTTTTATAAAACACCCCTCTTTTCTGGCCTCCCTCAATAGCCACTCCTCCAAAACATGACCGGCTTACACCACTTAAAAGGCCCTTAAAGAATACACACGGACACACCCATACACACACCTGTGCGCTGGTCAGGGATCGCGTGTAGCTGCGGGATCGGGCGTGGTTCTTGGGCGTGGTCCAGCTATTGGTGTAGGTGTCCGTACACTGCTTGCATGAGTACCTGCTTCAAACACAACGGAGGGAACAACTGGTAAACTAGATGCGTGTGCATTTGCATTGTACTATGGGTCTTCTATATTTTTGACTATGCTGTACTATACCGACCCGTTCTATACTATACTGTTCTATAAACTATTCTGTACCCTTCTATACTATAGTATACTGTACTACAATTTGTACTATACTATACTGTACTATATACTATCCTGTACTATATCATACTATAATATACTGTACTATATTGCAGTATATTGTACTCTGCTATACTGTACTCTACTATATACTATCCTGTACTATATTATACTATAATATACTGTACTATATCGCAGTATATTGTACTCTGCTATACTGTACTCTACTATATACTATCCTGTACTCTGTTTTACTCTACTATAATGTACTCTACTATATACTATCCTGTACTATATTATACTATAATATACTGTACTATATTGTAGTATATTGTACTCTGCTATACTGTACTCTACTATACCATACTGTAGTATACTGTACTTTACTATACTGTACTATACGTTACTGTACTCTACTGCAGTGGAGTACATAACTATACATTTCTATTTTTTGTTTATTTAATAATTAATTTGTAGCGTACAGTGCGTGCCATTAATAGGCCTACATTGATTAATGTGAACCTTGGGCTTGCATACCCACGGCCAGGGCTGGAAAGTCAGGTGTAATATGCGTGACAGCCAGTCTAGAGTCGTTGTGCGCCTCCAGTGTGTTCCGCGCTTTTGTTTTCATGGGGACGCTGAAAGTGCGCTGAATGGCAATAATGGATGGAACTGACCTGTCGCTAAGCTCCGCCCTTAGTACGCAGATGAGCTAATGACATTCCAGCCTCAACTATATACGACATCGGCTCGGACAACTCCATTGGAAACAGGGAGGA
This sequence comes from Gadus chalcogrammus, assembly GCF_026213295.1. Lineage (NCBI taxonomy): Eukaryota > Metazoa > Chordata > Actinopteri > Gadiformes > Gadidae > Gadus > Gadus chalcogrammus. Next base: position 11,029,765 of record NC_079433.1, on the reverse strand, counting down.
GGCATAATATAACAATTAAATGGTGGATTTATGTTGTTTGTGTAAAAAAAATAAACATGGTCAAACGATGTATCCCGAGAGGCTGCAGAATGGGGTATATTTCATTCCTTTTCCCCAGCCACAATGGGACAAGAGAAAGTGTGTAATGTGGATCAGGCTAGCCGCGTTTACATGGACACTTCTGATCCATTTAGAAGTGGAAGAATAGCTCAATCGGAATAAAAAATGATCATACATACGCCTCAATCAGAATACAATTCTCTGATTGGAATAGGGTTAGGCTACACCACCACTTCTGTTCCATGCGGAACAGAAGAGGTGGTGTAGTCCGCTATAATCACCATGCATACACTCATTCCGATTTGTTTGGGGTGGGTGCGGCTATTTTTTAACTTAGAGAGATGGCATCAGCAGCTGCAGTAGTTTGCCATTGGTCCGTCTGTACTTTTATGCAAACCGAACTTGGCCGCTGTCTAGGAAAGTGTTTTTTTGCCTGATTCACGTCTTTCTTATCACTCCGCAAGTAGTCCGGTAACTTATCAACCCCAGCGTGTCCGGTGGCTAAGCGACCTCAACGTCTTTGGCGGACTATTTCCCTGCTGATGAACACTACAAATGGTAATTGTAAAAAGACTGATAATGACAGCGTTCTGAACATTATCCCTCACATAACAGCACAGTTTGCGGCAGTATTGTTTGCGGGGGGAAGATATAAAGACCGGACGAGAAACTGATGTCGCTGTGCTGTCCTCCTTCTTAATTGAAGGAGCAGGCAGAGGTAAGCTCTCGCCTGCTGGGCTTTCATTAAAATCAAATACCTAAAAATATTGCCGCCGGTCCAGATGGGTCAGGTGTGCACGAGAGACATACGAACGTACGCTTACCACTTTTGTAAATGCAGTACATTCGGATCGCATGATAGGAATAGATCTATTCCGATTTGAAATCGAATCGGAGAAGTGTCCATCTAAACGCGGCTTCTGTGCGGCAGGCCAGAATACCAACTGAATTTAAGCTTGTTACCGTCTGTATGTATTTTAAAGTTTTTAGTATACCCCTCCATAGCGTAATGTAGTCCCTTTCAATTCATCCTGGCAGAAATTAAAACCTCTCCAAAACCAACTTTGATATACTGTCAGCTGACATATTTCCATATGTTTTTGTTATCGGGTCTGGTTTGTTAGTCCGAGTTCGTCATGGTAACGACGGGGGGCGTGACTTAGCGACAGGTCTATTTTCAATCCCGTGAGATCGTGAGAAAATAGCTCTTTCAAGGTTGGATGAGCTGCTCTACCGCCCTTTACTCTACCATACTCTCTGTGCGCTACGCTATGTTGAACCGTGCTGCTGTGACGGAGCAGACCTCTGGTCCATGCTGATGGAGCGGCGGAAGGCGTCCCGCTGGGCGATCAGGCTGCTCTTGGGGGACGTCTTGGGGCTGGGGGCGTCCGAGTCAGCGCTGTCGTCGTCGCCCATGGCCTTGATGTAGCTGCCGCTGCGCATGCGCCGGCACGGGATCTCACCGCCGCTACCGTCCGCCACGCCGCCCGGATAGGGCCCGCCCCACTCGTCTGACGGGACCTAGCGACACACACACGCACACACGCACACGCACACGCACACGCACACGCACGCACACATACGCATGCATACACGATAAAAACACATTCACACACACGTATATACACAAACATACATAAACACACAGACACATACAGACACACACACGCACATACATAAACACACACACACAATAAAAACACACACACACACGCACGCACACACACACACACACACACACACACACACACACACACACACACACACACACACACACACACACACACACACACACACACACAGAATGCAGGGTGGAAATGAGAATGTGGAAAACATATATATATTTTTTGATGACAATCAAACAAAATGACATGTAAAAATGAGTTTTTTGGTACTGAGTAGTTCTTCTTCTACTGGGATCAGGAAAGGCAAGTAATAAACAAGGTCATTGCAGGATTATAATTAATAATCATATCAGTACTTTTTGTTACATAAGTGCAGGGTAACAAAAGTGAAGACTACTTAAACTTCGGATAAGATAGAAGTTTAAGGTTGCATTGTTCCCACATTTTTCCCACTTTAAATATCTCAGGTATGTTTGCCAGGGTTGAATTGAAATTTTTTCTCTAATGAGCTCAAGAAAACACAACCAAACCCACGCACACACGGCTGTGAATTGAACAATGTTAACACTATCGCCGGGCAGCCCAACCACACGGCCGTGCTCTTGTGCTCTATTAAGACACACACACGCGCCAAACAAAAACGTGCACACGTAAGTGAGGGCGTATGGGAAAAAGATGGAGGAGA
>NC_079433.1:11019895-11022395 GCF_026213295.1 Gadus chalcogrammus | reverse complement strand
CGTTGAGCTCCCGCTTGGACGGCGCCTCCAGGGAGTGGGACTTGGCGAAGAGCCGCTGCACCGAGTGCACCAGGTGGCGGATGCGGGAGGGGCTCTCGCTGCGGGGCTCCCCGCCGGCCCCGCCTCCGCCGGCCCCTCCCCCTCCCCCGCCCCCGCCGCCGCCGGGACCCCGCTGGTACTGCAGCGTGTGGAAGCCGTCCGGGTGGAAGGGCCCCTGCTTCTCCAGCTGGTCGGCCAGGCCCGGCGGGACGCGGTGGCCCTTGGCGCCGTGGTGGTGGCCCGGGGGCCCGACGCACTCCTCGCAGGAGTCCAGCGACTGCAGCGGCGGGTGCTGCTGGCTGGGGTGCGAGCGGGGGAAGGTGCCCCCGCCCGAGTGGCCGTGGGCGTGGGCGTGGGAGTGGGTGTGGGAGTGGGAGTGGTGGCGCTCCAGGGCCAGGGCCTCGGAGGGAGGGTAGTAGTGGCTCCCGGCGTCGTTGTGGCCCTGGTAGAACTCCCGGGCCAGGGCGGGGTCCAGGTCCTCGGGCATGCAGTGGCAGGGCCCGCCCCCTCCTCCGCCACCGCCGCCGCCCCCGGAGGAGTGCTGGGACATGCTGCGGCTGACATGGTACCCCTTCACAGGCGCCGGGGCATGGTGAGCCGTCCGGGCCGACAGGGGGCGCTGTAGGCGAGACAGGGCTGCGCTGGACTCACCTGCAACAAGAAGAAGCAGAAGAAGAAGAGAAGGTTTAGGATGGATTTGGTTCATTAGGCAGGAACGGTGAACAAGGGGAAAGTGGGCTGCTTTCAACGGAGAGCCTCTTGGCTCTTCTGCACAGCCCGATATACCGCGAGCAGACTGAAGGATTTAGAGTCACTCTGTAAATACTGGGGGATTTCTGAAAACGGACAGAATTCACGATAGGAGGCACACATAAATCACTTTACCGACACAATAGACTTTTTGCGAAAAAACAAAGCCAGCCCTAACGAGACGGAGGTGGAGATAGTTGCCCCCGCCTCTTGCGCTGTCAAGTGGCTTGAGTAATGGAAAGTGAAAAGTGTATTTATTACTGTTTGCTTAATATTTTTTTTAGATGTTCTTTTAAGCGATTACCATTTTTATTGATGCCGCACTCCGCCCTCTCCTCCCAGCAGGACAAAGCGCTGCGTTGACGACGGTGTGTGCACTTGCGCGCGGGGGCAATGAGCATGCAGACACAGCCGGCCGTCCCGCATCCCCATCCATCTCTCCGGCTACCATTAATCCTGCCTGATTAATCGGCAAAATCAGCTTCTATCGTTTTTTTCCCCCTCTCTTCCATCTCTTTCTCTTGTGTGTCACCTCCTCCCTCTCCCCCCCCCGCCCCCCCCCCCCTCTCCTTTCCTTCTCACTCTCCATCCTCACTCCCCTCCATGTTGTTCCTTAACACTTAGTCACGCGTGAACGTATTTATTCCTTCTTTTAGTTTGCCTCGCGTCATCAGAAATGAGCAAAAATAGCAGATGGCAGGGGGGTCATTGTCTTCGACTTTATTTGGTTTGTCGCTGAATGGATATAATGTTGTTCATTATGTTTCTAAATGTTGTGTTGATGTATTTTAATGGGCTGCTGCTTATTGCTGTAATCGTGTCCTCTATTAAGTGCTGGGCACATTCACGATGAACGATAAGCAGAAAAGGGGTTGTGTATACAACATACAAGCTATTCTAATGAGTCGTCATCCCAGCGGTGGATAAAGAAAGAAATCAATGGAGATTTAATCATTTTATAAACCACAAGAAATGTCTGCACAGCGGGAGGGAATATTGAGTTTATGTTTGAAGGTCTAACGCTAAAGGGTTGCGTCGTTGAAAATGTGCTTTTCTAAACTCGAGGCAAAATCCCTGAAAAAGTAGCAGCAGGATGGGTCTGTGTTGACATTGGGTGCCTGGGTTTTACTAGAGAGTCTTGAGACATTCAGGGACAGATGCAGAGATAATCATCAAATAGAGCGTGACCTGTTCTCAGCTGATTGGCTGGACGAGCGCCGTCAATCAGGAAGCGAAACCAAGATGCAGCCGTGTCATTGGTTTATACATGACGACCCAACGGTCATTCCGGGCGAGTGTCCCGTCGGGGGAGGTGGGGCGGTGTCTCGGAAAGCCCCGTGCACCTGGATTAACTGGCTGCTGCTCATTAGCACTATGTGTGTGTTTGTGTGTGTGTGTAGTATGTGCACGTGTCCCCTTTCATGAATTGACAGCAAAGTGAGTGGCTCGGCTCCGCATGGAAGGGTAAATTAAACCATGTTGACATCTCTGGCATGGAGACTGCCGGTAAGGAACTGTCAATCATTGTGTCACTTAAAGACACACACGCACGCACGCATGCACACACACACACACACACACACACACACACACACACACACACACACACACACACACACACACACACACACACACACACACACACACACACACACACTGGGGAACATAGACACGCGTATGCATATCAACATTCTCAAAAGATATGGCTCCA
>NC_079433.1:11012395-11014895 GCF_026213295.1 Gadus chalcogrammus | reverse complement strand
AGAGAGACCATAACTCCACTTCCTGACATAATGACGGTTGAACCATCAATATATTTGAGCAACTCACCTGGTACTTCACATACATAAAGTACAATGTGTTACGACAACAGACAAGAACCGTAGGCAGGCACAGGGGAGGAAGTACATAACACGTAGGGCATCGCTGAGGACAGAGAGAGAGAGAGAGAGAGAGAGAGAGAGAGAGACAGAGAGAGAGAGAGAGAGAGAGAGAGAGACAGAGAGAGAGAGAGAGAGAGAGAGAGAGAGAGAGACAGAGAGAGAGAGTGAGAGACCCGGACCACAACTTAAGAGGAAGGGAGAGTACAAACACACCACTGCCCGGCTTACTTATTATTGCCGTTTGCTCTCGCTTTCCACTTCTGATAAGTGGAGGGCGGCACTGTCAAAGCTATATAACAGGCCAAGGTAAACAGAGATGAATGGCCAGTAGGAAATAGCTTAATGGCCTCCTCAAGAGGGCTTCTCACCGGGCTCTTTGGCCTTCAGGTGGTTGGAGAACATTCATTCTGAAAGAAGAGCTTTTTTCATTAATAAATAGAGGATGCTTCATTCTCACTGCTGTTGTTTGTCTGTCCCCTTGTCCTTCACCTGACCAACTCTCTTCACCACTGTTTGGACATTCTGGACATGAAGACGACAAAATCCCTGACAGAGATAGTGACGGGAACATCGACACAAATATGGAGACGTAGACGAGCACACACTCAAAAAACACACACACGTGTACAAACGCAGGCACGCCACACACACACATACACATGCTTGCACGCACGCACGCACACACACAGCATTTATATTCAAGCTGTCAACCCTACAAATCAAGTCGGAATGTGATGATGCATCTTGTCACAGTGAGAGAAAGAGAGAGAGAAATAGAGAGAGAGAGAGAGAGAGAGAGAGAGAGAGAGAGAGAGAGAGAGAGAGAGAGAGAGAGAGAGAGAGAGAGAGAGAGAGAGAGAGAGAGAGAGAGAAAGAAGAGAGAGAATAACTCGAGTACCTGACACAATGACCATCAATATATTTGTGCCACTGACTGTGACTACAACAGACAAGAACCATGCACAGGCACTGGAGAGGAAGAATATAAAACATAGAGCTTTGCTGAAGACTGTTTCAGCAAAGTAAAGTATGAGTGGACGGACAAGCAGCAGTACAAAGGGAGAGGAGGCAGAGACAGATAAGGAGATAGTTATGTACATACACAAATAGTTGTATAGATGTACACATAGATAAATAGATAGACATATTGATAGATGGATAGATAGATAGATAGATAGAGAGATAGATAGATAGATAGATAGATAGATAGATAGATAGATAGATAGATAGATAGATAGATAGAGAGAGAGAGAGAGAGAGAGAGAGAGAGAGAGAGAGAGAGAGAGAGAGAGAGAGAGAGAGAGAGAGAGAGAGAGAGAGAGAGAGAGAGAGAGAGAGAGAGAGAGAGAGATAGATAGATAGATAGATAGATAGATAGATAGATAGATAGATAGATAGATAGATAGATAGATAGATAGATAGATAGATAGATAGATAGATAGATAGATAGTTAGATAGACATCAGATTAGATATGAACATAAATAGGTAGATAGATACATACATAAATAGATCTTAGGATAGATAGACAGCCAGACAGACAAATAGATAGATAGAGATAGATAGATAGATAGATGGATAGATATTTCGAAAATAAGATAGCTAGATAGATGATTGATAGATAGATAGATAGATAGATAGATAGATAGATAGATAGATAGATGGATAGATGGATAGATGGATAGATAGATTAATAGATTGTTAGATAGATAGATACAAGGTTATTGAAATATAACTTCACCTATTGATCAGAAAGTTCAGGCAGTTCCCCGTTGGTTCACGAGTAGTTCAGCAGTGTCAGAGGGCTGCTTCATGACCCTTCCAGAATGTTCCAAACGGATTCTCCGATTTACGACAACTCTGCCCAGAGCAATGCAAATCACCCAAGGTATGGACGGACATACGGGAAACAAAATGGTAGGGAAAGATGCATGCATTCTTTTACGCAAACGTAGAAACAGACGTACACACACAGACATATACACACAAACCACGGTGGGATCAGCTGACTCCAGTGTTGCTAGGATACTTGGTGAACTAGGTTACTACATGGAGAACTTATTTGCATAACTCTTACTTGGGTTTTCATAGAGGATGAGTGGAAAAGAGTGATTCGAAAGAGAGAGAGAGAGAGAGAGAGAGAGAGAGAGAGAGAGAGAGAGAGAGAGAGAGAGAGAGAGAGAGAGAGAGAGAGAGAGAGAGAGAGACATTGCTTTAAATTCAGATCAATGGACGTGATCAGTGTATCCAAGAGAATTGCCCGCGTGAGTATTACTGGATCTGTGATCCGCAGCGACATAAAGGCTACATGTTGGGAAGGGGGATCTGAATATCTATCCAGTGTTTCAGGGTTGCCTGCCTTTCATGTATGCCAAACATGCG
>NC_079433.1:11010767-11012295 GCF_026213295.1 Gadus chalcogrammus | reverse complement strand
TTATCACGTGTCGTCCAATGGGGACACAACCGAGGAATCATCAGCATTGACCCCTCTATTGGAAACACGGGAACCTATCATGGAGTCAGAGTTATTGTGAAAGTATTAAAACACAATTGCAGGTGTTGTTGTGGATATGTCCATGGTGATCCAAGTTCACTAGCACTTACTAGCACAAGCTACAGAAAATCTAAGCTAGGCTAACACCAGCTAGGCTCACTAGCAAAAGCTAGGCTAACGAGCGTGTAACGACTCAAGCTAGGCTAAAAAACACAAGCTAGAGGAGGGAGACTAACACACATTTGCTACATGCTTACTTCTCAGACGAACACCTAAGGAGCATCAATGTGACAAAACCCCAGCATCAGCCTGTGAAAGCAATGAACCTGTTTGAACAGGAATAGGGTTGATTGTATGGCAGTTATGGATGGGATCGGGGGAGGGGTGTCATGTAGAGGTCACGGCTGATGTCGGAACCTCTGGAACAAAACATCCTAATTAACTCCCTTTACTCAGTAAGCTACACTGTGTCATGTCTGTGTCTGCATTTGCATGTGTGTTTCTCTGTGCATGCGTGTGTGTGTGTTTGTATGGATCAGCAGGGGGTTTCTTTTTCTAATTGAATTCTGCCTTTGAATGAAACCCGGGGCATTGGGGGCAATGCCAGTCAAAGGCAGAATAGAACAGGATCAAAAAGTGTGGAGACAAAGCAACAGCCTCATCAAACAGCGCTGTTTAATGAGAGAGAGAGAGAGAGAGAGAGAGAGAGAGAGAGAGAGAGAGAGAGATGAGAAGGAGAGAGAGAGAGAGAGAGAGAGAGAGAGAGAGAGAGAGAGAGAGAGAGAGAGAGAGAGAGAGAGAGAGAGAGAGAGAGGAAGAGAGAGTGAGAGGGAGAGGGAGAGAGAGAGAGAGAGAAGGTGATCCAGTCAAGCTGCACCAGACTTAACAAAACAGGGTGATAGAGGGAAAGAAGAAGGTGATGGAAAAATTTAGAAAAAAAGCGAAAAATAGTTTATTTATCTTATGGCTGCCATTATGCCGTCGTCGTGGGCGACAGTCGCGCCACCAGGCGTAGCATCCGTCATGGACTGCTTGTCACCTCGCCAATTTGCATAATTCTCTCTGCATAAATCTCACAGGCCGGCGTCTAATTAAAGAACAAGCACCAACTAAATTGGTTGCTTACGTGTTTACCTTTGAGTGCAGGGGTGTGGCCTAATGCTGATCTAAAAAGTAGTTTGGTGTGTTTGTGTTTGTGTGTGTGTGTGCATTTGCGTGTTTGCATATGCAAATGAATTACACTTGCTTAACAGGTGGTGAGGTGGTGAGAGGGGGGATGTTGATGATTACTGCCTGTCTCTGTCTCTATTACTGTCTCTCTCTTTCCCGCTCTCTCGTCGCTCTCGGTCGGTCCCAGCCTCTCTCTCCTTCTGCCCTACTCTCTCCCTCTCCCTCTCCCTCCCTCCCTCCCTCCCTCCCTTCCTCCCCCTCTCTCTCTCTCTCTCTCTCTCTCTCTCTCTCTCTCTCT
>NC_079433.1:10988267-11008267 GCF_026213295.1 Gadus chalcogrammus | reverse complement strand
CAAAGGGAGAAAGGACAGTTTGTGCACTTTTAGACACACCACAGAACGAACCTCCCTGACATTTGGGTCTGCCTTTGCCACGGGGCCTCCAACTGTAAGTCTCTAGATCCCTAGGTTTTAGTAGCAGGGCTTGCAAAGAGTTCTGTGGGCTGAAAGCCAGCCGTGCCTTTCCCTCCCGCTAGCTCTTCTTAAAAAAACGTCCGGCACACACAGATGCTCCCCCACACGCTCTAGGTCTCTACTTTGTTTTGGTATTTACTAGTGCTGCTGTATTAAATACCATTAAAGCCCTTCCTCACTGTACCCTCAAGGCTGCGCTGGCAGAGAGTGGTTTTGCTCAACCGACCCCCCCAACACACACAAACACACACTCTTTTCAAATCGCCCAACCCCTCCAAACACACCTACAAACAGAAAGTTGGTAGTGTTTTTGTTGCTTTGGCTCTTTCCCTCTCCCGCTAGCCTCCCTCAGTGGTGCGGTCGGGTTAGTCTGGGAGCACAGCTAGCACCTGGAGTGCCTTTCTACTAATGCCCAACACATCGCTGCCCTAGCTGTGAACTCTGGGAAACTATTCGCTCCATTAGTCTCCACTCACCTTCACCGTGTGCCCGCCCGGTCCCATCGTGGGCGGGGGCCGATGTGTAACGGGAGCCCTCCGAGGACGCTACGTCCTGGGCACTCAAAGCCGCCCGAAAGTGGCGGTGGTTTTTGTAGCCAACAGGCTGCTTATGATCTTGGTATACCTGGCTCTGTAAGAAAAGTGTTTTTTGGAGAGGGTCCAATTCCATTTTGAGAAGGGGAAAGGAGTGTCTCTGCTCTCTGGTCTGTGTGTGTGTGGGTATGTGTGTGTGTGTGTGTGTGTGTGTGTGTGTGTGTGTGTGTGTGTGTGTGTGTGTGTGTGTGTGTGTGTGTGTGTGTGTGTGTGTGTGTGTGTGTGTGTGTGTGTGTGTGTGTGTGTGTGAGTGGGTACGTGTGTGTGTGGGTACGTGAGTTCTTGTGTGTGTGTGAGTGGGTACATGCGTGTGTGTGTGTGTGTGTGTCTGCGTCCGTGTCTGTGCGTCCGTATGTGTGCATGTATGAGCGCAAGTGCGTGTGCATTTGTGTGTGTGTGTGTGTCCACACACACATCCAGATCCTCAGCTCATAATACACACCAAACATCTCTCTCTCTCCCTCTCTCCCTCTCTCTCTCTCTCTCTCTCTCTCTCTCTCTCTCTCTCTCTCTCTCTCTCTCTCTCTCTCTCATACTACTTTAACTCAGTGTAACAAAAAAAGGGCATTATCGATCAATCAAGGGTTGATGCGGTGCACGACTTAAACCATCCTCCCGTGTAAGGTTGGGTTTGTTTGTGTATTTTTTACAATCTTGCCGGTTCAGCGACTTTGTGCACTGGCTCCAATATTGATTTTATGCCCTGGTGGTTCTCAGCATCCACCCCTCTGTGATCCCACTGCTCACGTCGCCCAGGGTGCCATTTACATGACACATGGTACTACGCTGCACCGTCCGTTTAGCCAGCGTCTTTCATCCCTAAGCGACTCACTTACTGAGGTGAGAGAGAGAGAGAGAGAGAGAGAGAGAGAGAGAGAGAGAGAGAGAGAGAGAGAGAGAGAGAGAGAGAGAGTGAGAGAGAGAGTTAAAGAGAGGGAGCGAAAGGGAGGAGGAATCCGAGCGGATAAGAAGAAACGTGTTGGTTGCGTGACCGGGGGAATTGATGCATCATGATCAAAGAAGGGATGCTTGACCAAAAGAAGGATGAAGGGAAAGAAGGCCAGAGCAAAAATAAAGAAAAGGTCCCCCACATTGTTCATCGACCTTAATTACCCAGCGTACTGTAGTGCTATTGATCTGTTGTTCCAGGTCCCTTTAAGAACAGTAAAACTGTTTGATGTGCGTGTGATGTGTAGGCCAGAAGGGCTCTGTCTCTTCCACTCTCTCTCTCTGTGTGGTCCTCTTGAGGCCGGTGCTCAGTGTGAGCCTGAGATCTTTCAGAGGCTCGCTCATTAAACCAGAATATGAAGATGGCTGCCTCGTCAGCATCGGCCCCCCTAAAGAACAGTGTAGACCTGAGGTGTGTGAGGGGCGGGGGAGAACGTGCAAAGGCACACAAATAGGCATCTATAAGGAATAGGCTAATGCTCAGACACACTTTGACAAGAATACACATACGCACACACACACACACACACACACACACACACACACACACACACACACACACACACACACACACACACACACACACACACACACACACACACACACACACACACACACACACACACACGTCATACACACACGACGTACACTGTTTAAATATAGATTTGCTCGTGGGCCTGTTTCTATCAGAGCACAGTACTTATCCAATGCAACGTGGAATGACAGTGATCAATATTTAATGTTTGTCATTCTTTGTGAATGTGGAGGACGGAGCGAAATGCACTTCCCTGATCCCTGGAGCACCTACATCAGTAAGCACATCAAATAAACTCACTTATGATCTGACTTTGTGGCATGTGCAGTTAATACAGAAAACAACAACGTTCAATATGAAACTATTGGTATTCTGGAAACAGAATCAGTAAAGATCATTTTTGCTTCTGGTATTTTGCATGAAACCGTGGCATGATGATAATTCCATTGCTTTTTCCATTTTTAAAATTGAGTTGCCAATACGCTGGCAAGATTTCACTTCCAATTGATTTTGCATACCGCACGGCCCTTTGATCTGAATTATGGGTAATGCCTTGGCACACCCCCCTCACACACACATGCATAGATGTAGACGGGCATGTACACATGCAATTCACACACACACACACACACACACACACACACACACACACACACACACACACACACACACACACACACACACACACACACACACACACACACACACACACACACACACACAGAGTGTTCAGGCCTCAAAGCCTCTACCCTACATACAGTAGCTCTCCTGCCCTATCCTCTGGTTATTAATTCATGAGACGGGTGCCGGGGACTCAGAAGCAACACAAACTACCATTTATTATTCACAGTTAGTCCACAGCTGGAGTCCATCCCAAACACAATTACAACTCGGGCACAGCCTTTCTATACACAAACAAACCCACGTTAAGCCACCATGTCCGCTTCTCACAACGAGAATGTGAGAGAGAGAGAAAGAGAGAGAGAGAGAGAGAGAGAGAGAGAGAGAGAGAGAGAGAGAGAGAGAGAGAGAGAGAGAGAGAGAGAGAGAGTAGAGAGAGAGAGAGAGAGAGAGAGAGGGAGAGGGAGAGGGAGAGAGAGAGAGAGAGAGAGGGTGTGAGAAAGAGCCAGAGCGAGAGAGAGAAAAATACTTGCACACTGACAGTAGAAAATGGAAATGATAAGGGTGTGAAGTACATTCACTTTCTCTGCCTTAAGCACTTGATGATGATAAAATGGATCCCATTTTCCGAACAAACAACGTGCTCATCCACGTCCGCAGGACTAAAATCGACTGCCTCATTCTCCTTCACCGGTGGAGGATAATTAGAAAGTTAATGAATATGATGGTGGTGACGGTTCGTTTGGGGAGGTGGGGGAACGAGCGATTGGAGGGGTCAGCATACGCGACCCCGGTTCCCAAGTGATCTTATGAAAACGAGCTCCTGCCTCTTGGAGGTGGGTCCACATGAATAATGCATGAGGCTGCCGGCGTCCATGTTTAAGAAGTAGCCATTCACAGCTGCTCACGGCCATTACGTCCCCCCGCACTATTTAGTCCTCCGCACCTGATGTGGTGAGTGGGGGAAATTGATTGCAGTTCAACTCTGGCTAAATCTGCAGTGTGTGTGTGTGTGTGTGTGTGTGTGTGTGTGTGTGTGTGTGTGTGTGTGTGCGTGTGTGTGCGTGTGCGTGTGCGTGTGCGTGTGTGTGTGTGTGTGTGCGTGTGCGTGTGCGTGTATGTGTATGTCTGTGTTCCCTGGCGTGATATTAAAGATATGGCTTGAGTCAGCTGCTGATCTAAGTTTAGAGGTGTGTCTTTATTCCCCTTCTCTCCTTCTGTCACATGTTCCGTTTCACAGACGAGACGAGATTGCCACTGCTGACACAATTCCTACTCTCTGTCTCAAAGCCTGTTTCCAACCCTCTAGGCAAAGAGAGTCAGATCATCAGAGACCCTTAAAGAGGGTGAAGTCTAGCACTGTTGTAGCGCCCCAATCCTCCCTGGCTCTCAAGAGTATGAACCTGACGATTTTAGATGGAGGACCGAACTAGGGAGCTACACCTTGTTTTTGCAAAAAGACAATACCCATTCAAGTCCAACATGAGGCTGATCTCCCACTTGTCATGGTTCCCTATTAGAAGTAAGGGAATCGTAAATTTACATAGCCCAAATAAGAGGACACAGCTCCCCATGCATAAGATGATATAACAAATTGAATTGCTCGAGTCATCACTTGATTAAAAAGTGCAAAGAATTACCTAATATTTCAAAGAAAAAACAATCAAATCCAATTAGAGGGAACACACACCCACACACATGCGCACATACATACATACACAAACAGCAATGGTGCATACACACACACACACACATACACATACACATACACATACACATACACATACACAAGCACACAAACACACACATACACAAACAAACAGTATTGGTGCACACACACACACACACACACACATACACACACACACACACACACACACACACACACACACACACACACACACACACACACACACACACACACACACACACACACACACACACACACACACACACACACACACACACACACACAGCTCAGGCACCCACTCCAGGCGCTTACTAACACTCTAATTAAGACAGATACTTAAAGGGCAAGTGTGTCCGCTGGCTTTAGGACAAATTAATACTCCACACATCATCAGAGAGACTCACAAAGAGGGGGAGATAGAGGGCAAGAGAGTGAGAGCAAGAGAGAGAGAGAGCGATCTCCCGGCCCAGAATGACCTGGGGGGAAGTGGTCAAGAGATTGAATGAGGGATGGATGGATGGATGAATGGTTGGATGAGGGACCAACAGATGGATGGATGGATGGATGGATGGTTGGATGAGGGACCAACAGATGGATGGATGGATGAATGGATGGATGGTTGGATGAGGGACCAACAGATGGATGGATGGATGGATGGATGGATGGTTGGATGAGGGACCAACAGATGGATGGATGGATGGATGGATGGATGGATGGTTGGATGAGGGACCAACAGATGGATGGATGGCTGAATGGATGGATGAGGGACCAACATATAGATGGATGAAAGGATTGATGGTTGGATTGATGGATGAATCAATAGGCAAATAAATGAATGGATGGCACGATGGATGGATGAATGAACTGCTGGACATATAGATGGAATCACGGCTGGATGGATGGTTGGATGAATGGCTGTACAAAGAGAGGATGGCTGGGCGGACAGATGGATGGACTGATGGATGGATGGATACAAAGGCTAGGCGTACACATTGAAAGACTCATGTCAGTACATCATCAACAGCACACACAGTGACATCACAGATCATGAGGACAAAGACAGAGTGGAACGATAGAAAAAACTTTGAAGGAGGAGGGGGGGCAAGCATTGGCAGACTTAAACCCATTTGAACATACAAAGTACACATCAAAATGCGCAGGGGCTAGGAGTATGGAGTTTATTTCCCCAGCACTGCTCTGGATCCAGAAACAGGGGACGAAACAATCGATGGCAAATTGTGTTTGGGACTGCTATCATCATGTTGAGACAGCAGAGGGGAGTTTGTAATAAAGATGGAGTTAGAGGTGCAGGATTCAAAGGCCAGTCTGCAACCAAGATTGTGCATGTGTGTGTTTGCCACTATGTATGATTAGAAAATGAGAGTGAATTGATCTTGGAATGATTTTGATGCAAGACCTGAAGTCCCTGATAAAAGGTGACTTCATTTGTAGAGTTACATCATCTCTCATATTCTTCTTTGAAATTCTCTCTCTCTCTCTTCTCTCTCTCTCTCTCTCTCTCTCTCTCTCTCTCTCTCTCTCTCTCTCTCTCAAGGTGGGCGTCATCTTGCACAAGCACGCATACAACCCGTATAATGTTAGGGTGACTCTAGTCAGTTCACTGTTGGTATCCAGCATTTCTGGCCCTGTTCATACCTGGCATTAACACCAGTAACACACTGGTGGACAGCTCTAAATATAGGTGTGGGAATTAGACTCAGGCCAATTTGTGATCGGATCATCAATTGGCAATTGAAGGGATGATCGACAGTTTTGTTTCTTCTATGCCGATATTAAGCAAGTTTTAAGACGTTTTTTAAGCCGATTTTAACTAACTTACAGTATGAACCTACTCTATAAACAGAGGGCGTATAGACTCTGTCCGAACGTAGCGCTCTGCCTCATTCAAAATGCATTGTGTTTAACCCTGTGGGTTGAATACAACAAGTCATTCGGCCCAGGCACAAATAAATGATGCACGGGTACATTTGCATACAGGGTGGGCAGGTGAGATCCAATCAAAGGGTGGTCATTTGAGACACGGCTGCAGAAGCATTCTAATGCCAGGTGTGAACTGAAATTTAAGAAGTCCATGTGTGATCTGATCCCCCAAGAACCACGTTAATTCCATACGTGAACAAGGCCTCTGGTTCCTCAAAGGAAAGCATGTTCCCCTCCACATATAATGCACTGTAGAGATGTTGCCATGGTTTCATCCTGGGAAATGAATACACTGTGTAGATGCTAGCTGCATGCTTTCACGTACTCAAATGATTAGCGAACCATACTGACCAGAATGTGTGCAACGATGGAGCAGATGGCTGAAGGAAAGACCTTCACTCTTAGTCATCCTCCACCGCTCACTTTGTCGGGCAGCGTATACGTGTATGTGTGGTCTAGGCTTAAACTGACGGCTAAAAAATGGCCTCTGTGTGAAGGACGGTTTGTGACAGGATCCGATGAAATCAAAGGCAAAACCTAAAATGGCGTAAAAGAGTAGAGCAGATCTTTAACATGATGGAACATAAGTCGTTCTCGTGGCGTGCTCGCTTAATTCATGCTTGGTCGGACTCACGTTCGCTTTTTCATCTCCTTCGTCTTCTCCTCTGACCCCCCTCCCCCCTCCCCCACCCCCAAGCCCCCCGCTCTATCATTTACACACATAGGATGAGGAACTGTGGATGGGTACTATGTGTTCCATAGCTCTCTCTCTATCTCCCCCTCTCTGTCGGTGTCTCTCCCTCTTCTCCTGCCTTCCTCCAGTTAGTGAAGGAGGGCCTGGGAGGGGGACGGAGCGCTCCGGGCGAGAACATTGAAACCATCTGCTCTCCGCAGTCTGCTTCCCTATTCTAGTCTCTCCCTCCTCGGCACAATAGTTCACTACTTTTCACTGCCTTTAAACTCCTTTTCTTTCTCTCTTTATCTCTCTCTCTGAAACGCTCTCTCCCTCCGTGTGTGTGTTTGTCCTTCTCTCTCTCTCTCTTACTAAAACCCAGAGCCTTGAAGTCTCCTCTGTTGTGTTCCGCAGATTAGAAATTCCTTTTTAAGAAAAGGAAAAAAATACACTTGATGAACTTGAAAATGCCATGTTTTTAAGTCCTGTGCTTTCCGTGATGCCTTTCAGTTATAGATGAACGTCAAACCAAACGGTGGGTCGGCGCGATACGAGCGTCTTGTCATAACACGTAAACCTAACACGTAAAGTCCTATTTACAAAATTCCCTCTATAACATAACAATTCTCGGCAAAGCCAGCTTAAGCATTTGGCTTTAGTCTGACGCGTCAGTTTAACAGACTTCTGGTTCGTGAATATAGGATACAAGTTAACCCATGGCAGTGCTGTTGTCGATGCGGAAGCCCAAGCTGTTAGTGTTTTATGTCCCAAACCTTCTGCCGGTATGGGGAAAACAGCTGGCTATACGCAGCCTTGCTAGAAGGCCCCATGAATCAACAAGATCCCACGCAGTGGGATTTCCTATAGCTGAAACTCAGGGAATTTCTTGGGTACAGGATGTACTCTGTCTTGGAGAACACTTGTTTTTGTCCAAAGGTCATGTGCTCCTCATATCCTCGAAGCCGGCCCGATCTACGACCTCCAGCCTTGGAAGCGAAGAAACTCCTCTGAGCTTGCTTATTGGGGGGTCGGTGATTTATGCTTCAGCCGTGATGGGAATTCTGTCCTCTGTTTTCTCTACCTGTTCACAGATACCGGCAAGCAGAGATCAAAACTGCTTTTTTTAAAAGAGATAACTGTATTGAAACTCTACAGTAATGATATATGGCTCTACGGTTGTTAACAAATGTTGATGGTTAAGTCTTTATTTAAGGAGACTTCTTGACAGAATATTGGAACATGATCATTGAAAGACACAGAGAGCGATTTTCCAAACTTCTTCAATGAGACAAATGGTGTACGTGAAACTTGGAAGAAAACGTCCACATTGTGGGCAGTAACAATAAAGGAAAAAAGGTTAGGGAAGTGAGCATCATGGAGGGTTAAAGGTTTGGCCTTGGTGGAAGCCAGACATGGCAGAAGAGGCCAAGTTCATTTGCAATAGACTATGGGGATGGGGGGGGGGGCAGTGGACATGTCTGCAAGGAGACAAGACAACTAAAGGATTCAACACAATAAAGAAGTCAGGAGATGAGCATGGCCACAGTATCAGACTTCGTGGCTGGAGTTGCAATGCAAACGCTA
Source organism: Gadus chalcogrammus (assembly GCF_026213295.1). Classification (NCBI taxonomy): domain Eukaryota; kingdom Metazoa; phylum Chordata; class Actinopteri; order Gadiformes; family Gadidae; genus Gadus; species Gadus chalcogrammus. Next base: position 10,999,562 of record NC_079433.1, on the reverse strand, counting down.
TCTCACTCAACACCTTTCAATTGGAGGGAGGAACGGAGCTATCTCTAGGAGCAAGATTGGATTTATAAAAATTCATTTTAAATTGACTTGTAACAATGTCAAGGTTTAATATGTTTCTATATTTTTTTATAATATTATCAGGATGAATTCTTCCCACGACAAATGTATTGCGGTACAGATCAGTTGAAGTTGAATGCAGTCTAATCTTTAAATATGTAATTTCTAACATTAAATGGATATTTATATTCTACTGTTTTCTATTCCATTCTATTCTACTGGCATCTGGAGATGCAACTGGAGATGTAAATGGGGGACCTTATCTAGCTGGAACACATTGTGGGCTTTACAGCTGTCCTATTGGCCAGCTGATTATATCTCTGAGTTCAATTGGTGGGTTAAATCAGTGGAGGAGAGTGTAAGAACTTGTCGAGGACTGCAGCAGACTCCCTTCGCTAGACTCCCTTTGACGTCCTAATACTGAGAGCTGGTTTACCAGCCACGCTGACTTTGTCTTTTAAACACTTTAGGATGTTTTATGAGAAGATGATGAGGTCACCCCCAAGGCAGCCGATTGGGTGATTGTGTGGTTGTTTTGTTACAGAACCATCTATGTCATGTTGTTCACTCTGAAAAGGGTGCTCATTTGCATGCTGAATGCTCGTTGACTCGAGCGTGACTCGAGCATGACACGAGCACGCTGCGCAAATCAAATAAAAGGTTTTTAAATCCTAACATAACCATTGACAGCAATCTGATAGACTCTCTCTCCTGTTCCGGTTCTCGGCTGAGCAGTTCTCTTCTATTTCCCTCTTTGTCTTTACGGTGCTCTAATGCAAAGTACCACAATTGAGTACAACGGACAGAATGCTCTGGTAATGACAAGGTTAAAAGTGCATTGCCTCGATCTGCTAAGACTCCCCTCCCCCCCCCCGGTAACCCTGGTGTAAAAAAAAACAACGCTCTCAGGGTCTAAACCCGTCTTTGCTCTGCTACCAATTTCGTAAAAGCGAGCGAGAGTCAAATGGTGCTGGCTCTCTGTCCGTGCTGCCAGTCTGTTCATTAGCTAATTAAAATAAACGGCAGCTTTAGCCAAATCAATTCCCAGGACCACTATAGCACCGGCCGCACTCCGACCACGTCCACCCTCCCATTGACCAGGGGAGGGGGCTGAGGATGGCAACGCCAGGCGGACATGGGGTCTGATGGGGTCCGGTGGGGGGGGTTGGGAATGGGGTACATAGTAAACCCTCCCAGAACATGGTGTCCTATGCCACAGCCTGTACTGACCTGGTCATCACTCTGAAAAACCCGGAAACGAAGGATTTTCGTTTCATTTTCATTTTCTTTTTGAGGGTGAGTTTGTAACTGTCACTGGCATTTCAAACCTGTAGCCAACGCAATTACGATACTAGCCCTATTTTAACGGTCTGAAACGCAAGTGAGAAGCGCCAAGTGCAAGTAGCTTTGTGGGCGGTTCTACGGCGATGTCGCTAGTTTACCGGCGCGAAAAAAGGTGTGGTTTGGGCGTAACGTGCAACAAACCAATGAGAGTGCCAGCTCCCATCCCCTTTAAGAGCCATGAGCGCATTTGAATCTGACGAGTTGATATTTTGACAGCGTGTCTGCAGTCAATTTCAAACTGCAAATGGCTCAGTTTATGGCCAAATAATATGGCCTAACTCACTCATGGAATAAGGTTTTCTTCCTGTTACCAGGCTGGCCTTGCGGCGGTGGAAGGATTGGAGGCAGTGGTGGGATGTGAGCAAGGCCGTTGGCCTCAGACCCTTCTGCCCCACCTACATGATTTGGACCTGAATATATCCTACCTGGCCCGACCCATCCCACTCTTAATTAAATTAACCCTCCCCTACACATTTCTGATTTACCTATCCCCACCCCTAGTTACACACCTTACTACAGACCTATTTGTCTAAACCCCATCCTTACCCCCTACTTCCCTGACACCTGAAATATTCCCCAAGTACCCCAACACACCCCTCTCCTCCCACACACTTGGTCTCGCCCGTCTGACGTCACCCCCACACCGCACAAATGTTCTTCCGGACTTCACGTCGGGTCCTCCCGCAGCCCCCGGCACCCGGAAGCCAGCGCAACCGTAACGTATTAACTTGTCCTTGTTTGCGCCATGTCCCATGACCGGCTTCCTCATAACGTGTGTTTTTTTGTGTGTTGCAGGTGGCGTCATGAAAGTGTTTGAATGTTCTGTGTGTGTTTAATAAAAGGTTCTTGTAAATGCCGGTGTCAGTCCTGTTTGTGTCCATTGCCTGTGGTAACGGGCAGCCACTTCCACAACTTCAGAAATACTGAGTCCTCAAATAAATTTCGGCAAAGAAAACGTGTATGATATAACATATGATTTGCAGTAACTGTGGTTCTATTTATATATTCTATATACGCAATACATCATAAACATTGTTTCTTATCAGTATTGTATGCATTATCGTTATCGACTTGTGTTCCTAATATGCATGTGTCCCAACGTTAATATACATTGCCATGGACTGTATTATGCGTTACGTGTTTAGTTTGCGTGTGTTTAATAGATGGACGCGAGCGTGTGTGTGTGTGGCGGCTGCATGCTTCAGCGTTGGTGTTACGTTGTTGCGCAAAATTTACTCAAAGCAATTCATGCTCCCTTTTAGGTTGCGCGTGTTGCCAAGCAATTTACCGCCAGAACAGTAGGTGGAGTAATATGTGGAGGAAAGTTTTTCGTTGAAGACGACCTCGAGAATGACGTCTTTGTCTGTGGGAGTCGTTGGTTTGTTTATGTGCCAGATCGTGTTCTCCCCATACACAGTGAATGATGGCAACAGACAGAGGAACAGGGGTGATGAAGTTGTTGATCATTGGGGTTGTATAAATGTGCATATCTCTCTACATTTTAAAACGACATAATGTGTTGGCAGCAAAGTTAACTTCACTTCAGGTTAATGCTTTTGTATATGAGCCTGCCGGGTGATACTCCAGACAGGAAGTAGTAACCAGACCAGCAAACCAATCACAGCCTTGCAGGCTGGGCGGCTCGCGTAAAAGCTTACGTAAAAAATGACGCAAGTCTAGAAAAATCGCCCGACGCACGCAAGACGTGAGAAGTCGCGCAAGGGGGGCGCAAGGGCGCGCAAGGGCCTCTTGCGCTTGCGCTTACGTAACCGAGCATAAACCAGCCTACTTATATATATTATAGTTATAGTTCACGACCCCATAGGGTTAGGAAACTTTGGTTGGCTTTTATTTTGAACATCAGAATGTTCTGAAACTTCTTGCGTGACCCCATGGGGTCTTGAACTATAACCCTGAAGTGAAATGAGCCTGAAATAACTGGGCATTTTCTTTTAAATTGAATCCAAAATCATATGTAATATGTCTCATATTGGAAACTTTGGTTGGCTTTTATTTTGAAACTCCACATCAGAATGTTCTGAAACTTCTTGCGTGACCCCATGGGGTCTTGAACTATGACCCTGAAGTGAAATGATCCTGAAATAACAGGCATTTTCTTTTAAATTGAATCCAAAATCATACGTAATATGTCTATTGGAAACCTTGGTTGGCTTTTATTTTGAAACTCCACATCAGAATGTTCTGAAACCTTTTGCGTGACCCCATGGGGTGGTGAACTATAACCCTAAAGTGAAATGAGCCTGAAATAATCGTAAATAAATCGTATTCAAAATCATATGTAATATGTCTCATATTGGAATGTTTGTTGGGCTTTTATTTTGAAAGTAAATACCACAACGGCCGTACACTTCCTTTGATAGTATTGACTGTCTTTTTGTATGTACCCGACGAATGCTTTTATTTGAAACTAGTTTTGAGACGCTATTACCGTAATGGCTAGTATATACAGGTACGGCAAAAAACTGAGTCGGCTGGCTTGACCGCCGATCTTGATGAGTCGGCTGGCTTGACCGCAGTTTTGTGGCGCAAGTGGTTTCTGAAACGTCAAGATAGCACCAGGGAACGTTTGCGCCAGAACACGCCTCCTCCTTTCGCCGAGCCGCCCCTTGGGGCCCAAGATCATTCCCAAGAACGCTCTGCGCCAGTTGCAAACTAGCAACAACATTCGCCAGTGATTAAGTCAATTGCGCCGGATGCAAGATAGGGCCCTAAATCTCATTCATTGAACTTTGTGGGGCTTTTCATCTTCTGAGCAGAGGTCCTTGAAACCAAATTATTCACTATTATGGAAATACCGTGGCGCATTAGAGTAACAAACGTGGCAAGAGAGGTCTATTAATGGGCCTATTTCTACGCTTGTATGTGATTGAACATGCCTGGTGAAGAAAGCGTGTTAAGGGCAGGTGTTGCTATACATGCACTGTATTGATGTGTCTGTGAATTGATCAGATGATTCAGATTCACCGAGACATGACCAGAGGTGAATGAGAATTGCCGTAATTAGAACTAGCATCCACTTCAGTTTGAATTGTATTGAAGACCTCAAAGTAAAATGTATCTGAAATTTCCAGTTCAACCAAATTGACCAATTAAACATAGGCCTTCAGCCCTTAGAGAAGAAGATTGCAGTTTGCATAACATTTTTGCTTTGTGGCCCAAAATAGTTAAGTTCTGTAGCTCTGCCCAGCCAACGGAAGCAGCGATGGATTTTCAAGAGCTTTTTTAGCGCTTCAACTCAAGCAAAAGAGCCTGAAAAAGCAGCTATAGTGTTATCCTGAAGCCTTCTTTCTGCCATTAACTCTGCAGGTGGGAGACTCAAAGGGATGTAATCATAGACCCTCTGTTGGCTGGCTTTTTACCTCTCTACTTTTCTCCCTCTCTTTCTCTGACTTTCTCTCGCTCTCTCTCGCTCTCTCTTCCTTTCTCTAAGCCATCATCACACATCAACCACCCTTGAGGATTCTTGGAATGAAACAGAGAAATCCCACAAAACACCATTGGTGTAGCAGAGCCAACTGGTTCCAATCCTCTCTCTCTCTCTCTCTCTCTCTCTCTCTCTCTCTCTCTCTCTCTCTCAGCATGTAGCCAAGTCTAAACTGAATTAAGCATGGACTCATCTCGGAGCAGTTCTCAACTGCCGCTGATTTTTATACACTTGCATTTAGAGTCCAATTTTATTTTTGTTAGTATTAGATCTGGCCGTTGTCTGGACCCAAGCGACAAGGGGAGCAAGGGGGGCATGGACACAGTGCTCCGATCAAGGGGCTGAACTACTGAGGCTTATCCATAGGTGCCTCCACTGCATTTCTTTAAGCAACCTTAATAGCGAAAAGGGCAATAGATATACTGGAGTTACCATTTCAAGTGGATAGAATAATCTGTGTTTCGTTTAATACCACTTGTGGGGATGAAAGAGGAATGCCGCATGGCTAATAAGAGATTAAAAAATTCTGACTGAGGATTGAAGTCAAATCCACAAATCTGGCTTCTATGATTATAACGTAACCATCTTCATTCTTTTTTTGAGTCCCGTGCCTTGCTTGAAGGCTTTCTTCAGAGATAGACAGGGTTTAGCATTTTTTGGGGGGAGCAGTCATATCTTAGCAATACTGTTTAGTCACGACATTCAAATGTAAACAACTCACCAAAACAATGGTTGAAAACTTTGCATAATGAGATCCCTTAATCAGTATGCTTTGGTAATTATGTTTAGATAATCAGCTCCTAACGCTAATTCTCCAAAGGCTTATGCAGACCTGAGCACCAATAAGGATTAAGATGGATTGATGTGAGAGTGAGTGACAGATTGCATCTCATCCAAGTTATATCTTACATTATTACATCTCAACATTCTCTGTCTCACGGTATCTTACACACACAAACACGAAGGCATGCACTTGTTTAGCATTCACATGAACCTCATAAATAAATGTTACAACACAACGATTTGAAAGACCCCCAGATCAACAACTCGCTGTTCAAAGGAAAGGGATCTCGAGCAAGCAGAAACAAGGGATTAAACAGAGCCGATGTATCTGCCCACCTGTGAGTGTAAATGTGTGTTCATGTTTGTGTAAGTGTGTGTGTGTGCGTGTATGTGTGTGTGCGAAATAAACCGTTCAGCAGTGTCAGAGGTCTGATTTGTAACAGTAATATCCACAGGCTATGGAATAACTCCTTTCCTATGGGTGTAACTATCCTTTTTTCACTTGCGCGCAGATACACCCACGCAAACGTACACACACATATACACACACACACACACACACACACACACACACACACACACAGACACACACACACACGCATAAAACATCCCTCCCTCAAATCCTGCCTATTCAACGTGAAAACCGGACACAGAGGAGAAGCAGGCAGTCCAAGAGCAACACATCGAGGCAAGGTTGCACCAGCGTTCAGGAGAAAGAGGCAGAAAAAGATAGTGAGAGAGAGAGAGAGAGAGAGATTAGAAAAGGCAGTCTGCCATTCCTATCTGCTGCAAGCCACCTTTCCCTCACATTCACTCCAATACACAAAGCACACTAACACACACACACACACACACACACACACACACACACACACACACACACACACACACACACACACACACGCACACACATACATAGCAAACATGGATGGATGATGCAAGGCTGGATGAATGGATGAACAGATGGAAAGACAGACGGCTGAATGATGGAATGGGTGGTTGGAGGGATGGTGCATTAAAGCAGGATTGTTAGATGTTTGTCCAGGACTTTTTATCTCCTAAAAGTTAAAGTCCTAAAAATAAAAGCCAGCCTGATCAGCTTCCATCCCTCTGCTGCATGGTGTTAAACACACATTGGTTTAAGCTTCCCTCTCTCTCTCTGAATCTCCCCCTGTCTCCTTCTCTGTCTCTCTCTCTCTCTGAATCTCCCCCTGTTTCCTTCTCTGTCTCTCTCTCTCTGAATCTCCCTCTCTCTCTCTATATATATATATATATATATATCAAACTGTCTTCTCCTCTCTGAGGTCAATTCTTTAAAAGATATTGAGCCTTGTTTTTGTTTCGTTTCCCCCCTTCTTGTTCTAAGGATTTATCCTCAAAGCCCCACCAAAAGCGAGGATAGAAAGCGGATAACAAACAGACCATAATTGCGTCCCACCAACATCCAAAACTGCTGCATGTTCCGCGAGAATTAGTCTGGCGGTCAGCAGAGTGGGCTGGTCCAAAACCAGCAGCACCCAACCATGAAACCTCTCTGCTGTGGCCAGAACCATTTCTGAAAACACATTTTTTTACTTCCATGGGGTCATTTATATTCATATATATATATATATATCAGTGGTGGGCTGTCAGGGCCAGCAAGGCCCCCTCAGCTGGCCTAAACACTATCAGAATCACTGACTTATGTTTTAATATATTTTTTCCATGAATATGTGTTAAATTATTTCCAATAGTCTATTCTCTTCATTTAATAGCTTTTCTCTTGGTTGCGCTGCTTCCACTAGTGTATGTTTATGTTAGATCTTTTATCCAATCATATTTCAGCCATCATATGTTGCCAGGGTCGAAGAAATCTGCCTTGACACCTTCAGAATCGATAGTGCTGGCATAAGTGGCAATGACCCTGTTGCTTTAACCAATCAGATTTCGAGTTGGCAACACCGAGGCCATCTAGCAGGCCTCCAGTGACATCGGCATTTTTATGTCATTTGACTGGATGATCAGAGAGGTACTAGTCAGAGCCAGCAAAGCATCGATAGCTACCGGCACAAACTAAAATAAAGCGAATAATGAATAAATAAATACAGCGATTCCCTGTAGCGAATTAAAACTTACTCCAGAAACACGACTGGACAGACTCGACTTTCAGCATGAGCCTCCATGGCGATAGAAAGGCACTTAGTGTTGGAACAGTGTAATCAAACTCTTCTTGAGGAAAGAAAGGAGGATGGACTTTGCGTACAAATAATCAGTAGTTTTGGTGAGCAATGCATTTATTTAAACATTTTAATATTTTTGTCAGTTAATTAGGTTAACATTGACGTTTCTGTTAGAGATGATGTATGTATGGCAGCTGTGGCTACAGTGAAAATAGACTTCTTGAATTATCCTAATTGGGTTTCTTGCTTAAGTAATGGCATTCTTTCTTGCTACATGTGATACATGTCTGTGATGCAACGCCCTGTTATACTGCATTTCTGTGTAATATTGATGGTTTCTATAGTCGTGGGGTCATAATGATTGCATTAAGAGGTGGATTAGTTCATGTAGGACACCACTGAAGGCCTAGGTGTGAAATGCACGGCCCGCCACAGGGCTCTCCCACGTCAGCCGAACATCCCCTGCATCATCATCATCACCATCGTCATCGCCATCGTCACCGTCGTCATCAATGAGTACAACACTAAGGGTGTCTCGTGTATGACAGGAGGATTTCCAGGAAGGCTTTCCGACAACGCTATTCAAAACCCCCTCATTCCCCTCCTCTTAGCAGACGGTCTCGAGGATGGGGGTATGAATACCCACCAGCACCCACCTAGCGCTCCCGGTGAGCCACTTCAACACTTCCCCTCCAGCCCGTTTCCCCAGGTTATCTCAAGCACACTCTACACCTGTCGTGTCTCAGGATTTGCGTGCACATACACTAGTGTGTGTGTGTGTGTGTGTGTGTGTGTGTGTGTGTGTGTGTGTGTGTGTGTGTGTGTGTGTGTGTGTGTGTGTGTGTGTGTGTGTGTGTGTGTGTGTGTGTGTGTGTGTGTCTGTGTGTGTGTGCATACGTGTTTGTGGAACATATTGTTTCAGCATTAAACACAGTGCTTTTAGGATTATTTTAGATGTTATGTGTAGTCGTCTCAGTGTGACTCTTCATGTGTGTGTCTCTGTATGGCTGTTTGAGTGTTTTTGTGGTGTGTGTGTGTGTGTGTGTGTGTGTGTGTGTGTGTGTGTGCGGGTGTTGTGTGTGTGAGTGTTTGTGTTTGCGTGTGCATGTGTGGAACATATTGTGTCAGTAATAAACACATTGTTCTTTCACCAGTCTATTTTGAGGTGTGTGTGTGTGTGTGTGTGTGTGTGTGTGTGTGTGTGTGTGTGTGTGTGTGTGTGTGTGTGTGTGTGTGTGTGTGTGTGTGTGTGTGTGTGTGTGTGTGTGTACACATGAGTGTTCAGGGCACATAATGTGTCAGCATAAAACCAGTTGATGTACTTTGAAATAATTTTCGGTGTGTGCACATTTGTTTCACGGCATAAACTTGCACTGCACTCAATGATGATATCCATGTGCGTTTGTGAGCGTGTCTGTCTGTGTGTGTTTGTGGAACAGAGTATGTCAGTAAAGAACCGTATAGTGTTGCTATTCTTTCTTAGTTTATTTAGCATATTTGGCTGACCCCACATATTATACCGGAGGGGAGGGGGCGATGTCGGTTAGGACGCAGGAATCAGGAAATGTCAAGGGTGTAAATGATACAGGCCTAAAGTATAAATATACATCCAGCGTGCGGAAAGAGTGCTAAATAAGCAAAATAAACTTGTTCAGCCAATCAATGGCATTGGAACAAAAGGCAGAGCTACGATTGGCCAAAAAGGTTGGCATCAATCATCGGTATGACAACATCAAGAGCACGTAGAGAGCAAGGTGAGAGAGTGCGGGTCAATTTTGAGGGAGCGATGTGGGCGGAGGAGTGTGTGTCGAGTGTGTCATTTGTTATGCCCAGTTCCTTTTCCATCATCGTCCTTTCTCCGACCTAGCGACGCTCTCTCAGCGTGTTTGACATGCTCAGTCTGTGCCCGTCGACAATGTTCAGCGTGCCCCCGACACCTCCGACATCCCCACAGCGTGTGCGGGACTTGCCCAACTGCATGCTTGATATTTGTCACTAATATGACGCCATATTGAACTCTTCTGTGTTTTAAAGGTGACATATTATAGAGTGTAGAGTTATATCGAGTGTGATTAGCCGCTACAAGCCGTTTTGAAAATCGGATGTATCCGTCTTGCATCTAGTTGGACACGCCCACTTGCGATGTCAGAAGAGGCAGATATGTCACCTTTAAGATGTGCAATTTTTGTGTGTGTCTGTGCAGGGACGTGCACAGGAATTTTGAGGGGCAGTTGCTCTGACCTGAAAAAAGGGCACCCCCCCCCCCCCCCAAAAAAAAACTTGCAGGCTATATGAAGGACTGAGAATAACAGGGTCTTTATTAATATATAATTACAAATAAGTAAAACACTGAAATAACTACTACTAACGATAATGCAGAAAAACATGACTTGAAGAAGAAGAACATAACATGAACACAAACATAATTAAACAACATCCTATCAAGTCACTGATAAGTTTCTCCAAATTGACATTTTAAAAATGCAAAGCTTCAAAAGAGAAGCCTTCAGAACCTCTTCTTTGTCGATTGGTATGTCCTTCTCTATGGACAGCAGGAGGAGGTCAGAAAGCCGCTCTTGACCACACTGATTTCGGATTTTTTTCGGAGCACATCACTACCCTGTAGTAATGTGCCCTCTTAGCTGCCTCCTTTAGTTGTCTCTCTCTCTCTCCTGAATCCTCCTCTTTTCACTGGGCATTTCGGCTTCACTTAAAAATAACAAACAATAGGCTACCCAAAATAGTGATAAGATTTAGGCATGAACCATTTTGAATGAAAGAATTCATGTGATGTATTACTTCCATCATTTATTCTTCTTGTTAAAAGGAAATGTTAGAAACTAACTATCAGCAGACATGTAGTTTAGTTTGCCTAAAAATGTGTAGAGTCTAGACTATGTGATAACGGGCTGCTTGTCTGCAAGCTAGCTAGCTGTCTGATTATTTAGGCTAAACGTTACGTGGCAAACTGAGCCTGGATTTATGAAGATTGTAATTCATTTCATAAAACGTGATGATGATTGTTTGTTTGTTATACATCTCAAATTCACCTTTTCCGAGAACATCAAGGCAGTCGTCTCACAGGTGCCGGTGTTCCGGTCGCGTGCAGCGCTGCTCACACGCCGCGCCCGCGCGGCAACTCGCCGCCTCCATTAATTTCAATGGGGGAAGGGCGGCAGAGGGGCGGCGGCAAAAGCGGCTGTTGCCGCGCGGCAGAGTTTGCCCTCCCCCTACTGACTTTCACTCTCAGTGCCCGAACGGAATTGAATGAGGCAACGGATACTTTATGAAATGTTTCGAGTGGCGATTTTTATAGGCCTACATGAAATTCTGCATCTATTAAATGATTAAAAAAAAAAAATATTTTATTTTTTTTTCCTCGGAAGGGCAACCTGAGTCGAGGAGGGCATATGGGCAGTTGCCCAAGCAACCTGAGCAACCCCCCTGTGCACGTCCCTGTGTCTGTGTGTGTGCAGCGTGTGTCCATCGGAGTCCGTCAACGGCACT
>NC_079433.1:10970767-10983267 GCF_026213295.1 Gadus chalcogrammus | reverse complement strand
CAGACGGGGTAGAAGAGGATCTTTAAAGGCGAAGAGGCTGTCCACGCTCTCCCCGAATGGCTGCACACATAAAAATCCTCCCTGGAGCTGGGTTTATGTCCGGCCATTTGTTGTTGTGTGTGGGAACGCAATTTGCAACAACTTCCAAGCAAAGCGAATGCTTATTTATTCATCGTCCTTTAACCGTATCGGGTGGCTTAGTATCGGATCGAGCAACGGTGTATTTAATCAAGCCATTCCGTGTCCTTTGTTTCATATTTGGATGAATTGTATCATACATATCGCAGTGTTTCCCATCTCATTGTGTTCTATCACACTGTATCACATCTCATTGTATCACGATATAGAATATATATATATATATTGTGTTAAACCGCTTTGTGATGTATAACACACAATGTATTGTCTGTGATTGTACGGCGGTGTCCTCTTGTAGGTAATGGCACTCTGCTCCGTCCCTGTGGCGGAGATGCCGGTGCCTCTGTGAATAATGGAGAAGCACTAACAGCGGGATAAGTAGGATGAGATGAAATAAAAATGACAAGGGATCCGGAGCTCTGGGTACTGCAGGTGTGTGCGTGAGCGTGGGCCTGTTAGGGTGTGCCTGTGTTTGTGCCAGTGTGTGTGTGTTTGTTGCTGGCTCTGTGTGTGTGTGTGTGTGTGTGTGTGTGTGTGTGTGTGTGTGTGTGTGTGTGTGTGTGTGTGTGTGTGTGTGTGTGTGTGTGTGTGTGTGTGTGGGTATGTTTTTGTGTGTGTGAGGGAGTGGGGTTGGGGGGGCGGGGGTGAGGATCGGGGTGCGGCATCGATGGTTATTTATAGAGCGAGAGAGAGAGAGTGAGCTTGAAGCGACTGGTTTAAAGTGACAGCTGAGAGGTGGGCTTGTGACACGCAGAGTCGAGGCGGAGACAGGCAGAGAGACTGCTGGACGGCTAAGTGCCGTTTACGTTGGTAATCCACTTGTTGACAGGGAGAGAGAGGCAGAGACATGTGGGAGGGAGGGGGGGAGAGGGAGTGGAAGATAAGGAGGGAGGGCTGGGGGGGAGGGCTGGGGGGGAGAGGAGGGGGCTGGGGTTGAGGATGAAGCGAGACAAGGTGAAGAGGGCCAAACAAAATGAAAGAGCCCAAACAACTTTTCAGAGGTGGAAGATGGAAATCAGAGAGAAAAAAATTAGAAGAGAAAGAGAGAGGTAGAGTGAGAGGAGAGCGCAAATGCGTCAAAGACAATGTAGATGAAGACAAGAGAGAGGAGGGAGAGAGGAGAGAGGAGGGACAGAGGAGACAGGAGGGAGAAAGAAGAGAGGAGGGAGAGAGAGGAGAGGAGGGACAGAGGAGACAGGAGGGAGAAAGAAGAGAGGAGGGAGAGGGAAGAGAGGAGGGAGGGAGAGGAGAGGAGGGACAGAGGAGACAGGAGGGAGAAAGAAGAGAGGAGGGAGAGGGAAGAGAGGAGGGACAGAGGAGACAGGAGGGAGGGAGAAGAGAGGAGGGAGAGGGAAGAGAGGAGGGAGGGAGGGAGAAGAAAGGAGATGGAGGACACACTGAGGGCGGAGGGAGACAGGAGGGAGAAGGAGGAGGGAGATAGGAGGGAGACAGGAGGGAGAAGGAGGAGGGAGATAGGAGGGAGACAGGAGGGAGAATGAAGAGAAAGAATGGAGCAGAAGGGAGGGAGAAGAGAGGAGGGAGAAAGAACAGAGGGAGGGAGAAGAAAGGAGAGAGAGAGAAGGGAGGAGAGAAGAAAGCAAGGGAAGGATCTTAGGAGCAAGACGATGGCGGGAGAGGAGAAGGCTTGTTGCTGGCTTCCGTTTATAAAGCTGTAAAATAGAGAGAGAGAGAGAGAGAGAGAGAGAGAGAGAGAGAGAGAGAGAGAGAGAGAGAGAGAGAGAGAGAGAGAGAGAGAGAGAGAGAGAGAGAGAGAGATGAACAGGACAGTGATCAAAAAGTTGGTGTGTGTGTGATGAGTGAGGTATAAAACAAAGGACAGACAGAGATCGAAAATAAAAAAGGATGTGTGTGTGTGTGTGTGTGTGTGTGTGTGTGTGTGTGTGTGTGTGTGTGTGTGTGTGTGTGTGTGTGTGTGTGTGTGTGTGTGTGTGTGTGTGTGTGTGTTTGTGCGTGCGTGCGTGCGTGCGTGCGTGCGTGCGTATGCGCGCGTGTGTGTGTGTTATAGAGAGGAACGGGAAGAGAGAGAGAGAGAGAGAAAAAGAGAAAGAGAGTAAGATAGAGAGCAACACAGAGAGAGTGACGATAAAGATATGAAAGAGTAGCCAGGCAGCAAAAATCAATTTTCCTCCAGCGATGGGTGTGTGTGTGTGTGTGTGTGTGTGTGTGTGTGTGTGTGTGTGTGTGTGTGTGTGTGTGTGTGTGTGTGTGTGTGTGTGTGTGTGTGTGTGTGTGTGTGTGTGTGTGTGCGTGCGTGCGTGCGTGCGTGCGTGCGTGCTTGACTATGAGTGTGTCTATGTGTGAGTGTATATGTGTGCGTCTGTGTGTGATTGTGTGTTTGTGTCTGTGTGTGTATGTGTCGGTGGGGTGGGGGTTCCGGGGATGGAGGGGCACAGAGTGCGAATGCAACGTTATAAACTCTGGAATACATCAGCTGTGTGTCCTGGCTGTGCAGGCATCGGTATGATGTCATCTCTCCCGCTCCCACAGCCTGCGAGCACTTCCCCACATGGAACTGCAAAAGGCTCTCCGGTGGAGCATCAAAGTGCGTGCATGTTTGTCTGTGCGTGTGTGTATGTGTGTGTGTGTGTTTTTGGACATGCTTGTGTGTGCACGCAGTTGTTGTGTTCATGCATGGTTCTCTGTGTGTTTTGTGTGCACGTGTATATGTCCACAGGTATATGCATGCGTGTGTATATGATTGCATGTGTACACTGAGACACACAGACACACACACAAACACACACAAAAAATCACACTCACACATACCTACACAAACAAAGTCACGCACGCAAACACACACATTTTGAATCCGGCAACGACGCTTACTCCATTGAATGCAACATGAACATCAAAATCGTGCGTGCTAAGCCATCCATGGGTACTATAGTCGATTAGGTAGCACGCACGCCGACCTGCGTGGCAGATAATGTTACCAAACTGTCCCTGAGAGGCAATGAGCGCCCGTGCAATAAAGATGCCTGGCTCTGCGCTTAGCTTTAATTTCATCCCTGATATTACATCAGTAGTCCTGGGTATTGTGAGCCAGTGATCCAACCTCCCCCTCCTCCTCTCTCACTCTCTTTCTCCCTCATTCTGACCTTTTTGTCTTTCTCGCAGCTCTCTGGCTCTCTGGCTCACTCCAGCTGAATGATCTGTTCCTCTTTAATTCTTCCTCGTTGGTGTAAGAGTGGGAGAGTATTATTTATTCATGTCACTGAGCCACTGCCCTCCGATTCTCATGTCAACGGTGTCAAGATATACACGCAGAAAGCTCACAGTATGGAAAAAAAAAAAAAACGGTATGTCCCTCGTTTCACACACACACACACACACACACACACACACACACACACACACACACACACACACACACACACACACACACAATGACACACACACACACGCACGCACGCACGCACACACACACACACACACACTTCTCAAGTATTAACAAAACATGAATACAAAAACCATTCCACACCACATAACCCACATGACGCCTCTAATGCCACCGTACGGAAAATAATTCAGCAGAGCCAGACGGTGCATTGTTAGAATTCCCTCAATGACAATCACTCTTGAAAGAAATACCTGCTTACGCACGCACCCTGTGTCTTGCTTCCGGCCAATGCAATTACAGACCCACACTAGTCCCAATAATAGCTCTATTTTCATTCATTCAGTCGAATTGTTCCCTCCTGAAGTCTGTTTTGCCCCACCACCACACTTATACACTCTGCTGCTGCCCTCTGTCAAAACAGCTCTCACTGCATTTGGGCACTAGCCCTTTATGGGGTTGCTATGGCGACAGTTAGAAGCCCCTTCCCCCCATGCCTGTGCTCTACCTCACTCCTTCCCACTACCTCTACGCTATCTATCTATCATTCTGTCTTCCTGTCTGTCTGTCTCTCCGTCTGTCTCTCTCTTTCTGTGTCTCACTCTCTCTATAAACTCTCTCTCTCTCTCTCTCTCTCTCTCTCTCTCTCTCTCTCTCTCTCTCTCTCTCTCTCTCTCTCTCTCTCTCTCTCTCTATCCATCTCTAGCTCGCTCTTTCATGTGCGACTGTACTTACCAGCCCATCAAACTCAGCCTCCTTTCCCCATCAGCCCGCTTTTATGGTTTGCTTCTTCTCCCCCCCAGCCCCCCCCCCCCCCCCCCCCTCCCGGTGCTGGCGGTTTGGGAAGAGCAATGAGGGGAGTGAGGGGGAAGGGCTGGGAGTCACTGTGTGTGTATCTGCATGTGTGCGTGTGCGTGTGCGTGTGCGTGTGTGTGTGTGTGTGTGTGTGTGTGTAAGGGGGGGGGTGGTCCTCTGTGATTTAGCTCACAAAATGAGTGATCAGCAGATGTGGGAGGACAATGACTCGCTAGTTAACACTTTAACCCACGCTGCTCACGTGTACACACGCACACGCACACACACACAAATCACGTACACACACACACAAACAAAGGCACGCACGAAGACACGCGTGCACATGTGTCGCTGCTTCTAACAATCTTCTCCGTCACTTTAAAGGGTCTAAAAACAGAGTGGTTTGATGCGACGCCGTTAACAGCCCCCCCCCATGCTGCTGGAGCCGGGGTCTCGGTGAAGAGGGGCACGGAGCCCGGCGCCTCTCTCTCGCCCCCTGGCCGGGGGAGCTTTGGAGCAGCACACACCCCCCACCAAGCACCACGGCCATCACCTGACCAATACCCGACAGCATCCATGCTGATCCAACACATCTGCACTGCATCACAGCATCCCTGGGGTCAGCTCTGCACCTATGGAAGAGGTCTTTGTTCTGCAAACCTACCGATCCATATCTATAAATATAGATATAGATATATATCTATATGTGAACAAAAACCTGCACATTTCACGACACATGAGCAGCGAACACACGCGTAATCATGCACTGAAGCCCACACACATAATGTGTGAAAATAGACGCACACACAAACACACACACAAGTGCACGCACACAGACAGACACACACATGTACAGTTCATACTGATGTGAGCAATGTGGAGCTATTAAGTAGCTTAAACCAAGCAAAAGGAAGTCCCTTTGACAAACTGTCTTTCCCTGCTTCCTTTGCCTTCATCCAACTCCTCAGGCTCCTATGTGCGGGCCTGCCTGTCTGTTCGTGTGTCACCCTTATCATGGGCACGCTTGCACTGTGTAGTTATGAGTGTGTGTGTGTGTGTGTGTGTGTGTGTGTGTGTGTGTGTGTGTGTGTGTGTGTGTGTGTGTGTGTGTGTGTGTGTGTGTGTGTGTGTGTGTGTGTGTGTGTGTCGCCACATGTGCGTGCTTGTACACGTGCGGCGCAGACGAGTGCTGGCGGGACTAAGCCCCGCGTTGGTTAGAGTTCCCAGTGATCCTGTCGCTTCTGCCTGATGTCAGCAAACAAACACCGCGGGGAGAACCCTATATCCCCTCCTAGCGCTCGCCCTCCAGTGCGCTCACACAGTGTTTCACATTCAACCTTTATCTCTCTCGCTCCCGCCTCGGTTTATTTTTTCTTCCTCCTGACTCTTTGAACGTGAGTACGACTTCTAATGCCGCTAGGATGTTAGCATACTCAAAAGAAGCTCTTTTGCTTCTCATCCACACTACATCACATCCTCCCTAAGCTATTTCTAAAGCTACAACTAAAACACAGTTCTACATCGACTAATACGACGAATTTAGAGGATGGTTTCAGGGCATTCAGCGCCTTCATGGACGGGACAGCGAATATATGGACAGGAAGGTGTGTTGAGCAAGAGGGATTCAAACCAGGGGGGCTATGAGGCAGCAAGGCCAACATGGGTCACGGACTAACAGGGTGGTCCCCCGAAGGCACCCCCCACCAGCACTATCCTTAAGTACTACTACTACTGCTACCATCCAGGCCCCTACCGCAAACGCTCAGGGGGTAGAGCAGCTTGTCTGGCAACCAGTAGCTCGATGGTTTTGTCGCGGTGCGAATCCCTGTCATAACCTTGCATGGCTGAATCGGTGGACATGAGATAATTATTGTAAGGCGCTTTGAGTGACCGGTGGTCTGAAACGCGGTAAGTTTACGAAGCTATAAGTGCACTCTAGGGCTGCAACAACGAATCGATAAAGTTTGCGCGATTAATACGTCACTCGTAGGTGCGGCACTGTTTACAGCCAGCCGCCGACAGGTTGGTTCATGGTTCATGCACGCCCATTGCGAGCTAAGTGTCAGTGACCACAGCATGTATTTTGGTCATAACTTAACACTGGACCGTAGTCCTGTATAAAAGTGTGGTACCTTCACAGTCTTTGGGTTAAAAAAACTCCTTCAACTCTGTATCCGTCTAGTCCATGGGTCTCAAACTCAACGTACCTGGGGGCCGCTGGAGATAGAGTCTGGGTCAGGCTGGGCCACATCAAGTTTTC
Source organism: Gadus chalcogrammus (assembly GCF_026213295.1). Lineage (NCBI taxonomy): Eukaryota > Metazoa > Chordata > Actinopteri > Gadiformes > Gadidae > Gadus > Gadus chalcogrammus. The sequence continues at coordinate 10,976,716 of NC_079433.1, read as the reverse complement.
CACAAAAAAAAGAAGCACAACTGAGTCTGACCCAATCTAAGTTAATGATCGGGCTATAATTAGATCACGTTGGGTTATGTAATCGCTGACAACAGGGGACATTAGATAGTGGTTGGTGGAATCCGGGACATTTTAGCGTCCTTTGGCTTTTGTCGGGACTCAGGACACGTAACTCAAAATTGGGACTGTCCCGGCAAAACCGGGACATCTGGTCATCCTACCACAAGTGATAAAAAAGCGAGTTAAGCGTCTCAGCAAAAATGTGCGCTTGACAACAACGCGCGGGCCGCACTAACACTAAACTTTGATGTAAAGTAGGGGGCCACAATATTTCATCCCACGGGCCTCAATTGGCCCCCGGGCCGTGAGTTTGAGACCCCTGGTCTAGTCGAACTGAAAACTCTGTCAGCTGCTGCAGACGGTTTGCAGACGGGTTCGGAGTCGGCACCGCGTGCATCAACAGTCATTCAAGCAGCGGTAGTAATCACACAACCGGACGGTGTAGAAAGTCCCGTCAGTTAAAAATAGTAATCCAGTTTTTAAATCTATGTTCAACTTGGCAGGATATAGAGCTAGTTAGCTTAAAAAAAAGTAGCAAACCGTGTCAAATGTGATGGGTTCAGGTTGGCTCAGTAATATGATAGATGTGTTCAAATGCAACACAAAAAAAAAGAAATTGGAGATTTTGGCGAAAACTTGTTTCACCAGCAATATAGAATAGATAGTAAAGATGGAATTATTACCTGTTTAATGTCCTATCTTGAGCTATGATCACAAAGCAATAATACAAGTTATATTTCACCAAAATAATAGAAAAGTATCAATAGTGGTATCAATAAAGACTTGGATAGTTAAGGAGTCTCAAGAATGGTATCAATATTAATAAAAATTAACAATATCCTGTCATCTGAGAGAAATTATGATTGAATTTCCTTTTAACCGTTAGTATTTATCCGTTAAAGATCTTATCGGTTAACCGGTTAACCATGGACATCCATTATATACTGTATATATATAAATGTATATCATACATTGTATATATTCTTTGTGTTATCCCAGTTATATATTTTTATTTTTTTATCATTTAATATTACTTTTAATAGTTCCGGGACGTTGGAGCAATAACCTGGTGTTTTTACACTTCTGTCTGCAATGATAATTACAGCAGTTACAAATGTTTCTTTTTTTATCAGATTCATCAATTAATCGAAAGAATAATCGACAGATTAATCGATTATTAAAATAATAGTTAGTTGCAGCCCTAGTGCACTCCATACTTTACTTGCGGCTTCTCCGTTCCCCCCTCCGTTGTAATCATGCCAATGCTTTGATGATGAATCGCTTTTTGTTACAACACAACTAACGACCCTTCGGGTCCTTTTAACTCTCCGATGGGTTTGTGTTTGTGTTTGTGTGCCACTGAGTGTAAATGAGAGGAGAAAAGGCAAAAGCAAACAAAGGAAGGAAAGGGAGTAGAGAAACGTATCAATTCTCCACATGCAGGGCCTATTTATCACTCCAGTTGATTTCTGCGTGCCTGCAGAAGGCAAAGGGAGGGTAGGGGGTACCTAGGGATATTTTGTTTTTAATGGGATGGATGCAAATGACAGATCAGGAGAGACCTGAGATGGAGCAGGACTTATTAGCACACACACAGACGTACTCAACCCACACCTCTGCAAAGGAAGGTACTTTATGGAGGTTTGTCGGTCCACAAAGGAAAGCTTAGTAAGAAATAACAAAAGAATTGGCTTCTGACAAAACATGTCACTGGCATGAAATCTCATGTAGGCCCGGTGAAAGATTAGAGAATTCTCTACGGCAGGAAGCCACCGTTTTAGTTTGATTTGAGGTCAAGTCGGGGAAACAGCAACGCAGTGCGCTTATGATCTCTCCAGAGGAAGTCAGATGAAAAAGCATCGACTTGACAAGGACATTAAAATCCAATCTATTCACATTACGGCAGCGTCCCTTCGTCGAAGCTATTTCAGACTCACTCTGAGGCACGTACAAACACACAAATGCACTCACACAATGTGTGCGCTTATGCACACGGACAAGTGAGTACGCTCAAATGCGTGCCTTTACTTTTGCATGTGCAATGAGACAATCCCCTAAACAAACAAACACGCACCAACACACACACACACACACACACACACAAAGTCCCCTCATAGTTACACGCACATGCACACAAATGTACACCGACACTAACACACCAACACATATTAAACTACGCGCACATGCACATACATATATGCATCCATTCCCCAGAATATGGCCTTGCTGGAATTTCACCAGTGATATAAGTCAGCATTATTAACTCCAGTGACAGTTTAAGCCTTATCTGTTTCTCATAAGCTCTGGTTTATAGAAAGATTTGCCAACATTCAGGAAATAACTGACACTATGCAAAAATCTTACAATAAGAATGAACTAATCCATCTTCTGATAAAAAACAATAATTCATTCATTCATCGATCGAGAGTTCTTAAATGACAGATTTTCGGCACCAATAGCACAGTATTACATCATTCTGTCATCCCAGGAAATTAACTTTCAAAATACAACTACAAAAAACACACTTTAAGTTGCAGGATGTAAACAATTCGAGAATGAGGACTATACCCTACTTACTGGAGTACAACTGCAATGGACAATGGAGTCCTAACAGAAGAAACAAACCCCTGACATTAACAATCAGCTGGAGCCAACAAATGATTCCTATCGATTCAGGTATCGACCACGGTTGGTTAATAAATACTGTTAATTGCTATTATTGGCTAAGGCCATTTTAATATGGATATGCATCCCCAAAACGTAATTACTATTGTCAAACACAGAAATACCACTTACACACACACAAACGCACAAACACTCTCTAAAGGAAGGAGTGTTCAACAGATGAGCGAGGTAACGATGGTTATATATGTTTATTTATAATTATAGTATAATGTACTCCACTAGGGAGAAGCTCTGGACCCTTTCATCGCTGAGCAAGGAGCACTGCTGCTGACATTTCAATATTAGTTCTGCAATTACCACATGGCATTTCTGCTGTCAGACCCTGGCATGGCTGGTGGGCAGTGTGTGTGTGGCGTGTGTGTTTGTCTGTGTGTTTATGTTTGTGTGTTTTTGTGTGTTTTTGTGTGTGTTTGTGCCTGTGTGAATGTGTTGTTATGTAATGCATGTATATGTGTGCTCGATAGCATATATGCCGATGTGTGTGTGTGCGCGTCTACTTGTGTGTGTGTGTGTGTGTGTGTGTGTGTGTGTGTGTGTGTGTGTGTGTGTGTGTGTGTGTGTGTGTGTGTGTGTGTGCTTGTACATCAAAGGTCTTGAATGTGACGCACGCACCTGTGTGTGTCTCTGTGTGTGCGTGCGTGTGCGTGCGTGTGTGTGTGGATGAGTAAGTCCATTGGAATTGGCCTTATTAATCCTCTCGATTTAGCAAACATTTATGGCTGAAGCACCACCACTGCAACCCCCCCCCCCCTAAGGGTTTAACACACAACGACTCTGGGGGGGCCACGCCACGGATCTATGGACGCACGCTTCAAATCCCCGAGGCGGTCAGAAGAAGGCGTGAGAATAAGCTGCAGGCGCCCGGGATAATCCATTCTGCTTCTTCATTACCGGGCGCTCCTTAAAAGAGGAGGAGGCGTGAAGGCCGCGGGGATGAGGTGGGGGAGGGAGGGAGAGGGGGAGAGGGAGGGGAAGAAGCTAGGGGTGGACGTGGACCCAAGTTTGGGGTGGGCGGAGGGGGTGCGGGGCCGGGGGGGAGGGGGTTCTCGGTTGAGCGAGGTTACATCACTGCTTAAGACAACCCGTTTGAACCAAAGACAGACCGGTGATGTTGCCTGGCTGGGGTCTCTGTCCGCGTGTGTATGATTGTGTGTATTCTGTGTGTTCTGTGCTTTCATCTGTCGTGTGTGTAGGGTTGGATAGGTGTGCCTGTGTCTGTGTGTCCGTGCATGCATATCTATGAGCAAACGTGATCTGTGTGCATTAACACATCATGGTCAGAGCTTATGAGAAACATGTGAGTGCGTGTGCGTGTGTGTGTGCGTGCTTGGATGCATGTATGGTTGCCACATTATTGCACATAGCCCCAACTTCAAAAGCCGTGCCTCTACTTTAATCTCCTCCTATCCTGCACTGCGGCTCCCAGACAAAAAAAAGTCTCTCTCACAGCCTCAGTCTCAGTATTAGTCTCTCTCTCCCTCCCTCCCTCCCTCCCTCCCTCCCTCCCTCTCTCCCTCTCTCTCTCTCTCTCTCTCTCTCTCTCTCTCTCTCTCTCTCTCTCTCTCTCTCTCTCTCTCTCTCTCTCTCTCTCTCTCCCACACTAGTCCTTCAGCCTTTTGTAGTCATCAGTTGCCTTCCTCTCTGCTACCGTATTTGCTATTGTACCTTTCAGAACATAACACTCTCACAAACACACACACACACAAACACACATACCTGTACATACACTCCCTCTTTGGCACGAAAGCACAGGTGCAAAGATCACATTAAGGACGTCTCTCTCTCTCTCTCTCTCTCTCTCTCTCTGTGTCTCTCTCTGTGGCTCTCGCTCTCTGTGTCCCTGGCCGCTCCAAACACACATAGATATCTGCGGCCGACAGCACGTAGGCTGCAGTCCCACTGCATTGCAAAGTGCCTGGTGGTGCAGGGTGGGGAACGTCTCGGGCATATTAAGCGGAGCTGAGGTGAACAGGGGTGGTGTAGCATTGGGGGGGAGGGGGGGGGGGGGGGGGGAGGAGACTGAACTAAGGTGGTTTTGTTGTATGTATGCGTGTAAGTGTTTCTGTGTTTGTAAGTATGTGTGTGTGTGTGTGTGTGTGTATAAGTGTGTCTGTGTGTATAAGTGCGCCCATGTGTGTGTGCGTGCACACACACATGTAACAAAAAACACACACATATGTTTGGGCGTATGTCCGAAGGGGTAAGGGTGGTGTCATTGGCGGGCGATGGGCAAGGACGGGGTTGGGGTGGGAAGCTATGGGTGGAGGGGGAGGGGTGGGAGGGGGGTTGAGGACGGAGTTCCAGCGAGGGCGAATGAGGCGGCGAAGGAAGAAGAAAAAAAAGAAAGGGGAAAAGACAATTCCAATTGTACCCCAGTAATTAGAAGTGACCTGAATGGCTCCACTGAATACAGAATGAAAAGGGGGACTGAGAAAGGGGGAGGAAGGGGGAGATGGAGGGAGAAAGTGTGAAAGCGGGCGAGCGAGAGAGAGAGAATTAGGTTCAAAGAGCGAGGGAGATAAGAATAAGAGGAAAGACAGTGAGAGAGAGAGAGAGAGAGAGAGAGAGAGAGAGAGAGAGAGAGAGAGAGAGAGAGAGAGAGAGAGAGAGAGAGAGAGAGAGAGAGAGAGAGAGAGGGGGGGGAGGGGGGAGACAGAGAGAGAGCTAGTGGAAGTGAAGGGGGGAGGGGGGTGAAGCGACTGAAGGGGACTAGCAATAAAGATAAATGACCTAGACCCAGTAAAGCGCTAGCAAGGAGACTGTGGTGTTAGCCAGCTATCAGAGAGCCACCAAACACCCCTAATCAGCACCGCACGACCCACGCACCACTGTCTCCCAGAGAGAACATCAACAAAGCCCGTCCCTGTCGGTACATTACAGGCTTCATGTTCGACAAGCAGAACAAGAGACGGGAGGGAGAGAGACACAGAGGGAGAGAGGGAGAGAGGGAGAGGGAGAGAGAGAGAGAGAGAGAGAGAGAGAGAGAGACTGGATTCCTGGAAGTAAAATAGGGCACATGGAGAGCATCAAGATGAGTCACGCCTGTGGGGGGTCCTGAAGAACACCGAAGCCTGTCCACACGCAGACACAAACACCCAGGAGCCCAAACACACACACAGAATCCCTGAGCGATTTGACGATTTCTTGAGAGTCCCTGACTCTCTCTCTCTCTTCCTCCTTCTCTAATCCTTGCATCAGCTCCAA
>NC_079433.1:10958267-10968267 GCF_026213295.1 Gadus chalcogrammus | reverse complement strand
AACAGCGGAAGGTACTGTTTTGGGTCACATGCTTAGTCTTTCTCACTTCATGACCGACTTGCACAGAGTCTGTACTTCACAAGGAAGCTTTCTAAATAGGTATCAAGGTTATCAGAAGCTTTTGTGCAATTGCGACACATCCATTTATTGTTTTACATCTAGCCATTGACTCAGAACATAAATGTACGTGCTGCAATGCATTTTCGGCCATAAAATTGTACGACTTTGACGGGCATTGAGGGGCACGGGCTGGTATGGAAGACAGACTGGTGCATGGCAAATGTAAGGGCAGAGAACAAATATTTCAGTACTTGAGTACAAACCCACAAAACACTATAAAAGCCAATTAAATAAGACATGGGGCTGCCTTTCTATGGCTCTTTGAGTTTATAGCACACACACGCACACACACACAGGCACACCACACAACTACCCACACACACACACACACACACACACACACACACACACACACACACACAACTACACACGTACACACACAATAAGGGAACGCACTTCATTACTGCGAGCAACAGGGGGAAAAGGGGTCTTTATCATTTTAGTGATGCTCTCCACTCACTGTCACACTGGGACGTGGAGGCAGTGTGATGCCTGTGTGTGTGTGTGTGTATGTGTGTGTGTGTGTGTGTGTGTGTAACGCCGTCAACAAGTCCTCCCGCAAAGCCGCCCCCACACTTATTTACCCGCCTGCCGTAGACGCGACCTCTGACTCATGCACCAATAAACACACGGGGGGCCACAGCGATGGTGAGCCCTCGTGTATGCGTCTGAAACACACACGGCCACGGCGCTCGATCAGACGGCGTCTTCTAATCTATTCTATATTCCACTGATTGTAAATTGCCAAAGAGGCTCGAAGCCGTTTAATCCCTGACCCTCGAGCAGTGAATTACGATTGTAGCATGTTATGATAACCCTTCCCGTTTACAAGCATTGAGGTTTATGTAGTCTATGTAAGCATGGGTTAGTAGTAAGAAGTAGTACAGTAGTAATGCAAATCATTCAACATCGGACGTCATTGCCTCGCCCTGTTGGTGTTGCAATGCCAGCTATATGTCTGCAGTTTTTTGTGGTGTGTGTCTTTGCGTGCGTGTACGGGAGTGTGCTTAGTTTAAGGCAGACCAATACATTTAACAGGCGTGGTGTTCACTGTACTGCCCCTGGTGTTGTTATTCTCCTCACATACTCTTCCACCTCACCCCCCCCCCCCCCCCCCCCCCTCCCTTTCAAAGTGAGCGACCCTGTGAGCACACACCGCGACCCCCCTCGACGCTTCGTCGAAGGCGCCATCGGGGACGCCATAGGGAAGCGGGTGAAGTCACAGCGCGTCCTCGTTATTTTTCGGGATGAATCTGTCTGCGGAGAAAACGGGCGCCCGCCCGCCCGCCCGCCCGCCCGCCCCCCCACTGGGTCCCACCTCCCTGGGAGAGTGGAGGGATATGACAAGATGTCTGCCCGTCCCCCCCGAAACACGACAGCCCTGTTCAGACACATCCCAGGCCCCTGTGGATTACTAGAACCTGTTGTGTGTGTGTGTGTGTGTGTGTGTGTGTGTGTGTGTGTGTGTGTGTGTGTGTGTGTGTGTGTGTGTGTGTGTGTGTGTGTGTGTGTGTGTGTGTGTGTGTGTGTGTGTGTGTGTGTGTGTGTGTTTGGGGGTCGGGGGGGGGGGGGGGGGGGGGGGTTGTGTTCTTTGAGAGACTCTTATGAAGCCTACCCGTTGTTACCTATTCTCTCAATCATTAATCTGTCTCCGCCTTCCTCTTCCTCTCTGTCTGCTGGTCGTTTGGTCACACAGCAGAAATCTTCCCCTGACGTCCCAGTGTGACTCAGCACCCAACTGATCAAACTGCTTGGGAAACCGCTCTTCCTCGCTCTCTCTCTCTTCCTCTCTAGTCCTCCATCTCTCTCATATCCCATACACACACACACACACACAGAAACACACAAATATGTAGACAACATTTAAACAGTGAGCTGTCCCTCTGGGATGGGGACAAAATCTGACAGGCGCTATCAGGTTTAGAACCTCCAATTACTCTTACCTCTCTCTCTCTCTCTCTCTCTCTCTCTCTCTCTCTCTCTCTCTCTCTCTCTCTCTCTCTCTCTCTCTCTCTCTCTGAGTCTCATGGATTGCAGCTCACGAGGTGCCTGGAGACATAGGAATAGGTTTTGATATTTCTCTCCCTGTCACTCCTCCTCCTCCTCCTCCATCACCTGTTATTCTGATTTACCTTGCTCTTCCCCCATTCCCCCTCCTCACACACACACACACACACACACACACACACACACACACACACACACACACACACACACACACACAGAAAACACACACACAGACAAAAATACGCTCTCAGTTAAATCGAGTTGTGCACCCTCACGTCAAGTTTCCACGACAACCCAGAATGATAGAAGGCCTATTATTAAAAAGGCACAGCAGCTTAACTGTGTGCTGTGAAAGCAGCCGTGGAAAAAAAACATAGGCTCGAAAATGATCCAAGCAGCGACTGGGAGGGTAAAAAAAGCATAAAAATAAAGATGTGGTGCAATCGAATGATCTCACCTTCCGATATCACTTATTCTCGCGCGGTGGTGTGTGCGGTGCCACGGCGACCTCGCGGATAGGCACGTCGACGATTTTGATTGTTCAACGGGTGATGCATGACGATACGGTGCTGCACAAGGCCAAATACAAAGCCAATGTGTAGGGGTAGGAGGGGAAGACCCCTACGAACTAAGTGTGTCTGCACACGAGAACCTCCTCCCTGCATCTATATGGCGAGCATGAGAGATTGTCCACTGTGCATGTCCCTATCGCCGAGAGAGAGAGAGAGAGAGAGAGAGAGAGAGAGAGAGAGAGAGAGAGAGAGAGAGAGAGAGAGAGAGAGAGAGAGAGAGAGGGGAAGATAGAGAGACATCCCAACATGCTGGCGGCCGTGCCATTATCTTTTTAAATGGGAGTGAAAGCCTGTCCCGCTGGAAGAGGCAAGCACTGTGGCAACCCCCCCTCCTCACCGCTCCTCGAGATGGGAGGGGGGTTGATTGGAGATTGGGAGGAGGGGGCATGATCAGAGAGAGTGGAAGAGGGCTCATGTGCTGGGGGGAGGGGAGTGGGGAGAGGGAAACATGAAGACTTCAGGAAGAGTAGCTCAGAAGGCGAGAGTGCACGGGTTATTGTTACACTTAATGGAGGGAGATTGGTTATACGGTGGTTGGGTTTTTAAGAAATTATACCTTATCGATCCCGGCAGACAGATTGGGTAACGGAGGGTGTGTGTTTCTGTGTGGTGCGGGGGCGTGAGTGTATATGTGTGTGTATATAAGTGTGTGTGTGTGTGTGTGTGTGTGTGTGTGTGTGTATGCGTGTGTGGATGGGGGGGGGGTGAAGGCTGGGAGACAGATGATACGAGAGATGAGAGATGATAATGGAAGGCTTAAGTGGAACACACAGAGCCAACAGATTGGTAAAGCGGAAGAGGAAGAGGGTCCGGCGAAGAAGAAGAGGGTCTGGCGACGAAGCGAGGAGCTGGGAAACGGAGGGGGAAGGGAGGAACGCGGCGGCCAAAAAGGTAACGACGATGGACGGGGGTCGAGAGATGAAGAAATGGAGGAGGGGTTGGAGGAAGAAGAGAGAGAAAATGAACAAAAGCCGAGGAAATGATGGAGAGAGAGAGGATGAGAAGTGGGTTAGTACGCAGAGGGGAGACATTTATAACAGAATGATGGACGGAGGAAACAAATCAACGACAAATCAACAGCCAACAGGAATGAGGAGAAAAAGATGAAAGGGAACAAATAGAATGAATCCGATAATGGAACGGTACGAACATAAAAGGGAAGAAGAGCACGACTTTCCCGCTGGAAGATACAACAGTCAGGAACCAAAACAGCCACAATACGAAGCACTATTCAAAGGTTCACGATTCAAACTCACCACAACAAACACCCACCCATGAAGGAGGGCTGCAGGCCTTCGTCTATAGGCCCCCAATACAATTATTCAGCAGTATCCAAGATCCCACTAAGGACCCACTTAAGACCCCACCCAGATCAAACCTACACGCTACCCAAGACCCCACACAAGACCCCTCCCAGACCCTACCTAGAACCAACCCAGACCCCACCCAAGCGATTCCCTCCCCACACGTCACATTTATCCATGCTCTTGGATTGTCAAATGTTTCACGTTTGTTTCCTTTTTTACGAAATTTGCAGAAAATGTGTTACTTTCCGAAAATGTGTCTGTTTCGAAAAATGTGTTTGTTTTGGGCAAACGTGTTTGTTTGGGAAAACGTGTTATGAAAACGCGTGCTGTGAATTACGCTCACTTCGACCGAGTCGCAGGGGGAGATGGAAACGCCTGGGTGGACAGACATCACCACTTCGCTACAAATTCTTGAGCTGTATTTAAATTCTCCTCCTCAAGTGACGACTCAGCATGGGGGGATCATGGTAGCCACATGCAAAACCAACGCAGGTCCTCTCTGGCCACAGCTCAGCAACACGTCTCTCGTCACGCTGTGATGTCCAGTGTGCCTGATTTCGCTGGGCAACGGAGGGACGGACATGGGCGTTGACAAAGTAATCCACTCGCACACACACACACACACACACACACACACACACACACACACACACACACACACACACACACACACACACACACACACACACACACACACACACACACACACACACACACAAACATATTTACTCAGCTGAATTTATTTTCTATCGATAAAATATGAACACACTGCTCCTGAGGTAGGAAAAGTGATTGCAGCTAATACCGTAAGTATGCACATGTTCAGATCAACGTAGATGTGTGCAAACACAAACACAAGCGCACACTGACACAAACATTCAAACAAAGTCCAAGTACTCCATCAATATGTGATTGAAAGTATGGTCATATATTTCAAAGGCATTCGAGCTGCAGTCTCTCTCTGTCTCTCTCTGTCTCTCTCTCTCTCTCTCTCTCTCTCTCTCTCTCTCTCTCTCTCTCTCTCTCTCTCTCTCTCTCTCTCTCTCTCTCTGTTCACAAATCGTTCAGTGATCACTCTGCGGCAGTTCTCCATGAAACCCATAATCAGGCCGCCACTCCTTCTCTCACGCCGCCATTCAACCAGAGAAAGGCTGAAGGGGGGGGCTGGCACAAACGCCAACTAATTCCCCATCCAAGTCCCGCACAAGCACACACAAACACCGACAAATATGCACAAACACACACACACACACACACACACACACACACACACACACACACACACACACACAAATATGCACACATACATACATATTACACACACACAATTAAGCACACACACACACACACAATTGCACAAATGGATACATATTACACACACACACACACACAAACAAACACACACACACACAGACACAAACACACACACACACACACGCACACACACACACACACACACACACACACACACACACACACACACACACACACACACACACACGAGTGTTGAGGCCTGGCTGATGCGGCTGAGGCAGAGGGAGCGCTGGGTGCGCTGCAGAGTGCGGGGGGCACATCAGAGAACAGTTGACTAGCGCGAACGCCGGCAAACATTGCCTTTCCACCGGGCGACGTAACGCCATTACCCCTCGCCTCGTTAGCCCCAGCGCTCGCCGCGTTCTCCGTCCCGTGGAGAAGCTCCGCGCGGGCTTCCTGAGGCTCAGCGATGTTAGCCCTGTGTGAGCCGTAGCCTCTGAGAGCCCCCCAGACGAGACCCTTGAATGGGTCACACTCACGGGGGATCTTTCTCTGATTACATCATGGTGCGAGTTTGCATGCGTGTGTGTGTGTGTGTGTGTGTGTGTGTGTGTGTGTGTGTGTGTGTGTGTGTGTGTGTGTGTGTGTGTGTGTGTGTGTGTGTGTGTGTGTGTGTGTGTGTGTGCATCCCACATAACCATGGGATATGGCTTCTGGTGCTGTTCTCACTCTTTTGGTTTAATTCCAGCCTCACGGATTGTGAAAAACCCCGCCGTCAAACACAGCGGTTAATTTTGCACGTAATTCCGGCATGTCCGTCTCTCCTCCCGTAACCATGGCAGTAGTTTCTGCTCTGCTGCTGAGACATCGCTGCTGGTTAGAGCTGTGTGGAATAGGGTAAAATTAAACAGGCCTATCCACAAATTCACTTTACCTGAACACACAGGCTTCTTATCAGCAGAGACGATAACCTTTGATTATGAAGGATACAGGGTGTAAAACAGGAACACAATGTACATCCTTCAATGTCATTCGATTGTTGCTTCTTTTTTTGACCGTTTGACCCCGATTGACCAACAGGTGTTGGCAAAGAATTAACCCTGCGGCCACGACAGACTTCTGAGGGTCTAACAGGCCAGTGTAGCTATCCTTTTTCAGAGAGAGACATAAATAAAGCCAGCACAGATGTACTGTACTGTACTGTACTGTACTGTACTGTACTGTACTGACTGCCCCTGGCCGTAAGAGACCAATTCTGAACCCAGCGCCAGAGTTGAGTGCTTTATTGATATGCAATATGCAAAATTGCCTCTTTATGAGCCAAGCCGAGCCCTGTACTAACCTAGGGAGGGTAAAACAGGGGGGGAAGGGCCGGACGGGGGGCGAGTTAAGAGACAGAGCATTGGCAAACGGCGGTCTGTACGCTTGATGTAGGCCTACTGCCCATTAATACTGGGAGATATGAGCCAATGTGTGGCCTATAGCTTCGGCCCCTACGTCGTGATGAAACGTCGGCCCCATTTCAGTATTTCACACCAGAGCAACAGAGCGTGAAGGCTGGAAGAGCTGCCCCGCGCACCTACACGAGCATACACTTTTCGCCGAGAGAGATACAGCTTGGATGTTGCTGGAGTAATCAATCTAGCAGCAGACGAAAATCCATGAACAAACACACACACGCCTTCGCCCAATCACGCTCCATAACTCCCAATAGCAGTCAATGCTTGGTTAATCTGCACGTATGCAATTTGCCAAATGGGAAAATTGGGCTTTTTTTTAAACAAATTAAGTTAAATCAATGCCACACTGGCGTGACATTTCTGAGAGGCATAGGATTTCTTCAGAGAAAGATGAATGTGCCAAATAGCAAATGCTGTGCCTTTGATATGGGAAGAATGGTCGGTAACTGACACATTTTTAGCAGATGTTTCCATTCCTTCTCAGGGGAGACGGGACACATTCTCCAACCACTTATTTTTTTTGACATCGGACCAAAATGACAACAGTGTAAGTCCACCACACTGCAGCAGGCCCTCTTTGGTCCCAAACGCACTTTGAGATCGGTTCGTGTTTATGCGTAGGCAACCCCACGGTTCGACGGGAGCTCCGTCTATGGAGCCCCCGTGTCGATGAGGGTGAAGTAGACGGCGGTGTGCACACTGCTCGGTCGGATGGGATGGGAGCATAAGCCAGCGGCTCGAGGACTTGCAGCGATAGTTTCAGTGTCGCGTTTTTTTGCAAAGTGCATAGAAATGGGCGGGAAATAGAAATGCATGCTTTTGCCTTTTGCATGCACGATTCGTTATTGATCATCGGCGTGCTGGCTGTGAGTGGGGGTCGTCATTAGGACTAGCGCTAGGACGGTTTGCTTTGTGGGTTACATTGCGTTATACGCATAGCCTTTTTTTTTTTTACTCGTGTGGATTCCTACACCAGGGTGGTCTTGCGGACCTCGTCCCATCGGTGTAGTCCGCGTCCCCACTGGTTGTACGCAATGCCTCCCGTGTGTTTAACTAATTGTGCGTCTCTCCACCGCTTGCTAGGTAAAAGTGATGCCCCAAAGAGCATTGGCGAATTCCACCCCGGGACAACACATAACAACACACACACACACACACACACACACACACACACACACACACACACACACACACACACACACACACACACACACACACACACACACACACACAGGCATGCTACACGATTGCCTTCACGGTTCAGAGAACATTTACGCTCCGATTAAACTCGTACCGAGATCTCGAGGCCATTACCAATAGATGGGCTTTGAAATTCCGGTTGTCCTGCAGGAATCATTTTGCTCAAACAACCCCACTGCGTGCGGAATGGCGCAACTTCTAGATAGGCTGTCAAGTTGACACAGCTGTGAGCCCAGGACACGAGCGCTCCGAAAGCCAATCACGTCGGCGACCACATCATCATTGAGCAAGGCAACCCAAACACGAACACAAAGAGATATTGAAGACCCAACCATGAACATGCATGGGCTCACGCACGGCAACGTGGAGCCAATGGCAAGGAAATATCTGCGTATAGAATAACCTGCAACCGCTTCATCTCCTCTCACCCGCATTCCCCAAACCTCGTGATAAGCTTCTTCTTACCTCGAGATGCCGACGGTTTCAGAGACGAACCCTTCGGTCAAACAGGCAGTCGGCGGTATTCCGCAGCTGCAGCTACTCCCGCGTCGAGGGGATACGGAGTGAGCCAGCGGTCGCTTCACGTGGCAGCTCCGTTAACTTCTCCGCCGGTCGCCGAGTGAGCTGAGCTGAGCTCTCACTTCCCCACCGAGAGGACGAAGCAGCAGGACAGCGAGCGATTGGTCCTCTGCATCCTGTTCGGCTCCTAGTTGTTAGGAGGGGGGGGGGGGCAAATAAACCGTCTCTCTCTCTCTCTCTCTCTCTCTCTTTCTCTCTCTCTCTCTCTCTCTCTCTCTCTCTCTCTCTCTCTCTCTCTCTCTCTCTCTCTCTCTCTCTCTCTCTCTCTCTCTCTCTATCTCAAACACATGTACGCGGACATAAACACACACAGGCGTATATAGTGTAAACATACAGTAAACCTACAGTAGGCCAATAACGTAACGTACATCTGGAAGGGTTACACCGTTTTAATTGAAAAGCTTAATGGGCTTTAAATAATATGTCATTGATGGTTGTAGGAGAAAAAAACTCAGACGAGGCTATATCGGTTATCTCTATAGAAAAGTGTGTTTGTAGCGGCGTTGCCCTTTGCTTTCAGTGATGTAATCGAGCGGCACATTTAAACGCGGCTCCCACCCTGGATACGCCATCAAATAGAGCGTTTAACTTAGGCTGTAAATGGGTCAGAGCACAGTGGAGCGAAAGGCATTTCGTGCACTACGCACGCACGAGATAGAGAATCAGAGAGAGAAAATCAGAGAGGAGAGAGAGAGAGGGGGGGGGGGGGAGGGAGAGAGAGGGAGGGTAGAGCGAAGGTAAGAACATTAAATTCAATTTGATAGCTCGCGGGTCGTTTCTTTATTGTGTGTTTTCCGTTATGATTGGAAATTATGGCTACAATTATCTGCTGGACTGTTTTTTAATCTGGGCTATGCAGATCGTCTTGGATAGGCGATGCTGATTAAAAAAAAAATCCACACTAAACTATGTGATTCATCATCACCTTGCAAGTGAAGTCACTCCTTTATCCGAGTCACGCTGCACACCGCAGCCCTGAGTAGCAGTGAGTTCATGCATCTAAAAGAGGCCTCGGTGTTTTTTTCCTCGTGCCTTGACGGGAGCAGCGATGCAGCACGTCACTTTAACAGGAGCCACGACGCCTTCGGTGTTAATTTCTCAGATGCTGCGTAAATTAATTCAGCGCGACTTCGCCCACAGAGGCGTCGCGACCCATGAGAAGTCAGAGATCGCAGTCAGACAGCAAGGAAAATACTTTGAACAGCAACAGGGTTATGACACTTACACACACAATTGGCACTTACACACACACACACACACACACACACACACACACACACACACACACACACACACACACACACACACACACACACACACATGAACACATACGCGCCCCCCCCCCCCCCCAGACACACACATCCGCGAACGCACAAACACACACACGCACAAACACACACACACGAACACGCATACACACAAAAAACACACACACACACACACACACACACACACACACACACACACACACACACACACACACACACACACACACACACAC
>NC_079433.1:10920767-10955767 GCF_026213295.1 Gadus chalcogrammus | reverse complement strand
AGATATAGAGATAGATGGATAGACAGATATATTTATAGAGATGTAAAGACTGACGGACAAAAGGACAGAAAGACAGACAAATAGTTTGATAGATAGATCGATAGCTAGATAGATAACCTTCTGCAGGACTGTGGTTCCACCAGCATGTGCATATTGCAGAGTTATACTTCTACCATGTTTCTGTTTTGCACTAAATGGCACAACGACTGAACAATCCAACGCTTGGTGAATTCTGCTTTCTCAAAGACAGGAAGAGAGTATATGGAAGGATCCAAGAGCGATGGACGATGAATGTTCAGCCGCCGCAAGCCATGAAAAGACAGTTTGATTTGAAGGCACACAATTCGTTGCTCAATCCAGTGCGTTTCTACATTCATGATGCAGCAATTTTGTAAACAGATGCTTATCACACACAGAGATAATAACCCCAGACAGTTAGATGGTGCAGCCCCCATCCCTCAACCAATCACAGTCCAGCCCTTCATCAATCTCTTTAATTAGGCTTCCTCACCAAGTGCTTCATTTAAATACCCGTTGCGATGTGACAGCTTTGCGTTCTCCAGCTGTTCAGCTTGAAGTATATTAACCCTTTTCCCAGAGCTTGGCAGAGCCCCTAACATTAGGCCCACATTGGCTTGGTGCTTCATTTGTGTATGACAATGCATCAGAAATAGTCAATGTGTTTTAGCTCCACTAGTGTAGTGTATTTCCCGATCCCATGCAAAGAAGCTGACCCATCATTAGTGCTATGAGCGACAGCTGTGTTTACCCTGACACCTCTGTGAAAAAGGTACACTCAATGTTGACCGACAGATGTTGATCGGGTTCGGGTAAAGCAGAACACGGCAAAGCCATGGACCTAGTAAACTGTTCATCCGCGGATGTAACTGCCAACCGAAAGATACAAGTGTCAGAGGGGATCACTGCCAATTCATTCCCTGAGAAGACAGCAAGGCGGGGAGCGAGGACAGCGGTTGTGTATGATAGGCCTAATCCGTGTATTAAAGCTTAGAGCAGGAAGGACAGTTGGGTGGAGCATTGCTGAGGCGCCAGAATCCAATGTTTTACTACTGCTAAAAACAAAAAAATATCGACGATTCAATATTCCTTTTTAATTAGGGGAAACATTTAGGCCTATTACAAACGCTTTGCAAAGAGAACCTATGAAAAAGAGTGTATTTAGTGGTAATAGATTTCCTCTATCGACATGAAACTCAAACAATGATAAGTTTTAATGAAAGCTATCTCGCGGGCGATCAGGCCTCATTGATCGGCCTGACGTCACACGGCTTGAGTAACTAAAGGGCGACTGGCGCCGTTGCGTGGAATAATGGGAAATTACAGGATTTGGGGGGGGTCTCTTTATTTCATACGTGCCAAATAAGCTACTGAAAGAATCCAGAATAAAAAAATAAATACAAGAGGATGAATGAAAAATACAGGTCCTTTAATGCGTTTATCTAACAAGTCTGTTCCCTCATTAATTAATAGTCATTCACTTTCCCAAATGGATATGCTCTTAACGTTATATTGCACACCAATACAAATCTTAAACAATAAAAAAATAAACAATAAAAAACACAAGTCAAAAACAAAACACGTTTTACACCATTAAACATATCTTTACAATTGAAAAAGGCTGGGCGAATAGGAGCTATTTTAGGTTCCTCCAGTTCGTTTCCTAAACTAGGATCCCGAGGGAGGGCCATGGGAAAGTTCCCCCTACTTTTTCCGATTACAGCGCTCCTTGAAGATCGCAAACAGAGTTGGCCTCTGTCAGACCAGCGCTATGAAGACGGGAACTAGGCTACACTCACATCCAACGTTGTAGACCTACCACGGTACAGACCACGCAAACAACGAGACTAACCGGGATTTTAGAGGAAGACAGGTAAGAACGCACCCGAGCATCATTGATGAAATCTCTTTCATCGTGTGGCAAACTAGATTAAACACACAGTATCGTATAAGCAGAGACTTTTCAGTGTTTCGATCACATCAAATTGTTGAGCACTTACAGGTGAGAGCTGGTGTATTGAAGGATCCAATGGAGTTATACGTTGTGTTTGTTTTCTTCACAGAAGACGAAAATTAATACAAGCACAGAACTATAAGCAAAAGTAAATACACAAGACTCCAGGCTGTTGTATTCAGAGGTTCATGTGGCTACGAGAGTTTATGTGTATGTGTGTATATATATGATGTGTATATATGTATGTGTGTGTGTGTGTGTGTGTGTGTGTGTGTGTGTGTGTGTGTGTGTGTGTGTGTGTGTGTGTGTGTGTGTGTGTGTGTGTGTGTGTGCGCGTGTGTGTGAAGATTTCTAGTTTATAACAGTGATCAACAATGAGTCAATGTTTGTATTAGCAAAATAAACTTGCCATTTCCAGGGCATTTGATGGATTCATCAAGCTAATAGATTCATGTCATTGACATTTAATTGAGCAGATACATGTATTAATAACGTATTGTAAACATTAAATAGCCAGTACACTATTTTTTTAATTTCTGTTTTCTTTTTATGGCTTCATCATATGGTAGCACACATACACACACACACACACACACACACACACACACACACACACACACACACACACACACACACACACATACACATACACATACACACACACACACACACACACACACACACACACACACACACACACATACACACACACACACACACACACATACACACACACACACACACACACACACACACACACACACACACACACACACACACACATACATACATACATACATACATACATACATACACATACACACACACACACACACACACACACACACACACACACAAACACACACTTTGTTTAGAGGAGGCTTGTGGAAGTGTAATGTTGCTGTGAGGTCATGGAATAATAAATAAGAGGAGCTGTTCTGTTCCAGAATAGTAAAGAAAAACAGACATACTTTTGTGGTCGCGTTAAGGAGAAACTCAAATCCTTGGTTGGTTGCCTACGGTAAACATCAAACACCTTTTATCACACCTTTATCCAAACTCAGGGAAGAGAAAAACATATGGTGGCTATGAGTTTCAGCTTCAAGTTGTTTTGTCTCACAAGGAGAAGGGCTGCTCTAATACAAAAAAGAAGGGCTAATACATCTTATCTAATCCTTCCTCTGTCACCTCTATCTCCCTTTACAACTCTACCCTTTTCACTCTGCCACTCCCTTTCTATCTCACTTTCTTTTTCTCTTCCATCTCTCTCTCTCTCTCTCTCTCTCTCTCTCTCTCCCTCTCTCCCTCTCTCCCTCTCCCTCTCTCCCCCCCCCCCCCCCCCCCCCCCCCCCCCCCCCCCAGGTCCCACCAGGCTCGCGGCGGTGGGGGACCATGTCCCGGGCCGACTGGTCCTTCCTGGAGCACCTGCTGGAGGAGGGCCAGGAGCACTCGACGCGTGTGGGCCGCGTGTGGCTCACCGTGCTCCTCCTGTTCCGCATGCTGGTGCTGGGCGTGGCCGCCGAGTCGGCCTGGGACGACGAGCAGTGCAACTTTGTGTGCAACACGGAGCAGCCCGGCTGCGAGTCGGTGTGCTACGACCGCGCCTTCCCCATCTCCCACTTCCGCTACTTCGTGCTGCAGGTCATCTTCGTCGCCACGCCCACCATCTTCTACTTTGGCTACCTGGCGGTGCGCACGGCCAAGGACCAGTCCGAGGAGGAGGAGGCGGAGGAGGACGGGGTGGCGGAGGGGGAGAGGGCGGCGCAACAAGAGGGGCGGGGCCGAAGCGCGGCGCTGGCGTCCTCCGGGGTGAGGGCGGCTAGGAAGGGCAAGGGACTGGAGGTCATCCAGGAAGAGGGGGACGAGGAAGAGGGCTTGCGAGAGAACGCCGGCAAAGCCGCCAAGGAGGCGTCGGAGTCTCCGAAGCTGAAGGGGAGGCTGCTGGGGGTGTACACCGTCACCATCTCCGTCACCGTGCTCCTGGAGGCGGGCTTCATTGCCGGCCTGTGGGTGCTGTACGACGGCTTCGTGATCGCCGCGCGCTACGAGTGCGTGGGGCTGCCCTGCCCCCACACGGTGGACTGCTTCGTGTCGCGGCCCACCGAGAAGACCATCTTCACCATCTACACGCAGGCCATCGCCGGCCTCTCCCTGCTGCTGAACCTGCTGGAGCTCCTCCACCTGCTCCAGCTGGCCGTCTCCCAGCGACTGGAGAAGCGCTACCGCCGCGGCGCCACCTCGCTGCCGTCGCCGCAGTGGCGGCGGCGGCAACCGGGGGGAGACCACACCCCGATCCCACTTCCGGCGCAAGAAGCCCCTTCGTACTGCCCCGCCGTCCCCGGAGAGGTCTACCCCGAGCCCCCCGGGAGCTACGTGGTGGTGGACACCCTGAGGTCCGAGGTGAACTGGGGGGCCGGCGGGGGAGCGGGGGACGGCGAGGGCGACATCCCGCCCAGCTACCTGAACTGCTTGGGCGGGATGCGCAGCACACATTCCCCCAGGGCCCACGTGAAGAAGCACGTCCACGGCAACGGGAAACACAGAAAAGACAACCACAAAGTCCACGCCAAGCTGAAACACTATGTATGATGCTAGTATCTCCATCTGGAGGCCAATTAACCATGAACATCTTTTTTTATACCTCATATATATATATAGAGAGAGAGATATTAACACATCTGTGAGTGTGATGTGGTGAAAAAGGAGAAAGAATTCTCTGTTCAGTGACCCCTTCGGCTTTGTTCACACACACACACACACACGCACACGCACACACACACGCACACACACGCACACACACCCACACCCACACACACACACACTGCGCCGACGTCAAATGTTTAAAACAAACAGAAGAGCTGTGTCACGGAGAAAGCCCCCCCACCCCCTCCCCTCCAGCGCCCAGAACATTCAGAGACTTTAAAGCAGAGCCTTTAACAGATAAATGGAGCAGTTAGAAAAAAAAAAAACATTTTGAAAACGCTACCCCTGGAGGCGAGGAGGACGGCAGGAGGACGGCGGGAGGGGGCGGGGTGGGAACTGATGCTTGGCGAAGAATATGAGCATGAGAGGAGATCGCGGTCATGAGATAGCTTAAAATAAAAAGGGTGTGGGGCTGCGGGGTTGGAGGGGCCAGGGGGGCACATGTGATACAGGGAAGTATGCCGAATGATGGCGCTTTTATAACGGGTTCCACTGAGGCCTCTGATCGAGTCAGTCCCTTGCAGCACCCTCTCAGGGAGTCCGTAACCGTAAACTGAGAGAAACATTGCATCGGGTTGGATCATACACAGGAAAACGGTCTCTGGTCTTTATGGTCCTAACAGTCAATCCTCCTCCCCTTTACTCTACGCACATGGCTGTACTCCACTGGGACAACTGGACTGAGGTGGAATGTGCCGGACTCTGGGACCAACTCTATTCCCTGAGGGGGTGGTGACGCACACATATACCATCCACGCAAAATACACACATACACACACACACACAGATAGGGGCAAAATACACACACAAACAATAACAAACACATATACAGACAAACACACACACACATTCACATTAATATGCAAACACACACACACACACGCACAAAGTGTTGCTCATATTGTAGCTAGATGTAGAACTGAGACCTGGCAATCATATTGTACTGTGGTGGTAAGGGAAAAACAGGAAAAAAATATTATGCTGTAAACTAGGGAAGAATGGGAGGTTCACAGGAAGGTATATGGACTTTGTTTAAAATGAGGTTGTGATGAAGGTATACACTGCCATGTAATTACCATTGTATTGTTCAATTCGGTACAGGCTTCGCAGTACATTGAAAAATAGTGTTCAAATAGTGGAAGGTAATATATTGATATGAAAAGGTTATTTAATAATATTAATTAAATGCTATGGAAAGAACGACTACTGTTTTGTTTATAGGCAATTAAGCTCTGGGTGTAAAAATTACCTTTTTTTTTATTTTTTACCGTTAGAATCGAGTAATCCAATGCTATTATAGAATCTGATTTCATGTATTTTCTTATCAGTACGTGTTAAAACAACACCTGATATTTGATAAAGTCCTCTCTTTGGTATGCTGCGCGGATTGCACTCCATAAGAGTATACCGTGTGTATGTATATATATATATATATATATATATATATATATATATATATACACGATATTGTGTGACGTTTTTATGACCACGCTTTTTGGGATATTGTGTTGTTTGTTTGATTGCTTGCAGTCAGACACTATCCATAATATTTTACCTTGCGCCGACTTTATACTTCCTGCTATGCTGTCACCATACTGAAGACTGGGATCACGGTATAAGGACCTTTGGAAGCGATACACCACATTATTACAGCAGGAAGGCTGGCTGAGCCATCCAGGATTAAAGCCAGCTGGCAGAAAAACAAAACCGAACAAAACAACTCACGTTGATTTAATGTTTGTTGTTTTTACTTTTCATTTTAAAAACAGCAGCAGCAGCTCTGGATGCAGCCAAACAAAACCGCATCATTTGTATGCCAGTGTAAATGAGTACAACTGGGAGCACTTCCTCACTCTGTCTGTTGTTTAGGAGTCCCAGGACACCCACTCCATTATGCTACTCAGGTGATAAAATCCCCTCTGCCTTCTATCTCTGTGGATGGTTTTATATTGTGCTGTACAATTGGTATTTTACAGGACAGGATCAATTACTTCTTGATTCTCATTCAGACAAAGAGGGACTGGGAATTATTTGACTAAAAACAGTTGATTGATGTCGAGGGAGTGTCTATTTGGCTGTGATGTAACCATGTATCGGTCCAAAGAGACCCACACCACATGCAAATGCATCTGTATCGGAGAGGGGAGGAAGTGGTTGCGGGGATGACAGGAAGTTCAGATTGGGCGAGTTCTCATGAAAGGAGCTGACTTCATAACCCCGACCCGATAAGTCTATAACTCAAAGGGTGTTGTCTTTCATCAGCATTTCAGATGCAAGCTTTCTATCCATCTTTCAATGGATTGCTAAACGCTGATTGAAAACTAGGATTTTCAATCAGCGAAAACTAGGATTTTCTGTACGATTCTAGTTTGGACTGTAAATTGGCTGAAACTGTTGAGCTAATGTTCCGCATAGAGCAAGCCAAAGCGGACCTTTTAAAGCCTGTTCTCAAACAACTCTGGCAGTGTCCTGATCTCAGTCCAGGTGTGTGTGTGTGTGTGTGTGTGTGTGTGTGTGTGTGTGTGTGTGTGTGTGTGTGTGTGTGTGTGTGTGTGTGTGTGTGTGTGTGTGTGTGTGTGTGTGTGTGGGGCATTTGAATGGGCGTTTGTCTTGTTGCATGTTGGGCTGAATGTATATGCTTGTGTTACCATGTTTGTGTAATTTTATGTATGTGTGTCTGTTTGTGTGTTTGTGTGCCTGTGTTTGTGTATGTCTCAGCATTTGTGTGAATGCTCGTCTGTATTAATGCCTGCTTGAATATATGCTTGTGTTGCCATTTGAGTTTATGCGTGTGTGTGTGTGTGTGTGTGTGTGTGTGTGTGTGTGTGTGTGTGTGTGTGTGTGTGTGTGTGTGTGTGTGTGTGTGTGTGTGTGTGTGTTTGTGTGTGTTAACAAAGCCGAAGGGTCATGGAACAGATTGCACTGGGTGGTCCAGAACGGCCGTCCGCTCTGCCAATCCGTTTTACATCCGCTTTCCCTCCCTATGAAGCCTGGTTTCCAGGTCTGTTCATTCCCTCTGAACCAATAACACAAGCAAATTGCTACCCCCTGCAGAGCGAGGCTCACAGACACACGTCATCAGCGGAGTCATAAATGGGGCGAGTCATAAAAAGTAACGGCAAAGCGAAATTTAAAGTTTGAGTCTAGCTTATTGTTGAATCATGTAAGCCTCATTTATAAATAACAACCCGAACGAAACCCAACAAAGAAAATCCTGAAAAACACTGCGATGCTCCCAGTCCTTCTGAAGATGGGCCATGCTTTTAATCTACAATGATCAGGAGTTGAGTGACTCCATTCAAGACAGAGGTGGCCGTAAGTGACAGCATCCGCTCATGCATTGTATTCCTCCATGTCTAGACCACTTCCATCGTTTGTTTGCATTGTCAACTTTGTCGCATTGTGCTGGATAAGGGTGGTCTAGTGTTTTTGTGTACAATGGCAGATCAAATGAGTAAGAGGAAGAGAGAGAGAGAGAGAGAGAGAGAGAGAGAGAGAGAGAGAGAGAGAGAGAGAGAGAGAGAGAGAGAGAGAGAGAGAGAGAGAGAGAGAGAGAGAGAGAGAGAAAGAGAAAGATAAAAGAGAGCGTGAGAGACAATGAGCGAGAAAGAGAAAGAAAAAAAAAAGAGAAAGAGAGACCCCATGTGTGATTCTCCCTCAGGTCGCACGCCCGGCCTCTTGGAATCAGCCGGTATTGTCACTGCGTTTCCTATCATTGTTGCAGCTGACCCGGTGGGACAACAGTCACCCTTGTAGCACACGCTCACACATAAAGCCGCTTGAATGAGCACATAACGCATATGTGATTACATCACAAACCCTTGTGAAATCATATAGAGGGGCCCGAGCCAACTGCATCAGTGGAGGTGGGGGCTGGGGCCTGGTAGGTCCTCCAGGCTTCACAAGCCCAGAAAAAACTAAACTCTCCCCTCTGTGGGGATGTATGCAGCCGTGCCAGGGCTTAGGTTCTTATAAAAACCAGCTGTGTGCCAGTTTCGTCATGCAGGGCCAAAGTAGTCTTGCTTTGTAGTCCCGTTGTTTGTGGAGAGCCCGAGTCTTGCGGAGGACCAATGTGCATCCCAATGGCACATCTGAACATCCCCAGACACAGACACAGACACACACAAACACACACACACACACACACACACACACACACACACACACACACACACACACACACACACACACACACACACACACACACACACACACACACACACACACACACACACTGAGATTTTCTAATTAGTATTGAAAGGGAATTTGGCAGGAAAAAAATAAACATTTGGCTTTGCCGTTACAAAGAAAGAAACAAGAACTATAATTACATTTAAAGTCACAGCACACGACCTATTATGTTCCCATAACAATATTGCATTCCCCCACCCAGTTCAGGCACACGCTACCCCACAACGGTGTAAATTTAGACGGCAGAAACCGGAAATGGGTCCCCTTCTGGATCCGGTCCCTGCATTGTTTTTCCCCGGGGATCAGTCCCTGCACTTTAGACCCGACAATGGGGCAGCCGTGGGCATTGTGGCATTGTTTAGGTTGGCTCCCCTTAGGCCTGGGCTGACTTCACGCCAGGCCCTTGCTGACCAAAGACCAATGCTCAACGAGACCTGTGGTGCAGGCGTCGGGCCAAAGCAGGCCCGGTGCCAGTCGTGGCACATAGAGATGTGTGTGGAATGGAGACGGGTGTGTTAAGTGTGTTTGCATTGCTGTTGTATCCATTACAGACAGAGCAGGATTATTAGGAAGAACTGCTAAAAGGGCTGCTTGGAGCCGCAACCTAGTAGCACGTACAGAAGACAATGTTCCCAATAATGCATAAGAAGAAGAATTCCATTCAACAATGCATCCCTTAACTACTCACTTAAATGGCTCTATTTTACTTCAAAAGGATTGGAGGGGGGACATACATGGCTTTTATGATTTGATTCTCTTCCCATCTGGAGTTTTTTGATGCGTTGCTTCCCCTGTGCTGCAGTTTCTGTGTTATTGGACTGTGTGTTGGGTGTGTTTGTGATTCAGGGAATGCAGTGAGCCTCCCGTTAGGCAGACGGCTTGTGTAGTTCAGTGGGGCTGAGGGTACCGCGGTCAGGCCCCCTCATGCTGCAGGATGCTGGCTGGAGCCACCACCTAAGAAAAAAAGGCTGGAGCCAGCATCTTCCGCGCCCATTATCCTATCATGCAGAGAACAATGGAGATTTTGTTCATACTCAAGTCCCCCTCCCACCCAACCACTCACCTCCCTTTCCTTAGGATCAGTTAGGTTCCCACAGGGCCATCCAGACCTGAGGGGGGCGAGCATTGTTCCAGGGGCCTACCTGTCATTCGATTGTTGAAGTAGGGACGACCGCAGTAGGGGGCCTTTGGTGTGTGTTCACTAACAAACACACGCACACACAGCTTATATTGGCCTACCACCTAATTCCTTCTTAATAGCTAGATGGCCTGTTACTTATGGAAACTTTCTACCCAGCTGGCAATAATTACCATGCAGAACATAAACAGCCCAGATTCCTGTGGAGCCTGTTCCTCTGATAGCAGACTTCATGTATGTCTGTGTACAAACGGGACAGGAAAACCTGAGCCAACACTGGCAGGGTAACACAGCATGACTTTCCCTGGCACACAGGAAAGGTTATCATCCAATCCTCCCCACTCAGGAAAGGCTGCAGGACTGGAGCATGAAGTGTTGACCGGACAACTGTTTTACATTTGTCTGTCTGGAAGTATGCGTGACTTTTGCAATGTGCATATAAGGGAGAAGCCATTAGATCAACAAAACACAAAGAAAGGGTTCGCCTGAACACCAGAAACACTAAGAAAGGGTTCATCCGGGAACCAGAAACAGAAAGAAACCCTTCTTCTGAAGACCAAAAACACAAAGACAGGGTTCTTCTTGCACATCTAGAATCAGAAATGGCCCAATCACTTGATTTATACCATTCATTTACAAAAACTTCTTATTGTTGTGTTGCACGGAAAGATCTTACTCTCCAATCTGATACAAATCATGGTCTTATCCTGCAATGATTAAGTCTGGTCAAATCATGAAATGCACTGCTGAAATTCCGGTCGTCATTTACTTTATTACATGAATGATTGTGACAAAGCATTTGCTAAAAGCTTAGATTAAATATACTATATTTGTGTAGATTTAAATAGCTAATTATTTGAACCCATTGTCAGTACAATCTGTCCAGACTTTCTAAAATGAAAGCCTAACAAAGTTATGCATGAATACCGGCCCAAAGGAACCAAATGGAAACAGACTTTGGTTAACCTTGTATCCCAACATGAAAGAGACTAATAGCCCAAACCAATTCGATTTTACACATGGCTCCAAATATTCCCCATCCCACAATACTTTCCTAAAACCCAGCACAGATCACAGAGGACAAGACAGATAGCCAGAAACCTTCTTTGCAGTCTTGTGGTGTAATCAGAAGGGGCAAATCAACACGCCATTTAATGAAAACATGACAACGAGTCACAAGTTCGAATGCCTGGAGGGAAAACAATGTCATTTCCAGCTTAATAGAGTTGTGCTGTGAATGTGATTACGGCGGTTATAGTTTGGCGGGGTACACAAGTAAGAGTCTGGGGGGAGGGGGTAATTAAAATAAACACAGATCCTCTCGTTTTACCTTGTCCACAAGGTCACCATTACAGCGATGTCAGGGCCATGCTAATGCTCATGGTGGACTTGGGGTTGACTTAGGGCGTGCATGGGAAGTGACTTGTAATTTGGCTCATTTGCTTCCATCTCTCCGAGGAGGGAGCCAGTCATACCGGTGCCTTAGTCCAGCCCGACGGCCCCAGATCAGTCCCTAGCCCTTGATACAGGGGCCTAGCTCTCCTGGGGCCGGTTCCTGTTCAAGGCCGCTCTCGGTGCAAATTCCAGCTTGTCTTTGAGGCTCAGGACCTGGGTGCCGTCCGTGCCCTCCTGCTCCTCCAGCTTCCTCTCCTCCCTCAGCTCGAGGATGCTCTTCTGCTCCCGGGGCTTGGGCGTCCCCCGGATGAACCACTCCAGCTGGTATCCCACGGCGCCCACCACGAGGGCGACAGGGAAGGTGACGTAGGGGGCGTAGGTCCGCATGCTCATCCACACCAATGGCCACATGATGCTTGTACCGTGCACGTCCAGCTGGCGGAGACTATAGCTGGATGGGTGGGGTGGAGGGGGGGGCTTATATTGATATGAAATGATAATATCACACTATATATTGCACAGGGCAGTGCGAGCTTATTCATGAACGAACTGGAGTGGATATAATTGTTTTCTACATTTGCTATGGAGATTGCGTTCATGGTTTTGTCCCAAAAAATTAACAGCAGATTTCATTCATCCATTAGCTTTTGCTTAATAAAATGCACCTTACCATTTAAGCAAGGAGGTCTATATTTATACACAGCTTATGGAGTATAGTCTCTGTATCCTGCAGTCCAGGGAACGTATATGTGCTTTAAATATAGAGCAGATACCGAGTTTCTTCGAGGTAGACCACTTGACCCTACCTACCCTGCTTGGACGCAAAGCGCTTCAACTGCAGCAACTACTTTACACATGTGGATAAACCGCCAAACTGCGAGGAAATTAACCCTGCGCCATAGTATGAAACCCAAATATTGTCTTACTAGACAACACTAATCACTCAAATGAATGACAACTAAGGGTCATGAACATTTGCTATTACCTGTAAACAGCGTATTGAAATTGTTTTTTTGTTTTATAAGTGAGAGAACAGTCATTTAGATGGTTTGCCAGACTAGATTGCTGATTAGATTATATACATAACGTTAGTAATATAGTGGAGCTAAATGTCATCTGGTCAAGCTAAAGCTCTTCCAATGCCTGTAACGTTAATTAAACAATATATGTATTGACAACGGAAACGCCAAGGACATGAAACACGAATTTGGTGTAATAATGTTGTATTTAACCAATACCGGTGTTATTGTTAACTCACCTTCAACACGTTAACACAAGCTACAGCATTACTTCCGCCAGTGGCTGTGGAGCTCCTTACTGATCCATTTCATTGGCTGTAAAGATCATGACGCTTGCCAATGGAAACGATCTAAAACTGCTTTACTTTATGCTTTATTGACATCTAGCGGTCAAACTGTGTAATGCTCCGAAGTTAATTCATACCATCTTCAAACAACTCGATCCGAACTTGCCCTACCTCAATTTATGACCTTTAAAGTTATGACTATCTACAAATAATAATACCGTGCGCCGCATGCTTGTAGGAGGACTGTTAGAACACTTAACATAATGATTTAGACATAACATAATTGGCTCTAAGTATTACTATCCAATCTTGATACTGGTATATAAACTGGTAAACATATTAGACTTGACAGCATAGAGTTGATATATTCTATGGACATGTTGATAGATATATTTCTAGGATCATTTGGAAGCCCATCCCTTTTCATGTTCATTAATTAACTTTTCCTCTACACTTTGCATCAAATGCATTGATCCGACCGATTCCTTTAAAAGGGGTACTTGGCATGCTTTGTGAAAGGGGTTAGAACATGCACTCTTGGAGGCAGAGGGAAACGCTTTTATGGGGGTGCTAAGAGATTATGCAGATTTCCCGTGGCCCAGATCAAAGACATGCAGTGTACAAAAATGGCAGAATAAGTTTCTCAACAATACGTCTTCAATCTTTGAAGCATATTGTTAGATTCTGATTAGCCATAGCAAATGTGTTAGAAGGTTGATTCTAAAGGTGACATTAAATATTTATTAGTGAAAGTATAGTATGCAATTGTATATTTGTATCAGGGCAAATAAAAACCACGAATTCTTCAGCTACAAATACAAATAACAGGTGTGGGTTAGCATCAAAACCATACAATTAAGTAATCTTTTACATTTATTTAATTGACCGTCTTAAAAAAACACTCGTAATGGCACAAAGGTAGGTATATAACATTGGAAGACATCTAAGATAGATGATATACTAATGGTCCCGCAGAAACAATATTGGCAAAATAAGCGTCTCTTGTATGCACATGTATCTTCAATCAGGAAGAAAATGCTCTTTAGCAGCAAGATGGAGAGACCGCCACATTTACATAGGTTCAAAAAGTATTATCAAGGTACTATGGAAACCTCACAGATATGTCACAGAAGGAGACGACTGTTGGGTCTTATTGCTGTCATCCCTGGTGTACCAAAAGTGTCAATGTTGTTCTGTTGAAGGATTGGCATCAGTATAGTATAAAAAAAATTATCTGATTTGGTACAATTTCAGATGTGTAAAAAGAAAACGCCATTATAATCAATCATACATGGTGAATCTTTTTCGCCGTGTTCATATTCTACTATCATACTATTCAACAAGGTCAAGGCAAAAATATGCTTTGTTTTAGCTTGAGCTAATATTCTGTTTGAACTGGCAAAAATCCCCCATCACAAATACACTCCATTTCATGATGTTTATCACTGCAAGAAGGTCTATCAGAGGATATATATATAATATTCTTCATTCAAGTCCTCCCTTCTTGGATGAGTCGAGCTATATTGCACTGCTTGAGCCCTGAAGGAAATGTGAATAATTCAGATCTATAGATCAATTTATAGTAATAGCTTTAACATCTAACGCCTTATCATCAGCAACATCAGAGGGGCTCTTGGTTATAAGATGTGCCCTTCAGAAGTGCTCTGTCATTAATAATCAAACTAAACAAGGGAATTAATAAGAAGGAAAGTTCTAACGCAGTTTCATCAATAACTAAAGACCCTCTTCCTCAACAATTGTGAAACCTGAGCAATTGTTTCTTTAAAATATGAGCTTGCACACACTTACACAAAGTGAAACTCTGATCCAGCCAGCCATTTTCATTTAGATAAAAAAACGCAATCTCTTTCCATAGTTTTCATAAAGTCACTTTGCGTAATGAAAACGTATGCTGAAAGGGCTTTGGTCTTCTCAAATGTGAAATCAATCAATACTCACTTCAACTCCACATTACCCAGGCAACACAGCCATGGTAATGTGGACCGGCATAGAGGCAATACTACAGCAAAAGGTAACCGAGCCTACTGCATGTGGATCCCAAGGAGGGGGGGTTTTCACATGAGCCTTTGGACGGTCCCGGAGAGGAAGTCCTCGTAGCTGAGGCGGACATTGCCGGTCATTGCTTGGTCCCTCTCCCTGAAGGCCTGGGTCATGCTCTGCAGCTGTGTGCACACCTGGATGAAGCGGTCCAGCTGGACGCCCGGCCGGCCGCCCCTCACAGCGTAGCGACCCACCAGGGTCTCTGTGAACTGGGGACTCAGGTTGTAGCCCATCTGGCCGAGGGCTGGAGGGGGACGCCATGAAGACAGACGGAGAGGGGAAAGGGAGCGAGGGACAGATAGGGAAAAAAAGGGAGTGAGAGAGAGAGCGACACAGACAGACAGAAAGACATATACAGATGAGGATACAAATAGAGGCGGATATAATAAAGGTAACATAAGGTAACATGGGCAGTGGTTGCCCACCTATGCCATGACCCCATTTCTAGCTCTGTTTTGGACCCAATTTACCTTTTGTGCATCTGCTTCAAAATAAATGTTTTTTTACCCCATCAACATTTGCCTGTCATATCAGTGTCCAGGCCGATTATAAGTAAATAGAGTAAGATAATGATGAAAATGTATCTAGAAACATTAAGACAGACAAACACCTTGGTGCAGTTCGGTGCCATTGATTGTCCCAGAGCGGTCTCGGTCGTACTGCTGGAAGAGAGCCCTCCACTGCTGCATGAAGCCCCACAGAGAAGAGAAGCCAAACACGTCAATGCGCCCCGTCCGTGTCCTGTCAAACATGTCTGAGGACAAAACACACACACACACACACACACACACACACACACACACACACACACACACACACACACACACACACACACACACACACACACACACACACACACACACACACACACACACACACACACACACACACACACACAGTGAGTCAAGTCACACACTACTCATTGCGGTAATGGATTGCATTAACTGAATAGCCTCCTTCACTGGGTTACCAGAGTGAAACGCAGGGATTGTGACATTGGGTTCAGCGCCTGAATGGCTCCATAGACACCCTGGTGTTTCAAAACTTTATTGACCTTCAACAACTTTGACAGGAAATTTAGCTCTGATGTGGCCTCCCATATAAAATTATAATCACAATTCAGCACCAGTTGGGGGCCAAAACTGCTCCTCTCTTCAGGTAATTGGGGGGAGGGTTACGGTTAGCAACACTCGCTCGTATCCCTCATCCATCTACTCTGTTTCGTTCTCTCCCCCCCTATCCAGTTCCTAAGGCTGCGAGTTGACCACATGGAAAATAGCAGAAGGCCTTTATTGCATTCATCATTCATAGTCCTTGCATCACCCCTGCCTTTGTTCTCCTCAACTTTCATCACGGTTGTCCTTGAGGGGGAACTCTTCTTTGAGCTTGCTTAGATAAACAAGCATAATTTATCATTCTGCCTGGGAAAGAAATACATTTAAAATGCGGGAGGGAAGAAAAAAGCAGCCGACGTCCCCCCGTCAGTACGAAGGGGGCTGAACGGCCGACTCCCAGCGTCAACATCCCCGTCCTCAATAGTGATGACACGATTAGGCAATGAATATTTATCTTGCTTTAGTCATTAGGCAAGAAGAAACTAATTGATCATTATTCCAATGACCGAGTCATAGTACAGAAATACCAAGGCCCTATTAATGGTGTTCAGAAATGAACGTGAGGTTGCTTTAATCTTTAACCAGACAATGTAAATGCAGAACTTCTTTTGGCCCTAGTTAACTTTTGATGTGCCTTCACCATTATGTGTTACCTCTTTATTAGAATAGGTAATTGACCGCTAATCTTAATGTTAACAATGGGGTTAAGTGGCGACCCCCACTCAGGGCCGTAGCACCAGATTCCGGGCCCTGTATACAGGAGGTACTGATGCCACCCCCCCCCCCCGAATTCCCTCTACCAGCCCCCTGCGCAGAAGAACAATTGTTAACAGTCCTTGACTTACTGATCATCATCAGGCAGGTCTCGTCGCTGAAGGCGGACCAGTTGGAGTTGACCAGCGCCTGTTTCAGCTCCTTCAGAGTGATGGAGCCACTGTGGTCCGTGTCCACGGTCTGGAACCACTGGAAGGCCTCGGGACTCACCCCAGGTGGGACGTTGCCTGGGCAGGGGAAAAGGAGAGAGATGAGGGGGACGTACTGGGGTATGACGGTAGTTGAGCGGTGGGTCTTGCGAAGGATTTCTTCAGACTTTAGGTTTTATGGCCAGTCTAGGAATTGAAAGTCCAGACCTTGAGTCAAAATATTTCAGAGCACACTTTTAATTTCCTTATCCGTTTCTCCCCTGGGAACCTCGGGTTTAAACTCTACCTTTAGTTATTAGTTGTAACCGGGTTGAATCTAAATGCAAGTCGATAGCCAAAGCAAACACATACTGACTTTACCCTAAAGGATTAAAAAGTAGGCAAAACAAGAAGAGCAAACTTTCACAGAAAATAAGTTTAAGAAATCTGACTGATGCGAAAATAGTTATTTCTTAGGAGATAAGATCCAACAAACCCATGCAAGCACGAACTGTCTGAAGCTTTCTACCGGTTTATACCCTGAAGCTGATCCCATGAAATAATACATCTATTGTTGCCTAAAGAAGAGGTAAATAAGAAAAGCATAAGCTTTGGTTGAAAGAGGTCGCTTTCTTTATTTGGGGAATAGAAGTGTTGCCATTCGTGCTTTCAGAATGTATTCAAAATAACTCATGTTCTTTAGTTGTGCAACACTCTCAATGTTTAACAATGTGTTTAATACACATTTTTGGTGAACAAAATATGATTATAGATGTGGGAAACAGTGGTTTAGTGTCCCATATTCTCACAAACGCATATCACTAGAGTGGAAAATCAAACATAATGCCACTAGCCATGATATCCAACAAAAACTCTCAGTCGCATAAATCTTGTTCCTATATGGCAGAGGGCCTCATCTCTTGGAAAAAACAAACTGCTGACAAGTATAAGCTGTGATTTCTGTAGTCTGACACTTACCAGTGAAATGGTGCTTCATTGTTGTCCAAAAATCACAATTAACATCAAATCACAAGGATAAAGTAACTGCACAATCCTCTGTGCACGTGCAGACCCTTTCCTTATGAGCAAATCTGTCTCGACCACCGCTGCCTACTGCAGACGCTATAGGAGTGACAACGCAGAGGATTGATTCAGCCCAGCAACAGGATGCCTTGTGACTTGTTTTAATGTATTTTAAAGCAACAATAGACGACTATGTCACTGAGCTCGGGTTAATTTGGAGGTTGTAGGACAAATAAAGGATTGGCATGAAACTTTAGAGCGATCTCAAGCTTGATTTGATACATCTTGCTGGTGGAGCGAGTGTGACTTTATAGTATGAATATTGCATCATACAGATATTGTAGGCATGATTAAGGCTTAGTCAAGCATAGGGTAGCTCAACTTTTGCCAAGGAGATTTGAGGGAGATTGAATGTTTAATTACAGCACCATCTTGTGGCTACAATACGCAATCATTTGTTCAACAATGATTCTAAATAACTGGATCAAGCTTGGCACAAATCCAATAGTCAAATTAATTAATTAGTATTTATGTTTGACTGTTTCCGTGAGGGATCCAGTGAATTCAGATGAAGCGAACATAAGACCAGATGAGGTAAGGCAGCTTGCTCAAGGAGGCCGACAGGTAGCTGCTGACCTTGGGGATGGAAGACGGCTGCTATCAGCTGGTGTCGGACATCGTAGCTCCTACATTATCCCGGTAATAATTTAAAACAATATAGACAGAAGATGAAAATTCGTATACAACTGTGGCACTGGGCCTATTCGTCTACGGCTGTTTCAGGGGAATACTCTTAACAAATGTGTTTTAAATAGGACGAAAGAGCTGGCAGTTCGTCCTTTAACGAAGGATGAAAACAGCACTAAGTGTCCTTATGTGACCATTGGAAACCACATTCCACATCATGTTGTCCTTAATAAATAATTCATAAATAATACACATCGGATGAGTGTGCAAACGTTCTAGTCCCTTTGATGCCAAATCTTACTGGAAATGAAGAAAAAAATGAAAACAACTAATAAATAAACCCTAAAGCCTTTGGCTAAGATATGGGCTGCTGTCATACACATTTAAGTAAGAGGCTAAATCAAGGCAATCCAATTTAACACTATTCAAACTATTCTCCTGAACCCTTCCAAGTGCAAAATCCTTTTACAGATTGGCCAATTAACATTTGCAAGATGTCCAAGGTCACATTTCTAAACCTCACGCTACCTCTACCTTGATACATCATTTGGTCGAACATGAAGTTTACGCTGCCGGAAGGAAGGAGTGCTACAACGCTCAAGATGGGATATATGTGAAATAATAAATTGAAAATAAGATGAAAGAAAGAAAGAAAGAAAGAAAGAAAGAAAGAAAGAAAGAAAGAAAGAAAGAAAGAAAGAAAGAAAGAAAGAAAGAAAGAAAGAAAGAAAGAAAGAAAGAAAGAAAGAAAGAAAGGGAGACCGAGAGACAGTGAGACCGAGAGACAGTGAGACAGGAAGACAGAGACACAAAGGGATCAGTTGAGGCCAGAGACCTTATGGATTCTGTCCCTGGGGGGACTAATAGCAACATGGACTATCATGCTGTGACTCAGCCTTAGCAGGTGGAGAACGACCCATCATTCTCACGCACGCACACACTCACACCCTTACACACACACAATAATCATCACTCTGGCAGTGTCGGCTGGAGAAGGAGGAGATGCGCGCAGCACAGACTGAGCCCTGTCTTCCGGAAACACGACTCACTGTATGTGTGCCATGGTGGAGAAGAGGTGAGTCACTCTCCATCCATCATCCTCCCTCTTGACACACACAGAGACAGAGACCCGGATCTGCAGTCCCTTCATGTAGGGGGGGATTGGATAGAGTTCATTCCATCTCTCGTCCTTCTGTCTGTCCGCCCACCGGTCTGCCTGTTTAACCCCTCCAATTAAAAGTGGGAGCACAGCGTACCTGCGGGTCCCTGGTGGCCGTAGGATCCTCCTTGGGGCTGAGCACCATAGCCCCCGTATGGCCCACCCTGGGGGTGCCCAGCATGGGGGTGCCCAGCCTGGGGGTGCCCAGCCTGGGGGTGCCCAGCCTGGGGGTGCCCAGCCTGGGGGTGCCCTCCTTGGGGGTGTCCCGCCTGGGGGTGCCCTCCTTGGGGGTGTCCCGCCTGGGGGTGCCCTCCTGCGTACGGTGCACTGGGACCGCGCGGCCCTTGCCCATAAGGGACCCCCTGGGCGGGGGCTCCATATCCGGCGTAAGGCGCCCCTCCTGCTCCTCCATAAGGAGAGGCTGCGGGACCAGCGCTTCCAGCTCCGTAGTGTGAACCGTGTGACCCTGGAGGGGGGTGAGTCCCTCCTGGATAGCCCTAAAAGTGGGATCAAAGTTAGATTGTAACAGGTATGAATAATGAGCACATTACCTCACATGATGAACAATTATGTATTGAGTTAGTGTATCAATGGACTGGGTGTTTTATAAACTATTCGAGGAACCCAGAAGCTCGTACGTCGGTGGGCGTGGCCGAGTGCGTCAGTCTTAACTCAACCAGTCTAAACAAACCGAGTCAAAAACTCGGATTTTGGACCGAAGTTGCCGCGACAATACTTAATTTGTAAAAAAAATAACGTTATAAGCCCAACTACTATGGATATTAACGTATATACGAATGCGTTAGCGCCTACTAAAACATGTTTATTCAACTTTTTGTGGCTTCCATTATATGGCTTTTGTAGCAGCTCAACATTTGGCCGGTTGATTCAACTATTGACGTTTCAAGTATTATCTTTTTGCAGTTCCCATACCAGTTACAAATACGAAATTATCATTACCTGGCCGTAATGGAAACTCATGTTGAACAGACTTTACTTGGTCCAGTACCGCATCTGCACTGGCGGTCAAAGCAAAAGCAACATCAGAGGTTTATTTCCCTATGTGTCACAGCCGCACCCACATCCGCGGCTGCTGATTGGACGGCTGAGTGTAAAAAACATGACGACGGAACCAATGACTCATTGTCACCGGCAGAAGGCGAACTCAACCTCAAAGTCCGCATTCTTTCGTGGGCTTTGCGCTTGCTTTCAAAGACGGAATAGTTTATCATTCTTATGTAACCTTTCCATATCAATCTTTCTCACTGTGTAATGAGGTAGTACCTATAGTAGTGCCGAGTAGGATAAATAGGCCTATGTTGAGACATAGTTCATTGTTTTTTTCAGAAATTTCGCCGCATTCTCATAGTTCAATACTTTAATTAATTGTGAGAATATTTAAAAAAAAAAAAAATCACTTTGCTGATACATTTTACACAGTCAAAGGAAAAGGAAAAGTATTTTTCAGAATGAAAGCACTTATACTTTCCACTCGAGGCCTACAATATGATTTAATTATAAGAAGAAGCTGAGCTTCATCCTTTAGGCTACTGATTTTATTTGAGTCAATATAAATATATACTTTCTTTTTTATATACAGTCAAATATAAAATGAAACAATTATTATTGTGCTGTATCTTATTTCACCGTTAGGGGGCAGTGTGTATCTTTTAAGAAAATATTCAATTGGATATACTTGTTACATAACCTTGGTATACACATAGAAACGAAATATAAAATATATATATATATATATATATATATATATATATATATATATATTTACAAGAATAGTAATTTTCAAACAAGCAATCCTTTTGTTTGCAGATAACTACCAAACCTTTCCAACAATGAATGATGGGGTTAAAATATTTTTTTCCCATTTCATTCCCTTTTATTATCCCCTTCATTTCTTTGAGTGCAGTGTTTATTTTTTCATGTATTCTATATCATTTAGCATGAAATTAATGGAAAAAGTTTGGGCGGAAGATTTTCAGAGTTTTCTGAGTTTGTTTTGAAATCTCCTCCACAGAGTCTGCTCAAAGTTAACCTCAAGGCTGCACAGCAGCTCCCTGACTCATTCGCTCTCTTCCACGGCCTCTCCCTCCCTTCCTCGTCCTCCTCTTCACTTTTTCTTAGGGGGCGCCTCCTCTCTTTTTGTGTTGCTCAGGTTCTGTATGGACGCCGTGTTCGTGGGGTCCACCCGGATGGACATCTTCGACCTGAAGTCCGACCGCGGCCGGGCCAGCGGCTTCATCTCGTGGCGTTCGGCGAACAACCTACTGTCCGCCTCCCTCTTCTTCACCAGTAGCTTTTGGATGCGCTTGAAGATGAGGTACACCATCTCACAGATGCACATGAGCACGCACAAGCTGGAGGAGATCACCATGAACAGGGTGAAGATCTTCTTCTCGGTGGGCCGGGAGATGTAGCAGTCGACCACGTTGGGGCAGGGCGCCAGGTTGCACTTCGAGAGGCTGGGCATGTCGTAGCCCTCGTAGATGTAGTAGAGGATGTAGAGGAAGGCGGCGTCGAATCCTGCCTTGAAGATCAGACTGAGCTGCAAAGACATGAAGGAGATGGTTAACCGATGTACACACAAACACACACACACACACACCCCGCTACTCATAGGCATCAGACACAGTAGTTCAAACTTCCAAAGAGATACGAGCATGACCGCTTCACAATAACTAATGACTAAAGAGTGTCGTTTTTTTGTATGTCATTTAGCAGATGCTTTTAGCCAAAGGGACTTATGATGGAGCAGGTCATCTCAGATCCAGCAGTCCTTCTAGGTTATGAGAACACTACTTTAGGGCGATGGCATAGAGCCTGGGCCAGTAGACAAAAGGTGAACCGGTCGGCGCTACGCCGTGTTTCCTGCTTTGTTCAGGAGTATTCTATCAAAGATAATCTCCCTCGCAATTGGATGAGGCTTTCCGATTGGGATTATAAAAAGTGCATTTCTAGAGTGGGCAGTCTTCAATGTGATGTTTTGAAACACTTATAAACACTCTTTCTAAGAATGTGATTGTCCTGACCGGAGGTTTTAGCTCGTCTTCCCTCTGGGAAAAGTTTGCTAGTGCTGACCGAGCTTGTGCTCGCTGTCAGACAATTAAAGTGTACAGATCCCCTCCTTCTGCAATATGGTTGGTTGAAACCAACACAAAGCAAAAGAAAGTGAAACCCCCTGGATTTCAGCTTGTCTGCTGATTTGTGAGTCGAAAGAGCAGGGGATACAGGTAATGCATCTTGCTCAAGAAGCCTACAGGCAGACATCAGGAACCTAATCTAGCCCATTCGTCTGGGAGTCCACCAGCCAACCCTCCCGCACGAGAACACTGTCCTACTCCAGACGTATCAACCGGATCAGAGCTCTTTCGGCCCCTACAGAGGCGCCGTTCTACCCAACACGAGTCATCACACTCACCAGATACGTCCACCAAAGCCCCCCGCGCTTCTTCCCCGGGTTGGCGTAGAGGTGATGGCCCTCGTGAGAGGTGGTGTACTGCAGGTCTTTCTTCTTGCGGTACTCCACGTGGCCCACCACCATCAGCGACGGGCAGGTGACGAAGATGAGCTGCATGGCCCACAGGCGGATGTGGGAGATGGGGAAGATGCTGTCGTAGCACACGTTGTTGCAGCCCGGCTGGAGGGTGTTGCACACAAAGTCCTTGTTCTCGTCGCCCCACACGCGCTGCGCGGCCACCACGAACACCATCACGCGGAAGATGAAGACCATGGAGAGCCAGATGCGGCCGAAGCCCGTGGAGTACTGGTTGACCCCGCTGAGGAGCCCCTCCAGGGAGGACCAGTTCATGGCTGCTGCCGACGCCGCCGCGCCGCTGACAAAGGTTGAAGAAGGGAAGGGGGCAGTGGGGAAGACCCGGGAGGAACCTCAGAAGATCCTGACCGATCAGGAGGGGAGGATATGGGGGACGTGTGATCAAACGTTTCCCTGAGGAGGAAATATGAAAGGACAAGATACATGATATGCCGTTGTATTATATGACACATGATCTGGCAATGGTGTGCTATGTAATGGTATGACCTGACAATACATGATATAGACTCTTGCGAGTTTCTGTTTCAGTTTAATTCAACTGTATGACTTTGTATTGACAGGCACCATAGTCATGAAGCGGATATAATTAATTGCCCTTTTCAGTCCTACCCTGCAAGATTTCCTGCATCGTGTCATGTGTGAACTTGAGGAATCAATTTTCGGGGAAATCTGCAATGGCAATTTGCCTGCTCAAGACCCAGCAACATTTGAGGATCACTGCCGGTATCGCTGTGTTGTGGAAGATAGCAGTCAAATTACAGGGAGTGCCACCTAAAGGGTCACATCCGCGACGTAAAATGCTTTCAGGACGTATTTGAAGCCGACTGTTTATCCTGACGCACCAATGGTTTTTGAGTGATCCGATAACAGTATCAACACAGCTTCTTTTGTTGGCAAACAAGTTCCCTTTTTCACAAATTTCTGGAAAGCTTGAAATAAGGAAGCTCCTCTCAATCTGCAGGTTTTATGGCGACTGGCATCTATAAGAATTGCATTACAGCCGTTTGCTGGATTGTCCTCGTCTCTAATCCGGCATTGCTATGCCATGTGTGGAAGGGCGGAAGATGGAAATCTTCCAGAACATAGCTGCATGTGTGAAAAGTGAAAATCACAAGCAGTGCCTAAAAGTTGAACCCAGTAATTTAGCGGGGCCAATGTTTGAAGGGGCTTAAGTGATGTACATGTATGCTCTACATATGCATGTGTTTGTCTGTAATTCTGCACAGCGTCCTGAATAGCTGTGTATCCCTCTTTCCATGTTTTTAATAAGAAATTGATCTCATCTCTGATGAAAGCTTCTCTGAGCCTGCCACTGGGACAGCCTCGATACAGCCTGAGCTCATCTAGGCTGATCCTGAGATGTATTACATTGCTCATTGCTAATGCTAATGCTCATCCATAACATTTCCATGCAGAGACACGTAGCATTGTACACATTGTAACATTGTGCCTCTTCTGTTTTTTTTTCTACCCTCACCCTAGAGCAAAATGCCATTAAAATAAATAGTGTAGAAAGTGCTAAGCTAAGCTGAATGCAGCCAGAAACACAATTTAAAAGGAAGAAAAAAAGAATCTCATTCTTGGTTTGCACTAGGCTCACCTTTAATGTCACCGAGTTCCCAAAGGGGGTTATGTATTTCTCAAACCTTAAAAAAGTATTTGAAGATGAAACAGCCAACCATATTCTTTTTTTAAATGTTTGGGGAACTCACGCATTGGAATGTATAATTTATTTTCGTTATTTAGATATTCTATACATTATGACTGTTCCCCAGACGCCAGGCAGTGTGGTATGTCAGTCTCTATGCATGGTATGTCTTTGTGTGTCTCTCTGTCTTCATGATTACCATTATCCGCATTATCCTCATGATCCCTAATATTTATTTCGTAAACTGTTGCATTGCTTTCTTAGGCTAAAGTTAATCTTGCGCATTCTCTATTTATTTTCACATTGTTTGCCACTGGGAAACCCCTGCTTTACCATTAAACTTGTGTACTCAACGAGGTGCAAAGACCTTGTTCAACCGGTTGGATTGGATACACATACCTTATGGCCACACAAAAGACTGCCGCTGCTGTTGTTATGACTCAACTTTACGGCTCACTCAGGGATGCTCGAATGTCAAATGTCGGTTTCTGTACGTCAAGCTTTTTTCCCGTGCTCACACGGGAGAAAAGTTCATGTTCAGACTTAAATACATTCAAGCCCCAATATATTTTCAAACGTATCACATCCATATGGCTGTGGGTTTGCATTGGTACTTTTTTAACAGATATAGTGTTCGATATTTACCTTAAATTGCTTTTAAAATAAATCCATCTGAATTACAGAATGGGCCCCCCACTGGAAAATATCCATTATCAACTCATTTGTACAATCACCATTAGCCCTTAAGAAGTTCATTATATTAAACTCTTGAGTGCCATAATCTATGTCCACCACCTTTGTATTCCCTTTACAGCCAGTAATGTTAATAATTTAATTCAAAAACAATCCTCATTAATACAGAATATAACAATAAGATGCTGTGACTTACCTCAGAGAAGCTAAGGGAGAGAAGGTCATATAATCATTCGGGAGATATGGTCCTGGGACGGCAAACTTCACTATGTTCTACTGCGGATGTGAGGTTTGGACATACCAAGCCTGCCTCAGGAATTAAGGGCAGGGTCGGCTTATTAGCTTGTTACTTAGTAACCGTCACTTCTTCAGCTTGTGGGGAAGTAGGTTTCTCTTTTGGTGACACACACACAAACACGCACACACACAGACACATACTCACACACACACACACAAACACACACTATTTTATGCACACACAAACAAACACACACACACGCACACACACACACACACCTTTATGAAACACACAAAGGTGTCAAATCCAAGACAAGTTTTGCAGCCTTGACACATGAACGGCCTTGGGCACCAAACCAGTCAGAGAAAGAGACAGACGGACCGACTGACAGAGAAAAAGGTAGACACACAGGGCAGGATCAGGATGGCATCAAGTGTTACAATGGCTGGCATCCAGTGTGTGTGTTTGGAGAATTTCTCTTGTGTGTACATTTGGCAAGTGGTTATCCTCTCAGGGCAGTGCCGTTCGCTCCGCCTCACCCACGCCTAGTCGGTTACCAATCAGGACACACCGGTACGACGAGCAGAGGATTCACTGCGGCATTGGCCTTCTCCTGTGCCCAAAAAAGGCAGCATGCTTATTAAACGGGGATCTGTGTTCAATGTTCAGCTCTTGAGACTTCCTAGGATAAAAAAGCATATCAATAACGCAGAGAGTATGACCTGCATGTAGGCCTATAGTGGTAACGATCTTGAGAAATACCTTTAGATGTATTTTAGTCA
Organism: Gadus chalcogrammus; assembly: GCF_026213295.1. NCBI lineage: Eukaryota > Metazoa > Chordata > Actinopteri > Gadiformes > Gadidae > Gadus > Gadus chalcogrammus. The sequence goes on along the minus strand of NC_079433.1, from coordinate 10,929,186 downwards.
AATTAAGAGTGGGGACAGTTATCCACTTGCTAACACAGTAGGGTGTCTCTCGGGTGAGGCGGCCATCTTAGGGTGGGGTTTTTGTAAGCACAAACACACATTCATGTATGTAAGCACAAACACACACACCCGCTAAATACACATTACATTCAAAGGGTGAAATGTGGGAGAAGCAAACAAAGTGGAGACAGAAGTTTGTCACGGCTAGCTTGTGTGTATATATAATTTGGTAAGCATGTGGCGCAGCATAGTATTTGTGTGTGTGTTTCTCAAAGCCGGTATCCCTAAGGAAAATACTAGAGAGAGCGTGAGTGAGTGAGTGAGTGAGTGAGTGAGTGAGTGAGTGAGTGAGTGAGTGAGTGAGTGAGTGAGTGAGTGAGTGGGAGAGACAGAGGGAGAGGGGGAGGGGGAGTACCACCAGGGAGATCTGAAGAGAGAGAGCCAGAGATGTAGACTGGAATGACCTGACTAACTTCAACCGACTGACTTAAATCACTTATGATAGGATTTATGATGGCCAACTCCTATTTCAATAATGGCATGCTATAGGCACAGGTATGAGGGAAAAAAACAAATCAATCTGACAATAATAATACTTAAAGGAAATCCAATTACATTCACATGACCAGCCTTGGCATAATGCCAATAATAATGCAATGTTACTGCTCGCTTTGTGATTCTCACAAACATGGAAAGCAATGGACCGTCTAGCACAACCACTGCCTCATGAAGAAAACATGACCAGAATCATACCTTAATCGTTGTTTCTGTTTTGCTTTGTTGTACTTACTCGCCTTGTTTGAACTGGGCATGGCACTGCATGAGCTTTTCCGCATTTACAAACCCTTTGAAAACCACAAAGGGGCACAGATAGTGTAATCATCATCATACATATGATACCCCCCCCCCTACAGCAAGAAGAAGCAGCAGCTCTGCATCCGCCATGTTGGATAATAACAACACGGAGTATCCGGAATGAGTTACTACCGACTGCAGTTTTTCATGCGTTGCGTTTTGTGTCCGGTCTCCTCTGTTTCGGGTTCGGACACTTGACCCTCGCCGCTTCATGGCGACTATATCGGGGGCTTAATCGTCCCTGGAAGGAGGGAGCCCATTTCGGTGCCCCTCAATGTTTCTTCCCTTGGATTTGTTTTCTTCTAAGTTTTCTTTAAGTCCTGTAAAGGGCTCGGGGGTTACAGTGCGTCGCATAATGCAGAGCCTGTAAAGCCCTTTGAGATTGTAGCCGCGATTCAAAGTGCCCAAAATATAAATTGAGTCGACTTTGCATCACGCCATGCTGACCTCATTTCGATGAGACAAGGCCATGACTTCACACCAATTCACCTTGTTTCCACTATGTTTATTTTTCGTGGGGGTCTTCGGGCGGGGGGAATTCTCCCAAGTCACACGTTGCACGAGTGGCTTGCTACTGATAAACACTAGCGGCAGCGGCGGCGGAACCCTACACCCGGTTACTCCCCCCAGGGCCCAGACGACGTGTTCGAGGCGTGTTCCGTAGCTTCTGTTGTGATGGCCGCACGCTCCCTGCTCTGTAATGACCGTGGGGGGTTAGCGTGGGAGATCACAGCCGGATCGGAGCCATGGTCACAGAGAGAGAGCAGGAGAAGTAAACAAGAATGTGAAACCCTTCCCCCCCCGCATCACACTGGAGGGAGGCCGATTCTGAGGACAACGGAGATGCTATCGGCTCCTGTCGAGCTGTGGGCTGCAAATAAATTAAGCCAGTTTAACGATCCCGGCCACCCACGTCATGTGATATCAAGTAGCCTTTTATGATCACATGTTGTTGTTTTCTTCCCCTTCCCCTAGCATGTTAAGCAGTGTCTTCAAGCCCATACCCAGCTGATGAACATTTCACCCCCACACCCCACATACTGCACACCTCCCCCCATGTCCTTTCTATGCTATAGGTCATCCCAATTAGCACGTATCTTTACACGTTAGCACATAGAGTCCCCGTTTCTTCATGGGTGGGCGATGACCTCGCCAACTCCTGTCACGGATGGACGTGTTCTTTCTCAGTATTTTCTTAGCTTCTGATGTGCTGCTGGCATCGACAGAGCCAGAAGTCATTTAATATCAACAGAAAGTACCAGATGATTGATAAGAAGTCAGTAAGTGGGCCTGTGAGCTCCATATCCCACTATAGTCAAAATGAAAAAAACAGTCTTAGTTATTATCTGCAAAATGGTGTCAATAGAATGATCAATAGGATGATCTATCTATCTATCGCTATACCTTCTATGTGTGTGTGTGTGTGTGTGTGTGTGTGTGTGTGTGTGTGTGTGTGTGTGTGTGTGTGTGTGTGTGTGTGTGTGTGTGTGTGTGTGTGTGTGTGTGTGTGTGTGTGTGAATCGCTGTGCATGCACTGGTGTGTGTGCGTGTGTGTTTGTGTGTGTGTCTGGGTCTGTGTGGTTGTTTGTGGCTCTGTGTGTGGGTGTTTGTTTGTGTTTCTGGGTGTGTTTGTTTATGTGTTTGTGTCATGGTTTTGTGTGTGTGTGTGTGTGTGTGTGTGTGTGTGTGTGTGTGTGTGTGTGTGTGTGTGTGTGTGTGTGTGTGTGTGTGTGTGTGTGTGTGTGTGTGTGTGCGTGTGTGTTTGTGTGTCTGTATCCCTGTGTGTGTGTGTGTGTGTGTGTGTGTGTGTGTGTGTGTGTGTGTGTGTGTGTGTGTGTGTGTGTGTGTGTGTGTGTGTGTGTGTCTGAGTGCGTGTGTTTGAGTCTGTTTGTGTGTGTGTGTGTGTGTGTCTGTGTGGGTGTGTGTATTGGTTTGTGCCGCTGCTTATTGGCCCAGCTCTAGCCTAGTGAGATAATGAAGATCAACGAGGGGGAAGATGGAGCCAGGCTAAGATCCAGGTACTGTCTCCAATGTTTCAGTCCAGAACTCTATCGATCCCCAGCCCACAGCCATCCCTCCTAGCGTCTGATAGAGGGGACTTTTTTGTACCCACACAAGGGCACGCTCACTTGCATTCTCCCCTTATCTCACCTCTCACACGCACTCACACACGCAGGAGCATGTATTTGCACAAACACACAACTGCAAACACACACAGCCGCACAACCACACACAAACACACAGGAAAACACACAAATAAATACACACTCGCAAACACACACACATGCACACACACACACACACACACACTCACACACACACACACAGACACTCACGCCTAAACACAGACAGCGCACGAAGTGCACACATACACACAGACACAAACACACACACACACACACACACACACACACACACACACACACACACACACACACACACACACACACACACACACTGATAAACACAGAGAGATCAGAGTGAAGGCAAGCAAATAGCTTTATATTGTAGGGCTTTGTAACAAATGTTGGTTTATTTTAATGTTTTGCTACAGCTTTGTGTGAATCTCGCATTGCACTGGCATTTTCTTTATTTTTATACGTTGCGTATCTCTGGAAAAATGTGAACTAATTGATACTGTGGTGGATTGATCTTTTTAGACAGGGTGCAGCACTGGGACTTAAAAGGGTTGTCGAGCCCATGCTACCAGGCCTGGCGATTTGCAAAGTGAATGTGGCATGTTGCAAATGGCTAATGTGGCCCCCATTTAATTTCCACCATTTCTTCCTCCTTTTCTTTGCAGAGAGGTCAAAGAAACTTGGGAAAAGGGCTTTGGGACGAGAGGTTAAAAGAGGGTCTGAGATTGAGGTGTGTGCATAACATTGCTTCAAACAAAGCGAGTATACTTTGTATGACGATGCTTCTTGTGACACATTAAGTAATCTCAATGTGTCACAAGAAGGTACTTATTACTTCCAGGCCTTTCTCAAAGCCATGTGTCTTAACAAAAAGCAGTTCAGGAGGGATTATATAAGTGTGACTTCTCAGACAAATAGGTATTTATAGTGTTTGAAGCAATTAAGAAAGCCCGCGGTCCAGCCAAACTTGCTAGACACTGAGTCACTGGTGTAATTTAATCTAAAGAGAAGAAGAAGAAGCTGTTGAGGCTAATAGAAAGATAGAGGGTTGGGCTTGACTTGGGCCCGCTTCCATGTCTCCCTCCGATGGTAGCTGTAAGGACATGCACAACTCTAAGAGGTTTTTCCCGAGCCAACTGGCATTGCCTGAACAAGACGTTGCGTCAACAATCAGCCTGACTGCGTGGCTGGTACTATGTGAGGCCCACCAGCTGTGTTGTTACGGAAACAATCTATTGGATTGATGGGACTAATTAGCATGGCTGTGGGTAAATAGTGTCCATCTCTCTATTTGGTTGTGTGTGTTTATGTGTTTGTGTGTGTGTGTGTGTGTGTGTTTATGTGTGTGTTTATGTGTTTGCGTGTCTGTTTTTTTGAGTGTGCGTGTGTATGTGTGTATGTCTGCGTCAGTGTGTTGGCGTGTGTGTTTGTGTGCATGCACATGCTGAATAAAATCTGAAAAAAAATATGCTTTTTTTTTCTTTTTTAAATAGTCAATGCCTTAAACAAAGGGAAAGAGCTAATAAAGGGAAAACAAACAGAAGGAAAAACACATGTGGACACACATGCGTGATACAGGTCAAAACAGTCAACGATAACGAGGATGTGCAGAGACCAACGGTTCACACTGTGACACATGGATGGATGGATGGATGGATTGGTGGCTGACGAGCTGATGATTTGATTGATTGACGGGTGGATTGACAGAAAACATCACCCCTGTCGGATATGCAGAAATCCCATTGTGTGATTAAGGACTTGGCATGGCCCTCTGACACAGTCAACACCCCGTGCTGTGCTGCTGCTGAGAGGCCTTGCATCAAATCCATACTCAAAGTGGGAAAACATTACCATGATCAAAGCTTCTAGACGGCATAGAACGCAAATCAAGAAGGATCACAAGTCACAGCTTCGTCCCTGTGGTGTGAGTTTGTTGACTGGCATGCAGAGGGTGCACGTGCATACAAAGAAAAGAACAAATGCATGCATACGCAGCGGCAAACATGCTTCGATATATGCTGCACATTTTGAATGTGTTCCGTACACAGCTTCTATGCATGAATTCTTAGAGTACAACATGCTCTGTTCTCTCGTAGAATGTCTGCCTGTTCTTATATTCACCTTTTAGTATGACAGCGAGGAATACACAGTGTACACTGTACTTATTTGTAATGCAGCAGTGTCTCAGCATATTGAATCAGGTTTCTCTCTCCTGAGACACATAATGTAGAGCATGGTTGCATATAGCACACGCACATCCACGCATGCACACACACACACACACACACAAACACAGGCACACACACACACACACGCACACAAAAACACACACACACACACACACACACACACACACACAAACACACGCATGCACGCACACACGTGCATGTAGGCACACACATAAAACACATATGCTCTGGCTGGCCAGTCACCCATGGTGTCGTACAGTGATGGTGGTCGCCGATGCAATGTTTTTATGCATTTATATGTTGGTCCGAGACCTCACTCTAAATAAGGGCGACAGTGGCGAAGGGTTGGGTAACCTTGTGCTTTATTGTCCGGCTGCCCGGAAAAATGGGTATTATTCCCAGCCCGAGATGAGATAAGCCTCTGTCAGCACCAGCGGCCCTCTCTCTGCCTCTGATCCTCACGGCTGGGGGCTCATTGCAGTGGAGAGGACTCACATTCCCTCACTCTTTCTTGTATGGATTTTTATTCCATTTCGCTCTATGCCTCCCTTTCCTCCCTCCACCTCCCTCTCTCTCTCTCTCTCTCTCTCTCTCTCTCTCTCTCTCTCTCTCGCAGTGTCGCTCTCACTCGCTCCAGCTCGCTCTCTCTCCCTCCTGCCGTCCCGCCTCGCCTTCTTCATCCCGTTGCTCCCATGTTGCTTTGTCTTATCAATATTCTTTCGTCCCCGCCGTCTTTGCTGTCAGGAATCCTGATTCGGATTTCTTGCCCTTGTGAGATTTCGCTCCTTCTCTTTTTAAAGTGTTGAGTAATAGATACCATGGCAAGCGTTTTCCAACCCTCTCCCTTTCTGTTCGCCCTCTTTCTGTTTCCTGTGTGCTGTGTGCTGAGTATCTACAGTTCTCCCTGGAATAATTAGACTTTTGTTACTCTTTGACATGCAAAAGAAAAGAGAGACATAAATATTCATAGGAAGACAGAGGGCTGTCTCACTATCAAGGGTGTTGGAATAGTCCCAGATCCAAGGTTCTTGGTTTGAATCCCAATGTCAGTGTTCTACGAGTAGTCATCCCTGAGCACCTAGCACCAAGCTGCTCCTTAATGGCGTGTGTCTCAAATGTACAGACGGATTGAAAACCAGGGAATGTAAATGTAAATAAACTTAAAATATTTGTAGAACTTACCAACTAGAAATGAGTAGAAAACGGTTGTTCTCATGGTCCTTCCTACAAGGCCATTAGTTTATGTTGCATTAACTTCAACACATTCAGAATCCTCATCCTCTATCGTCTCTTCTCTTCCTCTTCTTCTCTCTTTAGTACAGGTTGCTGTAAAGCAGATCGGACCAACCTACCTAGGCCATCTTCCTCCATCCTCCTCCTCTGTCTCGCCTGGTCCCCCCCCCAGCTCCTTCCCCATCCCCTCCTGTCTCCCTTGCCCCCCCCCCCGCCTCTCCCCAGGGGTCACCCCCCCTCTCCCTATAAATCGCTGTGGCTGAATAAATATGAGCGTAGCTGTTAGCCAGCACTGACACTTTACCTCCAAGTGCCCCCTGCGGTGCAGGCGCTATGGCGCTCATAAATCGTCCTGGGATGGGGGGCCTAGGGAGGGGGTGGTGGGGGGGGGGGATGGTGGGCCTAGCGAGGGGGTGGTGGGGGGAGGGGGATGGTACTGGTGGTGTCGGGGATGGTGGTGGTTTTGGCGGTTAATTCTGTGGCACAATGTATCTTTTGTTGACTTGATTACGGATGCAACATGCCTACGATCACGCAGACTCTGACGTACACTGGAACGCTGACACACAGGCGTGACGTCGGACGCGGCACACAAATCAACCAACATCAGTCAGGGGCGGACAACGCAGGAGCATACACTTATCATCACTTGGAGATCTTCAGGCAACGTGATTGGATGAGCTGTTCTCGGGACTATATTCAACACACAGGCATGATTTGTTTTTGAGTCAGCGTGTTCATGTTACGGCCGGGCTCCTTACCCAACCCTATAACACTTTAATGTTAAAATAAGCGGCTTTCTAGGCAGATTTCAACCTGTTTGTTAAATTTAAAGAACAGCAACGAATAGATGAAGTGATGTGGTGTTGTTGCATCCTCCCGCTTCAAACACAAGCAAGCACACCTCCCACCAAGGGAGTGACCAAAACAAACACTTTCCCACACTACGACTAACAATCAAAAATAAAATATGTAATAATAATCATTAATCACCATTGTGAAAAGTAAAGCTGGGAAATGACTCTCCAGGAATTCATAAATTACACACACTCATTTGCCTGTTTAGGGCCAAATTAATTCAAAATAATTGCAATAATAGCTTTTTTTCAAAAGTGGTCACCATTTCTCCCCTATTTTCTTGTATTGCAGCACGTTGAAACATGTAATTTTTAACCTATGAGACAAAACCAGTACACATCCCTTAACAGATTCTGTAGCTGAGAGGTTGTCGAACACACGCATGCACACTTTAAGAGGAGCCAGTGTGTTCTCTTGCTAACAACAAATGCTAAAAGGTTCTTGTTGTTCCTGCTGTCTTGAAGATAGTTCTTTCTCTTTGCTTGGTGAAGTCGGGTCACTGAGCTTGAAAAGAAAGTACGCTTGAACTGCCTCCATACTAACCCTAACGAAAGAAAGACATAAACGCGACAGCCCATTGCATCTCGGATGGTGAATGATCTTTGTTCGTACGATGGAGCTGCAATTAGGACGTTCTGGAACGAGCTGAGGTATGACAGTTAAGCTGAACAAAGTTGTTCAGGTGACATTCTCAGGTCTTTGGGGATGTTGTTCTTTCGCATTTATCTGCGGAACCCTTTTTTTAATTTGTCAAGAAAGTATGCCAGTCTCGGCTCCACAAAATGTCAAGTCTCTGATCCATTTATTCTCAGATCCAGCAGTCAAAGTGGGTGATCTTCTTCATTTCAACCCCCCCCAAAAGAGAGCAACTGCTTCAAATGAGCACACACTCATTGGGATTTGGTTTCAGACTGAGACGGCGGTGACTGTGTGACAATGAGCCTCTTGACATTCGTTTAAGAGTACCCCTCGGTGACACCTCCATCCGTTTTGGCAGAGCAAAGCTGTTAGCTCTAATTGCTATATCTCACCGGGTCCTCTTCCATACACAATATCCACCTGAGTCCCGTGGTTCACTCTTCATTACTCCCACGGGTACGGACCGGTCAGAGGGGGCGTCTCTTACGTAATGCACTAACTCTTTTA
>NC_079433.1:10775767-10915767 GCF_026213295.1 Gadus chalcogrammus | reverse complement strand
AGTGCCATATTGGCTCGGCTACCAGATCGGCTCGGGGTCCGTCGTCTGCTGATTACGTCACACAATACGCTATCTACAGCAATAAGGTCTTTTATGGCTTAAATTAAAGAGCCTGTAATGATCTTTCATTTTGAACATAGACCATTCCCAACCTATCTGTATGGATAGTTTTCTTCTAAAAACAAAACATCCCTCGGAATCATCTTGGCTGTTAAGATAAGCCGTCCGTGTTGCCAGATTGGGCACATTTTCAGCCTGATTTGGCTACTTTGAATCACGTTAGGCTGGAAAAACGGGACATATGCCCAATCTGGCAACACAAACCGAAACTAGACAGACCTACTCGCGCTCACACATGTGCTTGCTGTGGTTGCTATGACGACAGCCAGAGCTACAGCACAAAACAGCCAATCACAACTGTCCCTTAGCAGCCAATCACAATGTAGCCTACGCCCATTCAAGCGTACAGCCAATGATATTGTGTAACGTAATCAGCAGACGACGGACCCCGAGCCGATCTTGTAGCCGAGCCAATATGGTACTTACACCGCTGTCACGTTAAAATTGTACCGGGGGCGAAAATTGTACCGGCCTACGTCATCGTTTGTTTACATCCTGACAACCTGCCCGGCAACAGACGACGCGATGCAGAAAACATGTTTCCAAACGACGAAATAACATAATACAGATAGCGGATCGCTATCTGTATTATGATAGATAGCGATAACACTTGTTTTTACTTTATATTTGTATTGTATTTAATTGTTTAATCGAAACAGTAAAAAAAATTGCCCGCGAAACGGGCGATCGCGTCAAATGACAATGTTTTGCCCGCGAAACGGGCGATCGCGTCAAATGACGTAGGAGGGTTCTTGAAACATAATACAGATAACGGATCGCTAGAAAACACTTGTTTTTACTTTATATTTGTATTGTATTGAATTGTTTAATCGAATTTAGTTAGTAAACTGAGTGTTTTAAGCAGGTTTCATAGTCTAGAATGTTCAAGAACCTTCCTACGTGATTTGATGCGTCATTTGACGCGATCGCCCGTTTCGCGGGCAATTTTCTTTATTGTTTCGATTAAACAATTAAATACAATACAAATATAAAGTAAAAACAAGTGTTATCGCTATCTATCATAATTCATATAGCGATCCGCTATCTGTATTATGTTATTTCGTTGTTTGGAAACATGTTTTCTGCATCGCGTCGTCTGTTGCAGGGCAGGTTGTCAGGTTGTCAGGATGTAAACAAACGATGACGTAGGCCGGTACAATTTTCGCCCCCGGTACAATTTTAACGTGACACCGCCACTGATACACACAGACATCATGGAAAGATGATGGCGGCTCGCCTATAGAGGGCGCTGGGGCGCCGCCCTCCCGCCGACCGGCCATCTTTTCTTTTTTTAATATATTTATATATATTTTCTCATTTTGAGAATTAATCTATCTTAATTGCATTCAAGTAATGCATTTACTTTAGAATATCTTTAGAATCCCCCATGATTAAATCTTCATTCACTGACATGTTCAACGTTCATTTTGGTGAAGCAGATGTCTTCCGTGGGGCGCTTTTCGCTCAGCCCCACATGCCTGAATTATTAGCCAATGGTTCCCCCGTTGCTAGGCAGAAAAGTACATAATTAAGCCAATCAGCGTCGTCGAATTGTATGGCTTTGGGGCGCTCAAGATATAGCCCCAAGCGCAGTGCACCGTCCACTGCGCGTAACCGCGCATTTGCCATTACCTCAGAGATCAGCAAGATGGCGACTTTGAGTACTGCTTCCACTGTTTCCCTGTGAGTTCAGCTAGTAAAAGAACTCGGAGCAGAAAAGCCAGAAGTGAACGTAACCCAACAAGCAAGAGAAAAGGATAGAGCCTACAAGAGAAGTTTTTCCAGAGTTTGGTTCAGGCTTGGCTAACTAGCTCTGGGTATGCCAATGCAATTTTTTGCTTTCCTTGTATACTTTTTAAAACAAGTGCGTGTGATAGTTCGTGGACACAGACCTGACGTAAGGGGAATGACACATTCTGTCAGAACGGATCAAATAAACACAAGCGTGCAAGAGTGCATATGAACAACTGTGTGAAGCCAGCCATGCTAGAGGTAAGCAACTTCTATTTATTCCACTAGCCTATATGTATTTCCCTTGAGATGGACACTGGTTGCAGACCCTCACAACCTCCCCCCACCCCGTAGTGTATATAGTTCTCTCTCTGCAAACCTATGGTGGGACCAGGCCTTCATTGTGCATATTGTATATAGTCCTCTGCAAACCTATTCAGTGTACATACTGTATATAGTTCTCTGCAAACATGGTGGCATCAGGCCTTCAGTGTGCATATTGTATACAGTCCTCTGTAAACATAGTCAGTGTACATACTGTATATAGTTCTCGGCAAACCTATGGTTGCTTCAGGCCTTCAGTGTTCATATTGTATATAGTCCTTTGCAAACCTATTCAGTGTACATACTGTATATAGTCCTCTGCAAACCTATGGTGGCATCAGGCCTTCAGTGTGCATATTGTACTGTATGTAGTCCTCTGCAAACCTATGTTGGTATCATGCCTTAAGTGTGTCTTCAACAACCGCACACAAAAGTTTGCACATTTACATGAATTTTGTGGAATTCATATTTCATTGTATTTGTCTAAATGCATACTAATGCAGACTGTAGATATATTTATGAGTGACGTTTACCAACACAATGGCTTGGCCGTAACACAGTCACCCATTATCTCTATCTCTCTCTCTCACTCACACAGAGAGAGAGAGAGAATGTTCTTTTTTTGCCTTTACTATTTGGTCAGAATGCAACAGAATGCTTTGTTTGTTTGTGAAAATCACACAAAAATCTTGTGGGGGAGGAGGCCCCCGGGCCCCCCTTTTTGGGTTTGGAATGCAAACGTTCAGCCCCCCCTCAAATAAATTCCACCAGCCGCCACTCTCATACTAATATCAAATGAAATACAAATTATATAACCTTGTTTACATTGCTACTAGTTCATTTTAGAGCCATTTGTATAAGTTGCCTTTGCACCTAGCGATAGCTCCGTTCCTCTCTCTATTTGAATGGTGTGGAGTGAGAGAGCATTTGCATTGCTACTACGCCACGGAATCTGATACTGAGGCCATACTCATCTCCTTATTTCTATATCAAGTAGATTCCTTTAGTTTGCATTCTTGCATTGATTTGCATTTAGTTAGCATTCTTTGCATTCTTGCACTCTTATCCACTTTCTCCATGGTGTATTGCAAACAAACCTTGCCGCTCCCGCCAGGGCCGATCCCATAGTCTCCTCGATGGCTCCTCCCCTCACTGGGCGTGGGCTGGGCGTGCACGCCAAACAAGGCGGCGTGCCACGGTAGAGGACACAGAGCGTGAAGTATTGCACATTCCATCCCGGTGGGTGGATTAGAGGGAGAATGTCAGGCCGGCCCTGCTGTGTTAAATGGAGATTGCTTCTTGATGCATCGACCACTCCACTTGTCTCCAGCTGTGGACCCGTTGCACGTTCCGCATTCGACAAAGTGTTCTGTTCGGTTCCACCCCCTCCTCGCGATAATTCACCGCGATTGATGAAGGGACTCAACAGGTAACAACTGATACCGTGATGGGTGTGTGTGTTAACGTGTGCTTGTTTTGTGTGTGTGTGTGTGTGTGTGTGTGTGTGTGTGTGTGTGTGTGTGTGTGTGTGTGTGTGTGTGTGTGTGTGTGTGTGTGTGTGTGTGTGTCTTAGGAACTATGGAAAGTATATCTGTTTTTGTTTTTTAATTATGCACCAAAGGGAAACGACAGCACAGTCTTCGGTAGTCTCTAGTGTGACACTCGGTTACTCCGACATAAAGGGAAATTATATCCCCGGATTACACGTCCATAAAATGACAATGTGTTAGCGGATCATTTACTTTAGCTAGGGTTGCTTGCAATGGACTTTCACTGGTAGCATTTAAGCCAGCCTTTACAGAGTTCAAGGCCACTCATCTATGCTCTTTGATGGACCAGTGCAATATGAAAAGATGTGAAACGATTCAGGAAAAATCATTGTCATGGCAATTTGTCAAGGCTATCTATAATAAAGAGCGTGGTCCAACCACATCGCTCAAAAAAACATGGGGAGGCAATTTGGCCTCGGTTCAACGTTTCACATTTCAGTCCACCCTTGGATTGACGCAGGATGGACCAATCAAGCGCTGACAGAGGCCTGACCCAGGTGTTTAATCACCTGGCCATACCTCTAAATTGCTCGGGCCAGAGAGAGAGAGAGAGAGAGAGAGAGAGAGAGAGAGAGAGAGAGAGAGAGAGAGAGAGAGAGAGAGAGAGAGAGAGAGAGGAGAGAGAGAGAGAGAGAGAGAGAGAGAGAGAGAGAGAGAGAGAGAGAGAGAGAGAGAGAGAGAGAGAGAGAGAGAGAGAGAGAGAGGGGTGAGTACTGCAGCTTTGCACTGGGCTAATCATCAACATCTGCTCAGTCTGTTAGACACAGGCGCTGTGGCAAGAAGATCACATGGTTATCAAAGATGTGCATGTGTGTTGGTGTGTAGTTCTGTGTGAATGTTTGAGTATCTCATGCGTGTGTGCATGCCCCACAATGCATACAATGGGGTTTTGATTAATCAAAAATTGCTCAGAGGTCGTATATAAAAGAGAAAGTTCAATAGACACTGTGACTTTAGTTCCATAATGGACGTTTCATTCTCATGGTCTTTCCACATAAAGTGTCTCTCACCTCTCTCCTCACTCTCTATAGAGATAAATAAAGAGTGAGTGTGTTAGGTAGCATCTCTTAATTGATACTCTGGGAGACAGAGTGGCCCCATTTACAGCCAGTTAGCTAAATGCATTCACATTGTTATGTTATACAATATCAGTCCCCCCGTTTGGCCGACATGGTGTTCAGTTAATATTCCCTTTAGTCACACATCCAGTCGTTTAGTTTCAGGAGCATAGCATTTGGGCCCCCCCAAAAAACCAACAAAAAAACAATTAAGCATTTTAATTTACTAACATGCATGGAATACTTTTTGGTTGTTTCTTGGAATGTGTGTTATAGTCTCTTTTTGGACCGACATCCATATGAAAAACACATAATGCATTGGGTTTATGTTTGTTGGCTGTAATTGTGTTCTGTGTTTAAGAACATATTGTACATGCAGTGTTTCCCACAGAAATTTTGGAGACTATCATGGGGGGGGGGGGGGGGGGCATTCAACCGGACATGCGCGGTGGTTTGCCTACTAATAGTAAACTAACACTAACAAAGAACTAATTCCTTGGTATTGATTATGTACTTTGTATTTGTTGAGTTGTGGTGCACTATTGTTGCAGCTCACGTTGCATTCAGATGAAATAATAAATGATGGAATTATCTTTATCCGTTCTTGGCGTATATTTCTGCAGATATACATTCTACACAACAGATGGCCAATCTCCTTTTTTCAGTGTACGCCTATTTAAACACAATGGCGTGGCCTAAATGTCACCTTCTCAATCGTTTCATAGGCTATACATTTGTATAAACCCCCCATTTACACAATGGGAAAACACATGTTTTCTTACGTTTTGCCCTTTAATTTAGGCTACACGAAAACTGAGTTTTTATCATGGGAAACGATCATTTATAAAAACTCTGAAACTCAGTTTTTATGTTTGCGTGTGCACTAGGTAAAACGGAGTTCTATGTTCTCAAACAGTATGCATCTAAAAATGCATCACCTCTGTGAGCATCGTATGTTTACAGTTAGTTAACTTACTGATCATGGATGCTGTTAAGGTAGTGCTCATACGTTAATGCAAAATTCCGAATGTCGCGCTCTCTCTATTTTTTAGACAACTCAAGACCCTCTGCAACGTAAGCACACGCACGCTAAACTGATTGGCTTTCATCACGATTCGCCAGACTCTCATTTAAATAAAGTTCAAGGATTGCCAACTTGGATTCGGCTGCAGAAGGCTATTCGGCACAGTCGCAGGCAGACAGCCGAACTTCGTGCTCTCATGCAATCCCAATGAGAGCGACACGAACTTCGTCTGAGCAAAAAAAATCAATAAAAAAAAATCATGTGCACGCAGAGACTATGGCGGCCGAAATTAGACTATGCCGGGGCGCCATAGTCTCGTCAATGTGTGGGAAACACTGGTACATGTTCAACTGAGGAGATTCCATCCATTAGTATATGGGTGGAATATTGCTGAAAGAAAACAGAAAAACAATCTGTACAAGATCAAGATGGTTGGTTAACAATAAAGTGTTGATGTTGCTAAGAAACTAGTCAGTGAATCTGTTTATGCATGTTTGTGGGTGTGGGTGTCTGTGTGTGTGTGTTTGTGTTTGTGAGTTTTTGTGTGTTTGTGTGAATGCCGCATGATCTCAGTACGAAAACTTTTCAAAGAAACCGAGTTCAAAGTACACCGCTACATATTGTACATGTGTGATGTCAGGGCGGGTCAGAATCAAGAGCTGTTTATATATCTGTAGAGAGAAGATCTGTGCTCGCAACATTTTTGCCTCAAAGTATTTATGGTTTGAAGTCATCTTATTACTGGTTTTTGTGTGCATGCACTGTACGTGTGTACATATGTATCGGTGTGCATGAAGAACTGAATGCATGTGGCATCGGTGTGTAGGTGCACATGCCTTTGATTCATGTGTGTGTACCATTTGCTCTCATAAAATCACATCAAGGTCTGCAAGTTAATTGGAGCTCGTCTGAGCTCGTATTTTTCCAGGTTCGGATTCTTGAAAGCAGTACGAACCCCCACCATTGGAGCCTTCCCCAGGGGCGCCATCGAAGGACACTGTGGGCCCTATTTTAACGGTCTGAAACACAAGTGAGAAGCGCCAAGCGCAAGTAGCTTTGTGGGCGGTTCTATGGCGATGTCGCTATTTTACCGGCGCATTAATGACTCTTGCGCCCGGCGCAAATCTGAAAAGGGTTGGTCTGATGTAGCTTAATTACCCGTAGGTGTGCTTTGGGCGTAACGTGCAATAAACCAATGAGAGTGCCAGCTCCCATCCCCTTTAAGAGCCATGAGAGCGTTCAGTTTATGGCCAAATAATATTGCCTAATTCACACATGGAATAGCGTTTTCTTCCACAACTCCAGAAATACTGAGCCCTTCCACAACTCCAGAAATACTGAGCCCCAAGACCATTCCCTAATTTACCGACGCGTGGCGGTGGAGGGAAAAGAACGCTCTGCGCCAGTTGCAAACTAGCAACGACACAGGCGTCACTGTAAAAAGTCAATTGCGCCGGATGCAAGATAGGGCCCGCAGTGTCGCTCATAACACTAATCATGGGTCTGCTACCTATGTACGAGGGCACGGGTAGCAGTCTAAACCAGGGAAGATATGCCGATGTAAGTCGGTAAGTGACTTTGAAAAAAAGTATTTCATAATGCATGTTGTCTGCCTTATTTCATGGGCTTTTCCTGGCTACGAACTGATGCTGCTGAGTGGCGTTAGCAGCCCTGCAGATCGCTCTCGCTCTCGCTCTCGCTCTCACCCTGCCTCTCTTTGGTCTCTCTGGTCTGCTGCAGCACCTAACTGATGTCCTACACCACAAACACTCCAGGGAATAGGGAACAAAGAGCACGATAGAGGGAGGGAGAATAAAAATCCATTCTTGTGTTTTTTTTTTTATTGCCCTCAAGTATAATATAGTTTATCATCATCTTCCTTCGAGCTATACTTCAAAACAAATAATATGTAACCCTAACGCGACATTATAATAGTTTTTGAATCTAGTTCTAATATAAGAGATTTCACCCGAGTACACTGTCAACGATAAACTTTTCCATTGAAGAATTGTCACTTTCCCAGATGATTTTCAGATAGATTTTCACAAAAGATACACGTTTTAACAACACACGCTCATTGGTGAGAAATGTACTTTGGTGTGGAGATGCAGGCCTTGGTTCTTTTGGTTCCTGTGAAATGTCCTACAAAGGCGATTCCACTCAGTTCATTCAGAATGTGTTCTCTGAGATGGGATATTAGCGCATCGCGGCTAAGTTCTGCCGATGAGAGAGAGAGAGAGAGAGAGAGAGAGAGAGAGAGAGAGAGAGAGAGAGAGAGAGAGAGAGAGAGAGAGAGAGAGAGAGAGAGAGAGAGAGAGAGAGAGAGAGAGAGAGAGAGAGAGAGAGAGAGAGAGAGAGAGCGAGAGCGAGAGCGAGAGCGAGAGAGCGAGAGAGAGAACGAACCACTGACACAACAGGGTAGATGAATGTGCCCTTTGGATAAAAAGGTGGTGAATCATTCTTGACCTTAAGTTCTAGCTTACATGTAATTGGGTAGAGGCCTGCCACGCATAATAGTACAAAGCTTTTTCTTGAAAGCGTTTACTACCTCTAATCTGTCTGGATGTTCACAGTGTTGTCCTGTTTGCTAATATTTAATCACTTGCCTGGTGCTTTCATCCTATGCCACCGAATACAGATACATTCATCGCGCAGGTTGGTTGCATCTTTCAACTGTTCTTTCGTCAGCTCTTTTGATAGTTCATTCCTATTTATTTACTGTATCCACACGTCTTGCTCTGATCCTGAAACAAAAACAACCATAGCTGGTGTTGCTAATGGTAATGCCCTATTACCCAGCCGCAACCTCAGAGAACTGGGTCGGAGCGGATCAGAGGGAGCTCCCGGTCAGCCTGTGGCCATTAGAACATAGCATGGTGGGTCGGGAGTGGGGGGAGAAGAAGAAGAGAAGAGTACTTTCACAGACACAAGCTACTTGACAGGCAAGGTGAAGGCTACCTACAGCAGAGCACGGATACTCTCTCGACCGCATAATACACACACGTAGGTCATTCAGTGCAATAAACAAGAGGCACTTTTGGTGTGGTACAGCATGCATTGTTACTGTGTAGGTCTCACTTACTCTGCGAAAAAAAAAAGGACCCTTTGAGATAGGCCAGCTCCATGGGGATATAGGACTCGTACTATCTGGGTCAAGAGGAGCCATCGCTCTACAGTTGATGTCGTGGTGTGCTTATGAAATGTATGCGTTGCTGTAAGTTAAATCCAAACTCCAATCAAGTGAGAACAAATTGGTGCATGGAAACAGTACGCATGCCTGGTGTTGACGTGAACATATATTCATACACATTTTTGTTCCCAAGGACAACTGTGGATGACGATAAAAAAAATATTATTAGGGGTGAGACGGGCACATAACGTACGTATATAACGTACATAATTCAATACGATATGGTATGGTGGTCTCAGATTTTCGTAGGTTTTTCGAAAAAATAAATGCAGGAATTCTTTCTGTTTATATTTTGATTAATGGTAAACAACATGGAGGGCTTAGCTTCCAGCAGCATACGGAACCCTAAACAAAACACTCTGCCGGCTTTCAAATATTCAATATGAAATATTAATTTCAAAACAACTTCTGTAAATGCAAAGATCACCAGCATATGGCACAATTAAGTCACACAGCAGTGCACTGAACAAACAGGAACACTTTTTCCAAGATTTTTCTGTCAACATGAAATCAATATGTTATATTTGTATTTCCCAGTGTGCTGTAATGAGCCATTACAGAACGAGAAAATCCCTGAAAAATCCATGTCAGTTAGTTATTCGGTTTGGTTGTATATATTACCGTCTGGACCAAATGTGTGTGGGAAGTAACAGAGTAGTGCAGATAAAGCACTTTAAGTTTGTGAACCCTGTGTTCTCTACCACAGAGAAGGGTCACATATCTGCCTATGGATACGGTATTGCTGTCGGAATCAGACGCATACTTTTACCTGAAGGTCACAGGAGGGGAAGCTGTTACTGTTCTCTCATCAACTTGTTCATGCAGGACGCATTTGGATACCGTGTGCGGACCCATTCAAACTTCAAACCAAAAGACCAAAACGTATTGAGCCACAGCTGATTGTGTGTATTTCAAACGTGCACACAACCCAGCGACGCGCTCTGCACCTGACCGCATCGCAAGTGACTGCACCTCAGACTCCTCGAGCTTCACTTGACCTAATGTGAATACTTTACCTCACGTTAATCTCAGGATATATTGCATTTTTTAGTGTTTTGGATTAAATCGTTTATTTCTTGTAACTGATTCAAGTTTTGTTCGGTTCAGAAATCCACACCAGACAGTGTTCTTGGAACTTGTACTGTATGCTTTATTACCAATGCACATACCTTTTCACCCCTAGGATAAGTACAATGATCAATAAGTAATTATTGATCATTATTATTGATTGATAAAATAGAAAATGGATTGGAAACAATAAAACAAGACACGACACGACGGCAACAACTAAATTATTATTGTTATCGTCACACTGTGAGCGCTGTTTGGCTCCAAACATTTAACCTCTAGATGACCACAAGCATCTTATTCTGCACTCTCAATTTGCTGCACTTAGCAACCCTGAATGACCATGTCCCGGGTACTTCCTGTACCGGGGTTGTGCCACGGAACACCTTGACTACCGGTAAATGATTTTAATGTGTACTTGTCATGGCTTATAATTGGCTTTTCATGCGTTAACTGCAGAAAATATCCACCGACAGTATGATTACCATGGGAGACCATACACACGTTTGGTCCTATTATAAAGATCATCTGCTTTGTGATTTATGTTCCTTTTAGGATCCGCAGTGCTTGAATAGGGGGAAATTTAGGAGGTAGGTCCTTGTGGGTGTGAGTTTTGAAGGGGGGGGGGGGGGTTGTTGATGCAATCTTTGCATCAACCATGCAGAAATATTTCATTCCCCTTGAGACACGGGGCAACAGAGGATTGCAGCCAGAGCTACTGTGATGGAAAACGTTTACTTGAGTTTCCAGTCTTCTTTGTCAGCGATCTTTTGTTTGATCCACCAGGCCTTTAAAGGCACTCTCACACACACAGCCCAATGCAGGTAAGCCGGTAAGCGTGTACACACACACACACACATACCCTGACACATTCCAGCAAAGACATATACAGGTGAAAAACAGAATATTTCTCATTCCTCAATCCTTTATCCCACAAATTTGAAGCATCCTGTGTGTGCTTGTACACACACACATACACGCCTGATCGTAAGAGTCTCATAAGATTCTGTTGGTTATCATTAGTGTGCACGCCAGCACGGGTCCAAGTGTAGTGGGTCTGTGTTCTGTTCATGGGAGACTTTGTCTATTCATGGTTTTTAAGTCGTGCATGCATGCACACACACACAAGGAACATATACCACACACCTGTTGTTTATGTGATCGCTTTCTTTATGCTTGCGCAAACTCCAATGGCACATGGTTTCTGGCCGAGAAAGAGCAGAAACAGCCTTTTGCGGAGAGAGACTTTTTTTCTCTACAGAAGACTAGAGAAAGGAGTGGAAGACCATGCATGGGAATATAGGAAATACGACAAAAAAATAACTGAATAGCACTGGGGTTTACAAAAGAAGAGACACAGAGAATGAGAGACAGAGAGCGGAAATATTTGATGAGAGAGAGAGAGAGAGAGGGGGGGGGGGGGGAGAGAGAGAGATATAAGTGCCACACAGAGAGAAATAGATGGCACAGAAGATAGAGAGATGAATAAATAAACAGAGATAGAGAGAGAGCACAACAGAGAGAAAAAAAACGGGAGAGAAAGAGAACTGGAGAGAGAGAGAGAGAGAGAGAGAGAGAGAGAGAGAGAGCGAGAGAGAGAGTATGAGGGTGGAGAGAGAAGAAGAGGGGAATAGAGGGAGAGACGGCTGTGAGGGAGATATTGGGATGCCGTATCGTCAGATTATTATTCCACACACTGGTGAGAGGGGAACCGTGGTGACAGATGAGCACATAGATCACATGCTGCCGACGCCCTGACAGCTGCCAATGGTCCGTCCACCTCAAACCTGTGTTCCTCTGACTGCACGCGCGTTTTCGCCGGAACCAAGCCAAAACCCTCCTGTGTGTGTGTGTGTGTGTGTGTGTGTGTGTGTGTGTGTGTGTGTGTGTGTGTGTGTGTGTGTGTGTGTGTGTGTGTGTGTGTGTGTGTGTGTGTGTGTGTGTGTGTGTGTGTGTGTGTGTGTGTGTGTGTGTGTTGGAACATCACATGAGGGAAACAGGTGTACATCATACATGTACATATACACACAGTTTAACTTTTTTACGCTAACATTTGGTGTGTAATTGTTTTTATGCGGTTATTATTGTTGTACTGGGTCTGCGTAACGTGCAAAACACCTTGTGTTAAAAGGTGCCATATTGTGACACTGTCTTGCCGTACTCTTGTGCTTTTATTCTATTAACTGTATCTTGGTTTTGGTTCATACTTTTTCTTTTTCCTATTTATTTTGTTTTGTCTTAACAATGTTGTTTTTTATGTAAATTAATCAGAGCATCATAAATTTTATCTCGAAGATCTCCGTTTTGTTCTCTTTGGCGCCATCTATGGCGAAAAAAGACATAACACCACTACACCCGCAAGTGAGTTGAAGAGCGAGTCTGTTTCGGCAGCTCCGCCGAACTCTGCCGGGACCACCACTGGCGATGTAAACATGGCAATAGAGGGCTTGTACACAGTACACCGCCTCCATTTCAGTAGTTTAGGAGCATAGGTTAATGGGAGTTATAGTGTTTTGGTCAATGTTTTGTAATAAATCGTCTAATAATTTGTCTTTTTGTAGTTACATTGTTTTCTTTGAAACTGCCACAGTGATTCTCATGCTAGACGTGGCAAAACGATTTTATCAGCCCAGGATACGTTAAATGTTTATTCCGATTTTAGATTGCTACAACTCTCTCGAAATTGCAGGGTACAAAAAATCCAATGATGCATTGTGATGTGCAAACCCTATATCTATAGCTGTCACCACAGATACCCAATTCGCAAGATTCATAGTACTGTGTAAAATACAGTGTGTTACAACCTACAACGATAGATAGTGACATAAAAATAATTATTTTGAGATCTTCGAGATTGACACTTAAATAGAAAACAAGTGGTGTATAGATTCAATTTATTATTATACACACACACGCACGCACACAGTCTACTAAGGTGCAGATCCACCAGGGATCTGCAATGCTCAGTGGGTCCAGCCTCTCTCTTCTACCACCTCCCTCCCTGCCTAGTGGCCCCATAGAGGGGGGGTTAATGGGCCTTCTACCTGCACAGAGGGCCCCCCTCTAGCACCGGGGCCTAATGGCTGGTGTATTTGGCGTGAAAACACCACATTGACCCCGCACAGGTACCTTCATTACTCATGTCTGCGCTCTACTCTGCCAACGGCCATCCCCATGTCGTCGTCCCCCACCACCACCACCCCTGAGTGTGTGCGTGTGTGTGTGGGGGGGGGGGGGGGGGAGGCGTGTGCCACTTCTTGGCACAGTTTTGTGTGAGAGACAAGTGCTGGTCCACGGTATATGATGTATAGGACTATAATATACAGTACAGGGGAGTTGGGAGTGGAATACACTTTGGATAATTGAATGTATATAGTTTCTGCATTTTTAGCATTTCTTGTCTATTTTGCTTCTAAATACTTTTTGACACATTTGGGAATTTACACGGAATGTTTCTTTTTTGTACATTTGCAAAATGTATTCCCTTTGCTGCCAAGCCATGTGTACACGGTGGACATGTAAAATGCGGCAAAACAAATAATGCTGTCCCCCTAAGGCTCTGAGTGTGCTCCCCGAATAGCTTACTCAGAATTATAAAACTTATTTACTTTTAACGCAGCAGCTGCCCCCAAAATACATTGGGTCTGAAGATGTGAGGAATACAAATGAACTGACACAAATAAACAAATATTGAAAAAATATGACACATATTAAGTGCTTTTCCCCACCGACGTTTTCATTTTCCCTCGCTCCCCTCGCTGCTCTCAATAGGACTGAATCACCATCCCTCCATTCAAATGATTTGCACTTCTCAGGCCTGGCTGGAGTGTGTGTGTGTGTGTGTGTGTGTGTGTGTGTGTGTGTGTGTGTGTGTGTGTGTGTGTGTGTGTGTGTGTGTGTGTGTGTGTGTGTGTGTGTGTGTGTGTGTGTGTGTGTGTGTGTGTGTGTGTTCTCTTTTTCTCCCACTCAACCTCTCACTCTCTCTCTCTCTCGCCCCGCTCATCCCATCTCTGGCCAACCTCTCTTTCACACTCACTCTTTCCATTACTTTCTTTCTCCCCCTCTCTTGCTTAACTACTCTTTGCTTCCTCTCTTATAAACTCTCTCTCACCCTTTCCTTCTCGCTCTTACTCCTTACCCCTCTCCACATTTTTCCTGTCATTCCATTCCTCTTTACTCTCTCCTCTCCCTCTATCTGCCGGAGTGTGTCTGCGTGTGTGCGTGTGTGCGTGCATGCGTGCATGCGTGTTTTGCGTTTAGTGTACGTGGGTGTGCGTTCGCTGTGACAAGCCCAATGATTTTCCATTCATGTCCGCGCCGTCCAATTAAAGACATGCGGGCTGTGGGGACAGCTGGAGCCCTGGTATACACCCCGGGGCCCCTCCCACTCCCGTCGGGCTCTGCTGGATCCGCGTTTCGGTGACAAGTCAGGAGTTTTGTTTTCAAATGTGCCAAAACATCGTTTGGGTGACATTTTTTGTATGACTTCTTTTTTTATATTAATCACCCAATAATTCAGCATGCCTTCATCAGCAAGGTGATTGCATTCATATTTGCCTACTTTCTAAAGATGTGTTTTGATAGCTTTAGCCTTGCCAGAATTAAAAAAATGAAAAAATTAATTGAATTGATTTGTGTGTTTCAGGTATGTGTTTTGAACACATTTGAGTCCCCTGAATCTAGAACAGCATCAATTGATAGTCAACAGATAAGGCGAGTAAATAAAACATTCAAATACATTATAATGTCAAAATAATATACTCTGCCATCTGCTTGCCTTAGCAGCAGGAAATGGAAAATTGGAAATGAAAAAATGGAATGAGAGAACATGTCTGAAGATTTACATGTTCATTTAAAAGGTTTCACATGTTTTACCCCAATCTGTCCACACAAACCTCCTTGATGGAAACACCAGCATACAAGAGAACATACAAGGTTTGCCTCATGGCAACGATACACGTGCAAAAGCATGTATTTCTCACCCATTTCATGCTCTGGTGGATAAATCTGAAAGCTGCTCTTCTAACTAAATCTTTAAAGGGCACTCCAATGTCTGTGGCATTATCTACATTTCAGGATATGCGACTTTTTGTGTGACGTATAATACGAGATTAGACAATTTGGTTCATTGGGCCATTTGGGACTTATTACTTACTATTTACTGCAAAGTACCACTTACAGTTTATTTGTTTTCAGTCAATAAATAGGAATGAGCACTAAACTAAGCCTAGAAGCCTATCATACTGTCACAAGCAACGCCCATGACCTCGTTCCAGCAATCAGCAGCACCGTTCTGCTAATCAGCCTCACCTGTTCCTCATTAGTGTTGACACCTGTTGCCAATCTCCATCGTTACCATAGTTACGAACTATCTCCGCCTGGGTTTATTTCTGGTGGCACAGTCATGTGTTTTCTGAGCTTCTGTAGTTCTTTTGTTATTGCCTGATTCCTTTTGTCACTTTGCCTTATTTGTTGTTGGAAGAAATTCTTGCATCCCGCCTGCATGGATTCCGTTATAATGACTTATTTGAATATGTCTTGTGTGTTCTGGGGAATAATCTGATTTGCAACAACTGCAAATCAAACAATCAACTTAATTATATACTCAAACAGATTTTCTTTATTTTCACTAGAACTGAGTGAGAGTTGAAAAATTTTTACGGAAGCAACTTGGCTGTTGAAAGTGCCAGTGAATGCATTAGTATGAGCATGTGTGTGTGTGTGCGCACATACATTTTTGTGTGCTTGTTTGTCTGCATTTGATTGTGTGTGGGGGTGGGGGGGGGGGAGACAAGGACAGGGGTGGACCTTGAAGGAGCATCTGATAAACACACTGTGCAGCTGAAAAGCTCCAATTATTTTAGCATATTCTGAAGAACCTCCGGCCTGTCAAGTCTTGCTCGGGGTGTCAAAAGTGCTGGTCGAGATGGAAGCTGCCACCACGGCGTTCAATACCGAGCCCCAGCCTCAGACGGACGGATCCATGCCTCAGACGCGATGGAATCAATAGGTGAAGGGGTAGCGCGAGCCGCCATCGGATTTGATGCCCATTTTCCCTTCACCTCATATCCATAACGCTCATACATTTTCATACCGCGCAACCGTGGCGGTTTTATAAGCCGGAAAAAGCACAAACTTTAAACTTCACACTTGCTTCTGCCGTGTGTGTGTGTGTGTGTGTGTGTGTGTGTGTGTGTGTGTGTGTGTGTGTGTGTGTGTGTGTGTGTGTGTGTGTGTGTGTGTGTGTGTGTGTGTGTGTGTGTGTGTGTGTGTGTGTGTGTGTGTGTGTGGGGGGGGGGGAGGGAGGGGGGAGAGGCGGGGAGAGGGGGTGGACCAGCCTGTATTTGCATTTCATCACGAGCTGCTGGAGATCTGCATTGTCATAGGAATATTCCTGAAAAGGAGCCACAGAGGGTTGAGAAGGGGGCTTTGGATCCTGATGAAAGGACCTTCCTTTACCGTATACCCCTGCTCTGTATGCCGTTACTGTATTTTTAGTGTCAGATTCAGATCCATAGGGATGATGGATTAGGGGTATGCCTTAGATTAAAAGCATAATGAGAAGAATGTGCTCAAAAAACATTGCAATCAATTTCAAAAACCCCTGTGCCACAGTAGTAGGAGTGGAAATAATTGCATGCTTGCTGTTGATATTGCCCGCATGGTAAGATACAGGGATATGGATGGTAATGAGCTAAAAGTGGCATCAAACATGGAAAAAAAATTCTCAGAATCATTGTTTGAGATTATTCTTTCAGAATTCTGTAATATATGTTTAGCATATTTAATGTGTCTCTCTATATATTAATATTTTAAGATGGATATGTATGTCTTTATTTGCTGATATTCAATTTGTTCCGATTTAAATTTGCTCATCACTGAGGTAAACATAGACTTTTTATGTTTTTTTGTTCGACCAAGATTATGTTTTTGAAAGTATGGGAAACGCTTTTTGTCATTGAAATATATGCTCCTTTGCCGTCCTCTGTTTTTGCACAGATGAAGTTACTAAGATGCCGTGCTTCCCATACTTTTGCATCTTCCCAGAAAGTTATGTGACCCAAAGTTATGGAAGACAATTTCAAAATGTAACATTTGATCATATTTATGATACATTCCATGGAATTCAATTTTTTTGCAATTTCATTACACATTTTGAGTCTTCTATTGTTGTGGATTGATCATAGCTGATTTATGTAACTCACACTAACATTAGAGTAACATTACTTTAAAACTCTACATTAACGTAAGACTGAGAACGCCAGAGTCACCTAAAATACAGACCAATTTTGTTCGTCTAAACCAACACACACACACACACACACACACACACACACACACACACACACACACACACACATACAGTCCTGCTTATAGCTCATCTCTGTATTTCTGATTAATACAAGCCGGTGGCCATCCATCAACATGTGGCTGTCATTACCCCAATGAAATCCTCACTTTACACAAGCCGTTTGGGTTAAAATAAAAATAATTATGAAAAAGGTAAAATTCATCTTTTGTTCGTTCATTTTCTCATTTGGTGACATAGATAATTAATCGCCTAAGTAACATTTCTCCACTCTTCATTTTTGCCCTGCAGAAAGACCTAAGGCATCTCTGTGTGTGTGTGTGTGTGTGTGTGTGTGTGTGTGTGTGTGTGTGTGTGTGTGTGTGTGTGTGTGTGTGTGTGTGTGTGTGTGTGTGTGTGTGTGTGTGTGTGTGTGTGTGTGTGTGTGTGTGTGTGACTTCTTTGCTGGGTTCAACACACAAACATGAAATCATTAACAAACTAATTGTTTTTTCTCATACACAGGCATGCACACACACACACACACACACACACACACACACACACACACACACACACACACACACACACACACACACACACACACACACACACACACACACACACACACACACACACACACACACACACACACACACACAAAGACTGTAAACTAAAACTAAAAATAAATAAAAGTTTCCTAATATTCAGCGTTATGCATATGCAGGGTAACATTAACTTAATAGATTTAAAACATTAAACGATTAAGGAGGGGAAATTTTGAAAACCAATGGAGGAAGGCCTCCATTGATTCAATGATCAAATATGAACTTTAATTCAAAACAGACACTATGGAAGAATAATATGAATACAATGATTATACACCATAGCATCATAAGGGGGATTGTTGGAACGGGTGCTGGGGGAAGCATACAAGCCATAACAACAAAGTCGGTGAGTGTTTTTACTACACGCTTCTCGCCTGACTTGGAGCCGGACTCACTGGCTAGTTCCTTGAAAGAGAAACTAGGCTGTGACGTCACTTGTGAAAAGATCGACACTGTACAGACCCGGTTCAGCTCATTCAAAATCTCCTTGGGGCAGTAGTTTATCTGCACCCTTTCAAGTCACTAATGGGGTGAGACAGGGAGGCATCTTGTCTGTCACCTGTCTTCTTTAATGTCTATATGGATGATCTTTCTAAGAAGCTTAAAGATTGTAAGGCTGGATGTATGTTGGGAGAGAGTCTTATCAACCACCTCATGTACGCTGATGATTTGGTCATCATGTCTCCATATAGTGCTGGGCTACAGCAACTGCTTGCTCTAGCTACGGAGTTCAATATGACATTAAGTTCAATCCTAAGAAGAGCGTTATTATCATTGCTAAAACTAAGGAGGATCAGAATCAAAAGTTTCCCTCATTCTTACTTTCTGATCGTACTCTAGAGGTGGTTACGAAGGTAAGGTATTTAGGTCACATCATCACTGATGATCTGTGTGATGATGATGATGATGTCCAGCGCCAGTGCTGTAAGCTTTATGCACAGGCCAATATGTTGGCACGCAAATTCCATAAGTGCACAGAAGATGTTAAAGTAAGTCTACTGTACTCCATTTTAAACAGCTCACCTCTGGTGTAAATATAGAACAGCAAAACTGAAGAAGCTACAGGCAGCGTATAATGATGCGTTTAGGATCCTCCTTAAGCTTCCAAGATGGACAAGTGTTAGCTCTTTGTTTGTGACTAGTAATGTCCCCACCTTTCATGCTGTGTTGAGGAATTTTATGTTCAAATTTATGTGTCGACTTCTAGGGTCAAAAAACAAACTAATAATCGCACTCACTGACACTAAACAGAGTGATACCAGGTACTCCTCTGGGTTGTGGAAACATTGGAATCGATGCTTGTATGTATTCTAATCTGTGTTGACCTCGTATTTGTATTGTCATGTATTTGTATTGTCTTTAAAATGGAACTTTGAGTCCGGGATAAAGTATTCATAGTGGGCAGAGCAGTGGTTGAAAATTATTTGATGGCACAAAAAGTACACTGTCTAATGCGTCTTTTGAACTCTGGGTGTCTCGGGATTTCTTTCTGATTTGGCAGCTTTTTTAGATTGTTTTAATTGTGTTGAGATATTCACGACATCCCTCATGTACACTGCAGTGTATCAGCCTAAACAGCGATTTGCTTAAACCTTTAAAGGGAGAAACGGTAATTTAACCTCTCAATGTGTGAATTGATCGCCAGGGACGACCCACCATAAGTTACATTTCACTGATGTGTCTGATTTAATTGGTCATGGAGTTTGTTTTACTAAAATGGTATCTGAAGAGAGAACAAATGGGTATCCTGTAAAATGACCAATTAATTCGCTACTGTGTTCTAAACCAGAACACGTCATGGACTACAATTCCTTCCTAGGGGAGGTTACATTGGACTGTGTAATCACAAAGTAGGAGCTAACTAGCCAACGTGCCACGTCTGGTAAACGGCACAGCATATGCTGACATGACCAACCTACAAGGAGCAGCTTGAAGACAGGCGGTTTTCAAAGTGTGACGCCAGAGAGTAAAGCGGAAATGTAAACATGGATGTTATTTGTTCTGTGAAACAACTAAACCAAATTTAAGTCGCAGGTGGATATATTGCAATTCATTTCCATAGATTAAATCTACTTAATTTATGAATAATTACGATCATTAGAAATTTTTTAATTTGATCATCTACCATCATCATTTATGCTTTGAGATGGGGTCACAACATATGAAATGGTCTGCTGTCTGTCTAATCATTGCGATTGTGTCCGTCATTAAAAATTTACCTACCTAGCTGTCTAACAAGCTATTATTACTAATTGCGCACATTCATTGTGGCCTGCAATGGATGTAAATGTTGTAAATTTGAAACGTAGAAAGCATTAGCATTAACCTCACTCTTCCAATGGGAGTCCCAGGTGCCAGACTAATATAGTATATAACATGAGTGTGTTATTAAACAATTACCAAAAAACAATCATTCCAATGGTTCCAAAATTTAGCCGGTCATTGCGATTTGACGTTGCAATGTACAAGCCCTTTAGCTAACTAGTAGGCTACGTATTGGCAACTTTGCAAGCTCCAAAAGCAAATACTGTGATTGAGAGATGTGTATGAAGGGATGAGGTACTGTGTGTGAACATAGGCCTACATCCATATAATATGTCTTGCCTTGTGTTCATACTGTAAATTAAGGAGTACTTCTTTGCAAAACACACCCAAGCTCAAGCATATAGCACAAGCTCAATCCGCCTTCAATCCGCCTTCAATCCGCCTTCAATCCGCCTTCAATCCGCCTTCAATCCGCCTCCAATCCGCCTTCAATCCGCCTTCAATACGCCTTCAATCCACCTTCAATCCACCTTCATCCACCTTCATCCGTCTTCAATCCACCTTCAATACGCCTTCAATACGCCTTCAATCCGCCTTCAATCCGCCTTCAATCCGCCTTCAATCCGCCTTCAATACACCTTCAATCCGCCCCCATGTTTATCAATGAGCCCTTCCGTAGCGCAGGCGGCTCTAGGTCTTTTAATCTGCAATTTAATCTGAAATAAGGTCGGAATATGTCGCATTGGAAATCATTCAAATTGTTTAAAAGCAATGACATGATTTGAGCACAAATGGGCCTCAGTGTAAAAAAATAATCCAACTCTTTATATCAGCCGAGGGCGGCGCCAGTTACTACATTTTCTCTAAAGTGGGGGGGGGGGGGCTGCCTCACACAAAACCCCTGCCATTATGTTGACCGTGAGGCAAGTATTTATCACACACATTTGTATGTAATTACGAGCACAGTATTGATTGCAATAACCAGGGGCCAGGGGCTTAATATTTATTGTGTAGACTCAGCCGCTGTGTCAATATGAACCCCCATCATTTCCATTGATCCCATCGTGCCGCATATCCCCCTGACAAACCCAGGGGTTAATCAAATGACAACAACCTGATTCAAACAAACACCGCCAACGTTGAGGCAGGCCCTCTCTGCATAGGAGCCAATGTCTGCCTTTGAGGAGAGGAATGCTAGGTTGACTTTTTTGGGGGTGTCCGTCTTCAGGAGACTCTCAGGGTTACGACAGGTTCCTCCCCTGTGGGCACTGTTTGCTCTGGCCTTACTTGGCTGGATTTAGCACTGCTCAGTAAGTTAGCGCTTCAAAAACCCACCTCCTCTCGGATTGTGCGTTTCCAGGCGGCGCTGACCCAGCACACATGGCTTGGTGCAGAGTGGAGGCCCCCCTGGTAGCCTGCATGTTTGCATGGCTGCCTAGAATGTTAATCCCTCCATGAAGCGCCATGATGAAATGTGTGTTTATGACTGACATTGTCACTTTGCCCTTGTGTTTATCAGCCAGTGAATAATAGCTTGTGTAAACAGTTTTTGATTGCATGGGGGGCCGGTTTTATTTTCGCATGTAGCAAATTGAGACGGCACATCTAATTTGACCGGAGTCCTGCCGACATCGTGAGCCCAATCAATGCACCATCAACTATGCAAATTGTAGTTTCTTCACTCGTGGCATAATGTTGTTATGATGGTGATGGTTGTTATGGTGAAAAATAAAGTTGAAATGTAACATGTGTTTGTATTTATGTGGTTACACATGATTTTGAGTGGATGTGAATTTAGTTTAGCTGCAAAGGAGGGATTACAAGACATGTAGGTACGGTGCTGTGATTTCCGACTGTGAAAGCTAGTTAATGTTCAGCCACAGAGTACAGACACAAATGTTTGATTGGCCTAATTGTTTTACCATTGCACAACTATATAATAGGCAATTGACTATAAATAGGTACACCATATCTTGTAACATGTAAACATGCATATGAATATGAAGCATGTCCTTTATGGCACTAAGCCCTGCTCTTAAGCTCAATGGCGCACACACATCTCCGGGGTATCATAACTAGGGGCGGGGGGGGGGGGGGGTGGGGGGGGGGGGGGGGACCTTTGTAATCGTGTTGTTATGCGATACAATACATTGCTTGCTTGTTAAAGAGTGCTTCTCTCCAAAACAAGCCACCGACCTAGTATCCCATGTCAGTGTTTTGTAGTCTTTTCTTTGGCAAAAAAGATAAAGCGAAAAAACGCTCGTAAATCCCTAACCTTGTTCTACATTCCATCGACTGCCTTCCTCTTCCCTTTACCGAGGACACGCTTCAGTCTGCGTGAAGGGCAGATTCCCGCTTTGGCGGGCCAGGGGGCGGTGACCACAGTCACGACTGTGACAGTTAAAGTCGAGAGACGTGAAAAAAACAACACAAAAATAAAAATTACAGCCCGGATCTCCGTCGACGGAATAAAACGTCCTCCCTCATTCGTCTTATGTACTTGACGCGGCGGAGCTGTTTGTGAAGCTGTCAAAATAATGATTCTTTACTTCCAGAGATAATGACATCCGTTCCCCTCCACAAATCCTGCCCCCCTACCCACTGCCACCCCATCACCTCCTCCACCTTCCCCACCCCGAGCTGCACATGACACCCACGACGACGGCGGCTCGTTGTCTATTCAGTAGTTTGGAATTGGTGGCGTGGAGTGGCCCTGGAAAGTGACATGCATTGTGGTTGGAGGCATGTGAGGGGTGGAGGGATGGAGGTGGGAGGGGGCAGCACATCGTAGAAGAAACTTGTAGGAGAGGGTTGTGAATGGCAAAAAAGAACAAGCCTCGCTTGTCAAGAGATTTGACGAGAGAACAAGCGCGGCTTGATGGAGAGAGAGAGAGAGAGAGAGAGAACGAGAGAGAGAGAGAGAGAGAGAGCGAGTAAGAGAGAGAGAGAGAGAGAGAGAGAGAGAGGAGAGAGAGAGAGGAGAGAGAGAGAGAGAGAGAGAGAGAGAGAGAGAGAGAGAGAGAGAGAGAGAGAGAGAGAGAGAGAGAGAGAGAGACATAGAGAGAGAGAGAACGAGAGAGAGAGAACGAGAACGAGAGAGAACGAGAGAGAGAGAACGAGAGAGAGAGAGAGAATGGGCTGCACGGGCACGAAGAACACACTAAATCGAACCTTGGGTACAACGCCCGGTATCGCCAGTGGGATCAGAAGAGGGGATAGACCTCAGGGGTAGAGAGGGATAAAAGTGTGTGTGTGTGTGTGTGTGTGTGTGTGTGTGTGTGTGTGTGTGTGTGTGTGGTGTGTGTGTGTTGTGTGTGTGTGTGTGTTGTGTGTGGTGTGTGTGTGTGTGTGTGTGTGTGTGTGTGTGTGTGTGTGGAAGGGGGGGGGGGGGGGGGTCTGCGAGGTGGCTGTTATGATCATGCTCACTGCGTCAACACCATGCACTTTGTACTGCTCTTTGACCCCGGATTGTATTCCTCTTTTGAACTTAGACACGCATTTCCTTTTTCAACGGTAATAGAGTTTAAGGGATGCGTAGCGTGCAGTTGTAAATGTGTCCCTGGATCGAATCAATGCAACGTTAACGGAGTGTGAGAGGTAGGGGTGTGGGATATGAATACCTAAAAACTCCCTGTGTCATTGTTTACCTTTTTTTTTGTCATTCAAATTTTTTCAATTATCCTTGTCTGATGGCCCACGCGGACACACAGCGCTCGTGGCAAAGGGAACATTGGTTTGGTGCCACTGTTGCTCTTGCTTTTAGCTGTTGATCCAATATTCAGCTTGCAGGTGAAGCCTCTCTTTTGGCTGCAATTGTTTCCGCGACCTCAAGGAGAATGGCATCCATATTTATAAGACCTTCTCCATGACAAGAGTGGCTAAGAAGGTTGATGCGGGAGTAGGCGCCGCGAAGGGGATCCTCGCAAAAGGTCAATGCCAATGTAAATCCTTCCTTTCCGCCCCAAACATTCTCTACTTTGATGCTGTCACTTGACACATGCTTAAAAAAAAAAGGCATAATATCTGAGCGACAGGGAACATTGTTCTCGCTTGTCTGTCGCCCGTAAACAAAAGACCCCGAAAAAGACACGAAAGACAAACAGCTTGCGGCTCGATATGAAATAGCCAAATTACCATCTAAATGGCTATTGTAGCGCCACTTAATACGAAGACAATGGCAACTCTAATCAATGAGATAATACGGTTCCATTATGTCCACAACGCCACATAGAAAGAATTGGGCGGCTTGTGTAGAGCGGTGAGATGCGGAGATGTCCTTCGTGAATCGGATAATTAGCAAAAAATAGCAGCGTTTCGTTGACAAGGACAGGGTGGAGGACACGTAAACATGCAATCGACTCGCCGCGGCTGGCGATTGTGGACTCGTTACTTGGGTCGTTTCGCAAAAAAAAAAAGAATGACGTGTTTGTGATGAATTTGATAATAAACAGGTTTTGAAGCAAGGGATTTAGTTAAACCAATCGCCGATAACACCTGGTTGACTGCAAAGGAAGCTGAATTTGCCGAAGTCTCCCTATCAGGGCCTTTTTTTGTCCGAAGGGGCCGAGGGCGAGAGAGACAGCGAGAGAGAGAGAGAGAGACACAGAGGGAGAGTAGAGGTCAGCCCCTGGGTAAGTCGCTACAGACAGGTGGGGTTGACTGCTGTAATCCGAGTCCCCGGTCGCCTCCGTATTCAGCGGGGCAACACAGACCTTTATAACACCGGAAGAGCCACTCAATATTTCGGTTTGGGGCCGGCTAGCATTCAGGCCCATGAACCCTGTCCAACTCAATCTACTGCCTTTGTTACCGGGAGAATGGTACAACCCGGTGACAGGTCGCCATGTTATATGGCCACTCCGCCTCGCTCGCCCTGCCTCCCCCCCTCAAGTCCTCGCTCACCCTTCCTCGCTCGCTATACCTCTCCTGTTCATCCTCTTTTCTCCACCTTTCTTTCTCATGCTGAGATTCTGTTTACAGTTTCCCCCCATGGAGAGGGATATATTTTCTCTTACCGTCTCCAACTGGGAAGAGCTATCACTTTATTTTCTCTCTCTATCTCTCTCTCGCTCACTCTTTCTCCCCCCTCTCTCTCTCTCTCTCTTCTCTCTCTCCTCTCTCTCTCTCTCCCTCTCTCATCTTCCTTGCAGCCACCTGCTCCCCGTCCTCTCTCCTGTCTGCTCCTCCTCCTCCCCTCCTCCTCAGGTCTGTCAGTTTGACACTCTTCTCGCATGGCTGGGCTATTCTCCCTCTGGTGTTAACCGAGGCGGTCGGACACGATACATGGAAGTCCACTAACCTCCGACGAGATCCGACGTGTCAACTTCAACAGTGGATTCCATCTTTAATGCCGGGATTAAAAAAAGATGGTTCTGAATCACATCGGACTCTCCTTTCCGTCATCCTGATATATTCAGGATGTCTATTTATCTAGTCTATTTATATATTTAGGCATTTATATATTTAAATTCAAAAACTTTATTCGTTCTTCACACAGGGACGCCAAAGCAGACCGTTCGCATTAAATAAAGAAGAGAAGACCACACATTACGAATCGTACACATAGGCCCACAAGGCCCATGTGTATGAGGCCCCCAAAAATATTCTTCAGCTTAGAAGACAAAATGTGTTGTTTTTATTTCATTAATCATGATGAGAGCTCCAGAGTCATGGAAGTTACACAGGTTATACCCTGAGTCGACGCAACGGTCCTCAGTTCAAACCAGGGGGCACCAGGCCGGTTGGGATAGGGACAGGCCCACCCCTGAAAACACCCCTGTGGGATAAACAGGGCTCCGTGATTAGAGAGTTATACCTGGTGAGTGAAATCCTTCTTTCACTTTTTATAAACTTCTGCTATTTGCACTTTCCTTAGCCGCCGGCAACGTTATTATCATTCAGCCCGAACCACAAACTAGTCGACAATGGAGGGATGACAATCGATCATTCCCACACAAACACACACACACCACACACACACACACACACGCACGCACACACACACACACACACACACACACACACACCACACACACACACACACACACACACATATACACACACACACACATATACACACACACACACAGACGCGCACACACACACACACACACACACACACACACACACACACACACACACACACAGGTCTCTTTGTTATGTGCTGGGGGAAGACCAATCAGGAGTTGGGGCAAAGAGGGCGGTTTATGTGTGTGTGTGTGCGTGGTGTGTGTGTGTGTGTGTGTGTGTGTGTGTGTGTTTTGGGGGTTGGGGCTGCTTCACTTAAAATAAAATTGATTAGGACTCACCTCCTATTCATCACAACACATAACCCCCCCCCTCAATCCCTTCCCCATCATCTGTGTTTACCCGCCCGGTCGCCCCTTCGTCACACACCTTTGTGTTCTCCTATCCTCCGGCATTTCCCTCCCACATTTTCTTGCATGCTCTGATTTGTGTGGGTGTCTCTTCCTCTTTGTCTCGCTCCCACCTTGCCTTATTGTACGTCCCCTCCCCCCTCTTGGCATCCGACTTAAGCAATAAACATGCAACACTTTCACGTTAATTGGCTTGTTTTCACAAGTTGGAGAGGTCCATTCAAAGCCTGCCTGGGACCCCCCCCCCCCCCTAGTAGTGGCTGAGCCTACTACTCATTAAGCCTGTCAGGCTGCTCGCAATTTACTTCTGTTGCTCAATATATTCTCTCTCCCGCTGCCTCCTTATTATGGTTCACTCACACTCTCACTTGCTCTTTGACCCCCCCTCTCTCACTCACACACACACACACACACACACACACACACACACACACACACACACACACACACACACACACACACACACACACCTTTTTATATTCCTGCTGACTCTCACACTCATCGTGTCACACATACTTAACTCTCCCTTTTTTTCCAGGTCCCCACCAGAAACTCTCGAACAACATCCTCCCCCCCCCCACCCCCCCCAACCCATCCCCCCCCAACACACACACACACACACCCCTGCCCTCCTTTTCATGCTTCACCTTGGGGATGTAATTCCACGTGTGTGTCTGTAAGCGAG
This sequence comes from Gadus chalcogrammus, assembly GCF_026213295.1. Lineage (NCBI taxonomy): Eukaryota > Metazoa > Chordata > Actinopteri > Gadiformes > Gadidae > Gadus > Gadus chalcogrammus. The sequence continues at coordinate 10,888,479 of NC_079433.1, read as the reverse complement.
AGAGAGGGAGCAAGAGAGAGAAGGAGAGCCGGGCAGGGTATGGGCACAGGGGTGAGAGAGAGGGAGCGAGAGAGTGTTAAGAAGCGCAGTGACACAGAGTTGGCCCCCAGCTCCGCCCGAGCGATAGACTAACGAAGGCGCTTCCAGTGGCATAACTTAGGTGATTAAATGAGCCAGTGGAGTTATGCTCTTATAGAAGGGTTTTTTCAGGACAAAAAAAAACCACATACTTTTATGATCATGGTGCTATATAAATTGTACCCAGCTACCCCCCCCCCCCCCCCGCCCCGACCCCCCTTCCATCCACCCACTTTAGCTTTATCACTCGGTGGAGGGGTCAATGGGTCTGGGAAAAAAGTTTACATTTTGAGTTTTTGCGTACGATATCCTGATTAGATCACAGTATGGGATCTCAAAAGAGCAAGTCAGGTGGAAATCTGATGGAGGCTGAGTGTTGCCAGCATTGAGGATGTGTGCTTTAATTGGTGATGAGTTAGGGCAATGTGTTTTGGATGGAATGCAAAGTTGGCATAGAATAACGTTAATGTGGCCATTGTTTCAAGTTGGGTTTGACTGAGCTAGCATTGAAAAAAACCAAACATTTCTTATTTTTAGGATGCATGGGTGGATGTCATTGTGAATCATTGTCAAAATATATTGACTTATAAGGGGAGGCAAATATCCATATGTCGGTGCTTTTTAAGGCTAAATATGCACCACTCTGCCACCTTGCAATATATAGCTAATGTGTGCACTTTTGTGGAGAACAGATAACATTTTATAATACTCAATGTTTATTCTTGTCAGCGAGGCAGTGAACAGGGAACGCAATTGCTAGGAACAGGTTTTGGTGCTGGGGAAAACATCTTTATTTTGACATTTAATGTGCAAATAACAAGAATACTGAGTATTTGAAAGAAATCTGTATTTTCTAGGTGAGGAGTAGAAGACGATAATAAGAGTATTGTATCTACGTTTGTATAAGAGTTCGGCAATTCGAAATCAAGTGCAAATAGTGTTTTTCTTCTCATTAGCCATGGCCACGGGGTCTGCCACCAGCATTTCACTTTTACTTTTTACAGTTACTTTTTGGTGATTTATTTTGGGGAATACTTACAAATACTTCAGGAATTTAAAGGAATAACATTCAGAATCTCTTGACTTCTCAATCAGCTTCTTTTTTAAAGTCATTGTCAAATCGTACTGAACTGAGGCCATTCCTGGTGATTATATATTGTATTGTTGCATTTGAGCCTGTTTCAGTTTCAGCAAACATATTGCATGTGTCAGCACAGCAAACACAGGGCTTGGACATACAGCCATACAGCAACAGCACTTATAAAGAGAAAATATGGCAGTGAAGATGGAGAAGAGAATCCATGAAAAGAAATGAGTCACTGAAAGAAACACACAAAGAACCTCAGGTCAACCGAACAACAACAAGGGTGAACGTTTGCGATGGGTCGCCTTGCTAACCCCTCGCATAACAACTCGCCTTAACCTTGCATCGTCCCTGAAATGACGGATCACTTTTAATCACTTTGATAATGAAAGCTTTCTTATTATTTAATTTTTTGGTGGGGGGAGTCCTGATAGATATAAGAGATTATATGAGCTGACAAGGGACATTGCACTTATGCCATTAAAACTGGCAGCTTGTCAAACAGCCCATTGGAAAATGATCAGGAAGTCGAGACAGGACTACAAGCTAGGAAAAAAGGGTCCATCCATACAGGTCACCCAAAGGGAGAGGATGTTCTGTCCTCTGTTGTCTATTCATTACAGGCAGGGCAGTGCACACTCATTAACAAGAGACAACAAATAGCGGGAACATTAGCAACTTAATTACCGGGTTTCCAGAGTTTGCCGCACCAGAGAGCTCAGGAGCCGCTCTCAAACTGGAGAGGTGGCTTTTTATTGGTCTTCTTTGGCAACAGAAACTGTGTGCCTGAAGTGCCTTCAAAGCTGTGACAGGGGGTATGCTGGGGGCATTTATGATGCAGTAATCTGCCATTTCCATCCGCAGCAATAAATTCAAACATGGGACTGACCTTTCCCAGACCTTCTCCATACTGAACAGTTCGGCTTTCCTTTCTTCTTGTTACCAACTAAAATCCTAAACCCAATTCCATTAATCTACTATGAAACAGTCACACTTTATTATTTTCTTTGAATAACTCCACTTTTATTACACAGGCTACTTACCATGGATGATTTCAGACACTTATATTGTCGTGAGTGTGCGATCTGGTCTCTTATTGATCAGGCCAGGGTATTCTGGAGTATTGCACCAGCCAGCCCCTCCATCTGCATAACCCAGAATGCTGCAATAGTCGGCAGGCATCGCATCAATTATCTTAATTCAATTGATCAATTGTCTCAGTGGAAGTCAATGTCACCGGGGAAATATTACACGTGTACGAGCGACAACAGCAACACAGCGTCGTGCTAAAAACAACAAGTTGTACATGGTGAACAAACCTAATCGCAGAACGATTAGGTCATTGCAAACTAGCAATATTCAAGGTCATGAAAGTGTTCTCATAAAAGAGCATAAAAGGGATATCGATATGCAAATACAAATTAGATGCAAACAGTTGTCAATATATTCTCCACTCCCAAACAACACATTGGGAGTTGATCATTGAAATAGTGTTGTTGATTCGCAATGACAGAAGAGGTGCTGAGCTAGGCTGAAGGCTGCTGTTCTGGAAGTGGGAGCACAATGTGAAGTGTGCCTCACTCTGCTTCTTCTTTGTCTTCTTGTACTTTGTTGGCATGTGTCTCCCGGTGCCTCCGCTTTCCAACCTTCCTCAAACAGTGTCGATAAAAAAGTGTTTTACCGATTGTGTGTGATGTCTTCCTTCATGTCGTCTTTTTGTAAATTGCTGTCGCAAGTTTTGAGAAGCACAGGGACTTCTTTCTCAAATCCTGCGCTCCACAGGCCAACTACGTCTCATTCCCTCTCTAACAAGCCGGTGAAGGGCCCGTCAGAATACAAAGGGATCCTAACCTAGGTGTGCGTGCGTGTGTGGGCGTGTGTGTTCTCTTATTTAATTACCCGGGGAGGAGATATATATGTCATGGCTGCTTCCAAATTTTTCCACGTTTCCATTTCTTCATTACCGTCGCATGGTAATTCAGACCAATCTTGCTAATTTAACGTAACTCAATATAACTTCAATGAACCCCGGGCCAGCCCTGCTATATTATCTCCATTTACCAGCATGCAGGCCCTTGCACTCCGTCGTCTCAATAATTAAGACGTATCCACGTCAATCAGCGCTAGCACACGGCGGCTGCGGCGGCGGTGTTCTGTGGTCGGTGTTCTGTTCTGCCCATGCTCGCTGAACCATATCAGCAGACAATAAAAGAAAAGTGGCGGCTGCCAGGACAGGTGTGGCCGTGGGTGTGGGTGCGTGGCTACTAACGAGCGACGATCAGCACGTTGGTAATCACCCACCATTGCCTCGCCATGCGAAGATGTGAGTGGACGATGGCGATCCAACCGCACACCTGAGCTGTGTTCGAAGTCGTTCCCTATCACGGATATAGTGCACTACATAGGGTGCTCGCCATTTTGTAGTGGTGTTCGAACATTCAGCATCAATACAACCTTCCAACTTTCCTCGTGAGTGCCCGGTTTGTTTACATGATGTGGGCACATCTGTCTGCATCACACAAACACCCGGCGCATTTACTGACGCAAATGATGTTTAGAAATGTTCAGCGTAGTGTCCGAATTCTCGTTTGTTCGTTCCCTATGTAGTGCACTAAATCATGAACACTATATAAGGAATAGTGAGTGAGTGAATAGGTCACGATTTCGAACACAGCTCTGGTGATGGGCACAGCTCTGGTGATGGGCTGGTGATGGGCTAACCACCTCATCAGTAGGTCTGATGAGGTGATGAATGCAGATGTTTTTTTGAAAAAGTAGCTTTTTCAAGTTTAGGCCTCTTATCCTTCGAACCTTCCAAGGTTGAGATTGTTTAGGATTCTGTTCTCTGTGTATTCATACTCTTACAATGTTCTTCTGTGGTGTTTGACTAATTTATAGGATGAAAAACCTTTGGGTGCTAAAAATATCTGTATGTGTGGACCGAGGGATTTGCACTGATAATTGTGTGTGTGTGTGTGTGTGCGTGTGCGTGTGCGCGTGCGTGCGTGCGTCCGTGTGTGTGTGTGTGTGTGAGCGGATGCGTATGTGTTTGTGTGTACGACTCTAGGCAACACAGGCTATGTGAGGCAAGGTGGGTGATTACTGAATTCTCTCAGCTGCCTCCCCTCCAGGCTTTGCATCAGCTGCTGCTCATAATACTAATTGCTCTGTACAATGGCCAAATATGGACTTGTTCCTGAAGGGATGCTGTCCAGGGTGCTGATCTCTACCTTCTGCGGAGAGTCTTGCCGGGTCTCCATAGATTCACCACCGGTTTATTCCTGGGTCAAATTTAAAATGCCTATCATGTCTGTGTAAAGGATTTTCAACATCCAAACTAACTTTAGCCACTGCTGCCACCACCACGCATAATAATGCTCACTTATAACGACAATGTGATTGGCCTATGCGGTGGTTGCCCGTTGCACTGTCTTGAACATTGACTCTACTTGATCTCTGTAGGATTCAAGTGTCAATTGGATATTACTATTACAGGCCAGCATGTCTCTCCCTGGGCTGCTCTGATGATCGCTATCGCTCGTATCGCTGTTGCCAGGTTGACTTGGATGTAGCAGGGAAAGCAGAGAACAATCTAAATCTGTGTGAGATGTGGTTAGCAACAAATGGCGATGAATTCATGCACACGCACATGCACATGTATGGAAACGAACGTAATGCATGGATTGACATACACGCTGGTTTATAACCCCACTCTCTGAACGGAAGATACACTTACAGTATAGACAGAATAGAACAAAGAAGAGGCACACAGACACACACACACACGCATACACGGACACTCTCACACACACACACACACACACACAAACACACACACACAAACACACACACACAAAGACACACACACACATGCACACAGTGTTTTATTTTTAAATACATTCCAAGAACGACATACTTACACACAGTGAATTAAACAAAGGGACACACACACACAAATACATTCCATATGGACATGTTTTTAAATACACTGCAGCAGACTCACACACACACACACACACACACACATTCCATATGGACATGTTTTTAAATACATTGCAGCAGACTCACACACACACACACACACACACACACACACACACACACACACACACACACACACACACACACACACACACACACACACACACACACACACACACACACACACACACACACACACTTAAACGGCCCACACACATAAACACACATTCCATATGGACAGGCTTTTAAACACAGTCCCAGAATAACAGATTTATACACAAAGTCAATTCAACAGAAAAAAACACACAAGCACACCCACACGCACCCACACACACACACACACACACACACACACACACACACACACACACACACACACACACACACACACACACACACACACACACACACACACACACACACACACACACACACACACACAAACAGACATCCCTGTACACAATAAGCATGGTACTTGCTTTGATGTAGTCTGCAGTCTGTGGATGCGGTTGGGTCCATGATGTGCTCCAAAGGATGGTGTCTATGCTCTGTTCCCCCCCAGGGGAAGAGCCACGTGCCGCCCACAATGCAAAGCAATTAAGTGCCTACAGGCAACTCCTGCCAGTCTGTGTGGGGATGTGCACTGCCTGGCTAACTGTTGCTTACTGGTGTAGCCTAGAGTGACTTAATCATCTAGTCACACCAAGAGATAGATGTTCAATCATTCATGTAATTTACTGAATAAAATCACAAGCTATCAACCCCATCCCAGACAAAAAAAGGCATTTTCTTTCTTTCATTTTTCATTGGATATTTCTCGAGATATACATCTTATCTACGACCACGCACTGCTTCAAGACATCAGAGGTGTGCTTGAGCCACGACAGATGTAGTAATACCGGAGTTGAGTGTGTTTCTTTTTTTATCTTGACGATAGCAATCTTTTTTTGAGACGCTTGAATTTTTTTCTAACGTTTTCATTTTCAACCAGAGATATCGCCTTTCGTGGCCTCTCTGTTCGAGCACCGGGGAGGGAGCGGTAAGTCAATTAGGCGCCTCACCCATGTTGATTTTTTTCCCATCTCTTCTTTTTCCCCTTTTTTTTCCCATCTCTTCTTTTTCCCCTTTTTCCCCAAGACCCGTTGGTCTTGACCAGTCTGTCCCCTCTTCCTCACACACTGACATGATTTGGTCTGCCTTTTATTAATGGCGCCCACCCCCCAGCTCTACAAAAAGTGTCAAACATCCTCAACAGTTAAAGTAGTCCATCACAGTCAGAGGTGGGGAGGGGGGTCGGTCTGTTAGATTAGCCGAGTAGGATGATAACGACAGACAGGAGTTGACCATCGAACCGGGTGGTCCGGGGTCAAGGGAAATGAGGGTGTGTGTGTGGCGGTGGGGGTTATTAGATTACAGAGAAAGAGAAACATTCACATTACCTCGAATGCTGAGAAGGTGTCCCTTCAGGGCGGCAACTGGTTGCTAAGCAGCCTTTTTTTTTTTGTCTTTTACATGGATCGCTATCGATCCTGGGAGCCAGAGTCCGAGACACTCTGCTGGTCTTCGTCCGTCAAACACTATGTGTCATCGGTTTCATTGACAAAGGTTAACGATTTATGTTCGGGATTGTCAATGTATCCAATGCATGGTTCAGTCATTGACAGCCAGGACAACACGCCAATACAGCTGTCTCTCACTAGATGGCACTGTTCCCACTTTCGAAATGTCAAAGAACACTGGGAAAGGATCGCTGCTCTATTTCTCTTTACTTTTAATATTTACCATTTAATCATTCACAAGACACTTTTATCAAAAGCTAATTCCGGTGCGTGTATTTCGAGGGCAGCAAGGATGACAGCTTGCACTGAGATGCCGCAGTCTGGCTACAGGCTTTGGGATTCAAACACCCAGAACCCTTCAGCTGTGGCTGAGACACCCTGGTCAAATCCCACCGGAAGCCCGGCGTAAGCGTGTCATCTCCCCGTTCACTTTGTTGCATACGTCTGCAGAAGCTGTATCGTACAATTTTCATTGTCTTGCCTCCCCTAAACCTCCCGCCCTCCGAACCTTTCCCAACACGTAACCCTCAATCAATGACGAGAACATGACAGACATGCCGGGGTTGCAACCTCCTGGAATTACCCAAGCGTAGGTGATACATAATACAATACCTGGGCTACAGAGTGGGCAGCAAAGGCCAGGAGGGCTAGTAAGGGGGCGGCCTTGACCAAGGCATGGCTGTTCAACTCAGATAAAAACAAAATTTGTATCCAATACATACTGTATATACACTATGAGGACTATGTACAAATGGTAAATGTGAAAAGACAAACAGAGCGGGGGACCTTTCTGTCCTTTCCCAATAAATATGTATATAGTATAGTATATATAAACATAGTGTTCATAGTGTGTTGTCTCATACGTCTATCCTGTATGTTATATAGGGAATTTTGATTTTAACATCGTGGGTATGTTTTCTGCATGGCTGGCAGGGACTGAGAGGAGTAACTGTAAGCAATAGGTTTGCTGGGAGGGTTCAGCCACCCGTTCTGACCAACTCAGCTCAGCCTGCACTGATTCTGCATAGCGGTGCGGATCAGACCGCCAAACTGAATTTGGGAGCGAGGCGGGGAGAGAGAGAGGGCGAGAGAGGAGAGGGATAGAGAGAGCGAGAGAGAGAGAGAGAGAGAGAGAGAGAGAGAGAGAGAGAGAGAGAGAGAGAGAGAGAGAGAGAGAGAGAGAGAGAGAGAGGAGAGAGGAGAGAGAGAGAGAGAGAGAGAGAGAGAGAGATAGAGAGAGGGGGAGACGGAGACAGTCTGAGAGACACAGAGAGGGGGAGTGAGAGATCCTAACCACAACTTAAGAGGAAATGAGGGAAACAAATCATCGTTTACATGCCAATATCCTTTTTTCTATCCTTTCCTTTTTAATCTTGTCCCTTTCCGCCAGCATAGTAAGATTTGAACTGCCATTCTGTATTTTTAGCTGCAAAAATAAGAAAAAAAAATCAAAATTTTCCTACGAAAGCCGTATCACAGCAGTATGTCAGTGACAGTGGTGGCAGTCCAGCAAAGGACCCCCATCCATTAACCCTTATCACAAGAACAAGATGAGCGGTGTTGCCTTGTAAATCTTAATCCTGTCAGAGGTACACGTTCTCACACACACACACACACACACACACACACACACACACACACACACACACACACACACACACACACACACCACACACACACACACACACACACACACACACACACACGTCAACACACGTCAACACACCTGTCTCCTATACCTTACATTTAATAATAATAATAATAATAATAATAATTGATCAGTTTTTTATAGCGCTTTTCTAAGTACTCAAAGACGCTTTACAAATAAGAAAGGAATACATACAGACAATCAAACAAAAGAAAAAATAAGCAACACCACAACAATAGGCAACACATTAAGAGAGCGGGAGAGAGTGGAATATGGCAGAGGATGATTTGTCAAATGTTGTAGGTGGTCCTGAAGAGATAGGTTTTAAGTTGACTTTTGAATGAACAGAGTGTATTAGAGTTTCGGATGGACATTTACATTCAAAAGGGATCTGATCATATCCACACAGTGCATGTGCTCATCCAGTCCTGTGCACCTACACTCTGCAGGGGGTAACTGAGTTCAACCCCCCCCCCCCTCCCAACCCGCACTACTCTGCCCTGAGGATTAACATACTTAAGTCTTCTCAGGCTAAACCGCTGAGTTCACACCGATGGATCTTCAAAACGGCCAATTCCCCCATCTTCCCCAACACCACCACTTCAACTGTGCCTCCCCCAGAAACGACTCGATTTTTCTCTCTCTCTCTCTCTTTAACTTCTTTAAATCCCACATAGACACACCATCCATGGATCTATAGAAAGGTGTTTGCATGCCCAAGGGAGAGAAATAGAGAGAGATAGACTGTGTCTATAAGAGAGAGAGAGAGAGAGAGAGAGAGAGAGAGAGGGAGAGGGGGAAAGAGAGAGAGAGAGAGAGAGAGCGGCAGGCAAAAGGAAAAGCAGGTTAGACTATACGGCGTCCCTTCGCTTATTTTATTTCAATGCATATCACAACTAGTCTGCTATCGTCCCTAAATGCAGCTCGTGGATCCAGATGTTCAGGCCCTATCAAAGGTCCCATCTTTAACCCTGGAAAATCAGCAGACACACACTGAGAGCCTTTTAGGCCACATAATATCAGACAGGGACTTCGGATAGAGGAGATTAAAGTAAGTAAAGGTTAGGAGGAGGATGATGCGCCCCGAGTATCTTACTCACAGAGATTGCATCAGCACCTTCCGCCTGGCCGTAGGCGAAAGGTCCTTTGATGTTGCATTTCACCACATCACGTACACACTAAGTATGTTCCTTTCTCTTTCTTCTGGAGTTTCTTCAGGTTTTTGCTGTAAGTGAAGTATTGTGCAAGACACTTTGATCCGCAGGATGGACGTATCTGAATTCAGATACACGTCATGAAGAGGAAGGGGTGTCAGGGATCCCGCACTGGGATTCTTAAAGGGTAGGCTGTGGACATCAGAAGGTCAAACCCTGCTGTCTTTCTGCATGGGAAGTCATGCCCTTCCTGGACTTTTATACTCTTACCGCTGAGCCCGAGTAGGCCTCTTAAGCGCCAGGATGACCGAGGGGTCTCACCGTTTGCACATCATACATGTCTACGTGCCGCCCCTCCTCACCAGCGACCCAGGCCTCTTTCACGACCCGCTATCACCGCCCAAGCCCATCAACCTCTGTCTCCTCAATTACAAAACGAACAGCATTCCACACGCTTCCCCGAAGTGAATGAGCAAAACGCGCACGGAGGCGGCCACATCAAACGCACACACACACAAACACAGTCAGATCCACGACTGTCCTTTAGCATGGTATTTGTCTCATTGTTAATTGATAAATATTCAAAGGCCGATGGCTTAAAACCCGTGCAAAATCCCACTTGTTTTGTTTTTTTTGCTCTTTATCCGATTTCTGAAAAAGGGGATGTGGCTGTGGGTGTGAATCTCTTGGAAGGAACTTTATCTACCTCATCCAGTCTGTGATGAATCAATACGGCGCCATCCCACAGCTTGTATCTTGATCGTCGTTATGGGGGGACACCCGTATCCCTGCTATAGGTGCACCAAATGCGAGAGGGTGGTCTCATGGTGTCACTCCAAATCAGTCTTTATGAGAGTGAGAAGGGCTAAAGCAGTGTTTATGACGCTATAAAGTATTTTGGCCCCAGCCCTGGCCAGCTATCCACGACGTGGCTTAAGGTTTGTCATAAAAAACGGGAAATGTTTCTGCCCTTGGAAGGCATAACAGAGTGTCAACGTGTCTGTTCCTGAGTTTGAGCGGTCACACGCGGTGCGTGCATGTCTGTATCACCAAGGAAGGTTTGCGTGTTGCAAGTCATGCTATTCAGAATCGTCACCAAGGATACTAATTCATACTTTAATATTTTTCAGCTAAACCTGCCACTCGCTTACACCCAAAGTGGTGCTGCCAAAGAAAAGCTTTTCTGTGATTTGTGGTGCAGCTTCACTCAGATTATGCATTGATTTCAGTTGTTCTAACCTCCACCACGCAGTCCGGTGGCTGTAATGAAGCCTTAAAGGCTCCAAAATCCAATACTTTATGAATGATGGCTCTCCTAATGGCTGAAACTTTTGGGCCCACCGTCCACATCCGTCTCCACCTATCACATTTCACCGCTCACAACATACATTTTCATTAGCTGTCATTAGGGCCGGTTCACAATATCCATTGTGGAATTAAATATATACGAAGGAAGAGAAAGTTCGCTTTTTTCTCTCGTGATTCGCCCAGTGATCCTGCCAATCAATCTCCTATGTCTATAATATATGTATGTGTATATATATTCAATGTATCTACATTTCAATTTGCATTGACGCATGTATATATAAATATACATGGATGTGTCAACACAGCTGGATATCAGAGCACATTTGGATGAAGGGTGATGAGAAGGGTGACACTCTGAAGAGATACCCTGTCAGAAAAAACCCACAAACCCGCCTCCCCAGAAGCTTAGAAAGAGGGTCGGCAGGAAGGGAATGAGAGGAGAGGAGAGGAGGGGGAATGGCATCGCTCACCACCAGACAAACAAGCCGATGTCAAACTGAATTAATTAGACTCCTACACACCTGATAAGAATTTCATGCGTTTTAGTGCGAGCGTGGACGCGCATGCACGGAAGAATCTCTACACAGGTTGCAAGCGAAACATCAAATGGTATAAATTCTGATTGTGCAGCCGGGCGTGTAAATGTGCGCACATGAAGTGTGTGTGTGTGTGTGTGTGTGTGTGTGTGTGTGTGTGTGTGTGTGTGTGTGTGTGTGTGTGTGTGTGTGTGTGTGTGTGTGTGTGTGTGTGTGTGTGTGTGTGTGTGTGGTGGATGCATGGCGTCACAGGATCCCCTGCCTGTGTGGCTTACGTCGGGGGGCTAGCCGCGAGCAGGCAGATTCAGGTTGGTCTCATTACCGAGGTAATTCCTCTGGAGCAACAGCTCCGTAATGGCTGCAGACGGTAATGACGCTTTAATAGCCCTCCACATTGCCCACCGGCCAAATCCTAATACGCGATTGCCTCCACCACCGTTTTCTCGCCGAGCGGGAGAAGATGAATAGAAGAGCGGACCGCCGTTATATCTGTACCAGAGATATCAAATGAGTACACGCATAATCTGCTCCTCGGAGTTCCGTTCCTTTTTATCCTCATTCTCCCAGATATGATTTGCCCTCCTCCTCCTACTCATCTCTGTATCTTTCTCTCTCTCTGTTCTACCCTCTCTCTCTCTCTCTCTCTCTCTCTCTCTCTCTCTCTCTCTCTCTCTCTCTCTCTCTCTCTCTCTCTCTCTCTCTCTCTCTCAGATATTCAGTTTGGTGGTCCGATCCACACCTCTGTGGAGAATCAGTGCAGGCTGAGCTGAGTTGTTCAGAGTGGGTCGCTGAACCCTCCCAGTGGCGTATTGCCCACAGTCCTCCTCACTTCGCCATGTTCCCACTTTCCACCTCCCTCTATTCCTTCTAACAACTCCTTAGCCATCTCCTCCTGTCTCTTCAGTCCGTCTCTACATACGACTGCTGGGTTGTGGTGGTTCGTCTGTTGCTCTGTTCTCTCCTCTTTCTCCTCAACAGAGATCGACAGATCAGCCTCGGATGGTCCTCTGCTTGGGAATGGACAGTGGTAAATTCCCGTGTGAGGCCTCAGGGAAACTAGAAGCTTGATTCAAATTATGCTTAGCAGTGTTGCGTGTGTGTGTGTGTGTGCGTGCGTGCGTGAGTGCGTGCGTGTGTGTGTGTGTGTGTGTGTGTGTGTTGTGTGTGTGTGTGTGTGTGTTTGTGTGTGTGTTGCTAGCAGTAGTGTTCTATGTCCTCCAGTAGTTCTCGTCTGTTTCTTCCTGTTCCTGCTTGTTCCGCCACACCAAAGACATCCATTTGAGGTTAATGCTTGAGTGGGTCACTGGGTGCTGAACTGTTGGTCACATTATCCTGGTCCTGCTAATGATTGTTATATGCACCTGGTCAGAGCCCGTCTACGGAGAGCCTTGGCACTCTCTATTGAGCCCCATTGTATCGAACTTGGTTGCAGTAACATTTGAATTCCACTGGGGGTGATCGTGGGCGAGTGCAGATTGAATGCTTGTCGTTTAAATATCACAGATTTTATTGTAGATTCCGCAAGTTCAATATAGATTATATTTGATTATAAGTCGAATTAATGAGGTACTTATGTCCTTTCAATTTCTTACAGTTTGGGCCGTTGCATGGCCGTACACGGTAGCATTCTGCTGATGAACGCTGATTGGTCAGGAACGGACTGATTACGACCGCGCTAGATGGCATCTGAAACTAAAGCAGAATCAGAAACATTATCTTAAGGAGGATCTTCCGTCTAAGGTAATTGTTATATATTATATGTGTATATATATTAGATAGATATAATATTTATATCTATAGTATGTTATTTATATTATACAGGGAAATATCAACATTCCTTGTTTTTATGCGTGCAAAATGTACGGAAGTGACAAAGTGACTCAGAACTTCAGTATCATCTTAACCCCCCCTTTTCAATGCAACTTTCAAATTATTTGATAAAATATTACACCCTGAGAAAAGGGGGATTTGAGGGGTAAACCCTATAGAACCCCATTCTTTCTGTTCTCGACCCACGGGCACCCTCGCATGGACCAAACTGTGTTACCGAAGTTTGCGAAACCTGCAGGTTACCAGTCAGACTTCAACCTGTATTAGACATTCTCTGACCTGGCTGATCCTCGGGATGTTTTGAATCTACTTGTGCACTGCCCTACTGATCGTTACATGCTGCTCAGCGTGATTGCATGAGTTCAATGCTTTGTGCTGCAGACTGATGCATTTACATGCCCTGCCTAGCGTGGATGAAGGATGAAGTCAATGCTTCCTTTGCCTTGATGGTTAACTGCCCCCCCCTGTTGCTACTAGTGATGGTTAATGCCCTAACTGCCCCCTGTGCTACTAGTGATGGTTAAATGCCCCCTGTGCTGGTGGTGATGGCTAAATGTAAATGTTTTTTCACATTTACTAATTTATCTCTGTACAATGATAAGGAAATAATCTTCTTATGAATATTATTATGTGTGCGTGTTTGTGTGTGTGATAGTGTGTAGGTGTGTGTGTGTGTGTGTGTGTGTGTGTGTGTGTGTGTGTGTGTGTGTGTGTGTGTTTGAGTGTGCGTTTGTGCGTGTGAATTATGTATTGTTTTCCATGCAGAGGAGTTATGTGCTTTTGTGCTTGGGATGCTTGTGCCATGCATCACAGCTGATTCATGGATGTGAATGGATAATGTATTCTGCATTTGTGTGATGAATGAAAATAATGCTTTAAACAATGTGAGCGTGAGGCAACATCCACAAAACATTAGGACCGGGTTTGGTAAACACTGCGATCATATAGTTGCTTGAAGTTTGAGAGCAAAACAAGGGCAAAGGCGAAAAATGACCATCCAATGTGTGTGTGTTTGTGTTAGGGATGCAAATTATCGAGTAATTCATTAATCGATAGTTGTTTCATCTTATCGATCGATGATCGATTAATTGATAAGCGGCAATTCTTCTGAGAAGCTGAATTTCCTTCTGAATGTGACACATTTAGGTGGTAATTCAACAAAGTCGTTTAGTTGTTGTACTTTAGAATACTTCCACATATTGTGCATTGGCGTCTTTGTCGTCATTAACCAACTTAAAGTGGCTCCATACTGCACTCCGTCCTGCCGTGTTCCAATACCCGTACTGTCCGTACTTACTAGCCAAAATTTGAGTACGCAGTACTCCAATTCAGATCCGGCGAAAAGAAGTATACTTCAAGGACCCGGATGCCGTACTCAAAACGGGCTGATCGTGAAGTGTGGATCGATATGGCAAGCCGAATTGTCATTTATTAACTAAGTTTGACTATCCAGAATTTACATTGCAGATATCTGCAATTCAGTTTCGCCTAGTCAAAACTAACATTTCGGATATCCGCAACTACATTCCTCTATCCGCAATTGTCATTTCCGATATCCACAAAGACATTCCTCCTAGGCGAAATTGCGTCATTTTCGACATTTATGTCTATGGGGTTCTAATTGCGGATATCACAATTCAGTGCGGGGATCATCCACTTGTGATTAAGATATCTGCAACTGAATTGTAGATATCTTATCCAGTTTGAGATATCTACCATTTGTCATGTTAATTCAGTTCAAGATATCTTTAATTAACCCTCAATCAAGATATTACATGCCCTTTTCAGATATTTTACAAAAGTTTTGCTAGGCGAATGACGTTGTAGATATCTCTAATGGAGTTTCGGACTAGTCAAACTGACGTGTAGAATCTATTTCACGTTATAGATATCTTGAAAGGAATTTTTATTAGGATCTCTACAATTGTGGATATTCTTAACTTTCATTCTGCCTAGGAGAAACTGAATTATAGATATCTTGAATTCGAGTTTTGACTATGGCGAAATGCGTTTCAGATATTATGTAATGACCGTTTTCAGATATCTGTCAATGACCGTGTCAGATATCTGTCATGACAAATTATAGGACCGTTTTACTTTTAAGCCGGGAAGCGGAGCAGCTCCTCGTCTCAATCATCATTCACACAATCCACCTGATTACATCGCTCCATATTTTCATCGTGATCTTTATCGATCACAGCCAACGCCAATGATGCTCCTTTCTTATTCCATCGGAAATGAACCCACCTTCTTCTTTGATTATGGCGGCAAGGAGGGAAATTACGTATTTCTGGATATCTAAAACGCTTAATGCCCAACAATTACATGACGTTTGAGATATCTATTAACTTTCATTCTGCCTAGGCGACAACTGAAATTACAAGATATCTGCAATTGTAATTTTAGATGTGTGACGAGTTTGAATGTCGTTTTCCCGTTGAAGTCATTGCAGATATCTGTAATTCAGTTTCGCCTAGTCACAAACTGAATTACAGATATCTCTAACCAGGGGCGTTAGCCCCCCCCTAGACCTAGAGTTTTACTGGGGCACAGGCCCCCAACTGCCAATATTTATATTTTTTTTTTACATGTGCACAATATGAAATAGATGGATACAGAAGGGTATGTCAAAATCATTGTCACTGTCATACTGTAGGCTATATTAAAGCACTGGTAAAGGTAAAGATTCAAAGATAGATTTCATGAGTAACGCTACAATGATATTTTTTTAAACACATACACATCTCAAAGATTTACAAATAAGGTAACTGACAAATAAACAAAAAGTCTATTTATGACCTTCACCTCTTTATCATGGAGAAGTCTACACATCTATATTTATTTAGAAGCTTTGTGGAAACAGCATAATTTTGCCCCAGAAACGACATGGACTAAAAAGCAAGAAAACAAGGTTTTAAAATATAATTTTCTGACTTAAGGTGATGGTGGCTCATTGCCCACAAATCCACCTGCAACATGCTTATAGAACCATCAAAGCTCTTAAATTAAAACTATATAAGGCCATACCTACTGATAGAGCCTTTTTCAAATTATTATTTTTTCAACCTATTAAGCTGTATCGCGCGATTCTATGGTGGCAAAGCGGTCAATAAATTGGCTCTGACTCACTTTGAATAGTGCTCCCTTTCAATGACAAAAGAGAAAGTTGGTGACGCCTCTCCTTGCCCCATGGTTTGACCTAAGCCCGGTTTTGGAGCCCTTCTAAACACATGAGAGATTGCTACACTACAACTGTTACAGGGGGAAAAAAATTTTTTGTGGGAAGTGCAATCTGAATTATCTGTTCAGTGGTGGGATCCAGTATGTTACAAACCACCCTGTTATCTCACTAATTTCCTTTTTTGTGTTAAGGAAGAGTTTTTGGCACTAAAACTTCCTTCAAGTTTTTTAAGGGACAGAGCATTTTCATTCTTATTCATTTTACGCGTGTGCGTGCACCGCATGGTGTGGTGTCGTGCGTTGCGTGTATAAAAATAACAGGTACGACGCTCAGTATGAAACTGGTGCACTTTCTGTGGGACACATTATCTAACAGCATCAAGTTGTCATTGTTTGTGTCAAACAAGTTGTGATTTGTTGTAACGTTAAAACAGGAGATGACTTACTCTGTGCTGTTTCCAGCTCCCGTGGTTTCCAACGAAACATTCAGAAGAGCCACGTGGTTGAATCCGGAAATAACTGTTTTTTTTCATTGGTTGATGCGTTAAATCTTACCCAGATACAGTAGTGCTATTTTCTGATTGGCTTTTATGTAGCCCCTTTCGTTTTTTGATTGGCTGGTAAGTGGCAGGCTCGACTGAAGACTAATGATCAATGGAATTTTACTGGGGCACTGGAGACTTTTACTGGGGCACGTGCCCCCCCCCCCCCCAGTAAAAAGGGGCTGACGACGCCTCTGTCTCTAACTATCGTTTCGACTAGTCAAAACTACGTCACAGATATCTCTAACTGTCGTTTCGACTAGTCACAACTACGTAACAGATATCTTGAATGAAGTTGTTGATATCTACAATGTAAATTCTGGATAGTCAAAACTTAGTTAATAAATGTCAATTCGGCTTGCCATAGATCCGAAGGACACTCCCCGTACTCAACGGCAGCCTTCTTAGCTACGTAGCAGAAGAGGCGCGGAGCCAGGCTGAGCCAAAGTCGGCGCATTTTCCACATAGCTGCATTAATATAGTCATTTTTGTAGTTTTTATAGTTTTTATAGCTTTTTATAGCTGCTAGGCGGTAAAGGTCTCACCGTTCAAAGCGGGATGTTTATTGCGGGGGAGGAGCCACGGCGGCAGTCGTGCATCGTAATTTTCCGGTTAGTGCACCACGGGCAGTACTCGATTTGGAACAGCACTCGCATCTGAAAAATGTACGTAGTAGCCAGTGCGGATAGTCTACTTCCTTTAAGTATATTCATGGAAGTACGGTATTGGAACACGGCCCTGCTTGCTTTGTGTTCCGCTTGTGTTCCCGCGTGTCTGCGTCAAGTCGTCTGGCGTCAAGTGCGCCCTCACGGTGGACGGTTGGGGAATTACGGGTTAAAATGCGATTAATTGCAAGTAATTATTTTAATCGAGTAATCTCTTATCGACAATTAATCGATAATCGATTAATTGTTTGCATCCCTAGTTTGTGTATGTGTATCAGTCTGTGTCTGTGTGTATGTGTATATGTGTGTATATAAAAGGCTGTTTGTGTGTGTGTGTGTGGTGTGTGTGTTGTGTGTGTGTGTGTGTGTGTGTGTGTGTGTGTGTGTGTGTGTGTGTGTTTGTGCGTGTGGGGGGGTGTCAGTATGTGTGTTGGGTGTGTGGGAGAGTGTGTTTGTGAGGGTGCGTGGATTTGTGGAAGAGTGCTTGAACATCCGTGCATGTGTATGTGTATGTGTGTGTGTGTGTGTGTTTGTTTGTGTTTGTGTGTTCGAGTGGCTCTGTTTGGGCCTCTCACACATCAGTGTTATCTGGAGTGCAGAGAGGGAAAAATCGAGCAAAGTCTGAAACACCAGACTAATCTCCTTCACATACGGTTGGCTCCCTCAGATATCCTTGATAAGATTCATAAGGATTAGCTTGTTCCATAAAATAGTCAGCAGAGTGGAGGAAAATGGGGTGGTGTCTTGTGGGGTCTCTAATCTTTGAGTGATCGCCGGAGGCAAAGTAGTAGGTTTTGACTCTAAAGACAGGGGGACCGGTTTGTCTCTTCTTTCGTGTCAGCTATTCAGTGGGCAAAACATTGTGTTTGCTGTTTTTATTCAATAATTGTCCGAAAAGCTCTTGAATGATAAAACGGCCTAGTGAATGACCCATTGGCATGGGCATGCACGTGATTGCACATGCACACACACATACAGACAAACGCAGACACACACACAAACACAAACACACGCACACATCCATCCATAGACACACATCCTTTCCTTTGAAGATACTGCAATGACTCAGATGTTCTTGCTGAACTCTAATTTTGCTTCTGCTCTCTCTCTCTCTCTCTCACTCTCACTCTCACTCTCACTCTCTATCTCTCTCTCACTCTCTATCTCTCTCTCACTCTCTCTCTCTCTCTCTCACTCTCTCTCTCTCTCTCTCACTCTCACTCTCTGTCTCTATCTCTTGCCCTCTCATTTCGTCCTGTTCACTCTCTCTCTTGCCCTCTCTCTCTACCACTTCGGCTTCCCTCCTTCTCTTCACCGACCTCTCCCTTTCTCCATCCCCCTCCCTCTCCCCATCTGCCCTCTCCTTCCCTGGCCTTCTCTCTCTCTCTGCGTTTGATCTTTTGAATAATTCAGACTACAGCCGGGCCGCTCTTTAATCACATGTCATCGCCCGCCGTCCCTCCACTAAGAAGCCACTCACAACCCATGTAATTCACCTCTTTGGTTTCAGGGGGGCTGACTTACAGGCTGCTTCTGTGCTGTCTTTTAGCAAATCTGCTGTTACAGGCTGCTTCTGTGCTGTCTTTTATATCTATCTACTGTTGACATCACCGTTTGCTGTTTGTTTACATATATACCGTTCACTGTCGTTTTCAAGATTCGACCCTCATAGCGCTACTGCGGGAAGGGATGATTCAAACCTTTGCCAAGTGTGAGGGCTAATTTTCAGCTCTGAGAGAGAGCAATTTTCTTCATCATTGTGTGAGGCATGTGCTTTTAACTTAGAGCCTACCTCTGCGTGATGCATCTAGAGTGGGTCACGCTCCATCACGGGCTGGTTTGGTTGGATGTCTGTTGTATTTGTAATGCGGTGGTTGTGCTTGCCGGCACAAGATAAGCCGAAAAATAATTAAACACCAACTTGGCGGTTGCCAGTAAGAAGCAGCATTTTTTTTTTTGAATCCATGCACGCTGCCTGCTTAAGATTCAGCGTTGTTGTGCGTTCTCTGTGTAATGTGTGCACATTTGTGTGTGCGTGTGTGTGCGTGTGTGTACCTGTGTTTGCTTTATTGCGTTATTTGCCCATCCCAGAGGGTTTTTCTTTTGGAAAGCTCTTCCCTCTGCAGTTTCACCACTGTTGCTTGGCTCAATCCCTCCCCTCGTCCTCGTTTAATTAGAGGAAAAGCTTCCGCAATGAGAGAGAGAGAGGCATTGTATTCAACATAAAAGTTCTTTAAGATATTTACACCACCTTATTTGGGCAGCATATCATCCATTTGGACGCTCACAAATAACATTATTGAACAATATTATTAAGTGCACAAGCGGCAGGATGGCACTGTGTTTGTGTTTTGAATTACCCTTCCTCTCACTAACCCTGATGGTGGAAAACCACCCATCGGGCTACACATTAGTAAAACTGGCGCGTAAATAATACCATAGGCTTCCCGAATGTATTTAGCAACAAAAGAGCGAGAGTTATATGCCTGCGTGCCTTGCCTTTGGATTAAAGTTTTATACCATTGGAAATAGGTAGATAAGGGCAAAGGTAAAATATTTATGGGTCGAACCTCTACCGGTGTGTTAAATGACTGCGGCAGGCTCGTATTTGCACAGCTTGTTCTGTCGCCTCCACACACAAAGTAAAGAGCGAGATAAAAAACGGGGCCTATTCACAAGCGGTTGTCGGTCTCCCCGTTAATAATTACCACCGCGATAGCTTCCTGAACAACAAGGCTTCCAGATACACTTTGCTCTGGTAAACTTTCTCTTTACAAAGGGGCGTCGAGGCGTCTTCCTTCGGGGGGGGGGGGGCGTTAACGCAGAAAATAACCCATCTACCAAACCCTGTTGTTATTCGCTTTGTTGCCCATCTCCCCGGGTTTGCCCAACGGTCCGTTGTTGCCTCCCGTTGGCTCCTTCACGGCGTGCTAAATGAAACACAAAGGACCTGGCTCACATCTAACATTATCCTCGTTAGCATCATGGTAAGTAATGCCAAGGTCTCTTTTGATTGGTGTATTCTCGGCGCTACGGTTTATCTGTCCCCCGGTGTCGTGAACCGCACCTTCCCTGCTATCTTATCATGTTGGTTCGTTACTCCTTGACAAAGTTTTCTTTCCGTCTCACAGTCGTTGGGATTGACCGACAACATCACAATTTTCTTTTTTTCCCATGTTGCCCCCCCGCCCACGTCAAGCAAGGAAATCTATTGCTTACATACCCCCTCATCCAACCCCCCCCCCTGCATTCACCCCCAAACAATCCAATCTTGCTGCCTCTCTGCCTTTGTAGCGAGACATTTCCATGTATGCTTATATGTATAGAGTGAGTGACATGTGGATTAAAGTGTATGCCAATCACACTTTGTTTTATCTCCTTTCCCTGCCTGTACCTGCCCCCCCCTCCCCTCCCAACCCCCACACACAAACACACATCGACACACATCCTCCCACACACACACACACACACACACACACACACACACACACACACACACACACACACCGACTGGCAGCTCCAGGGTTCCTTTGGGGATTACATTTTTTTCCTCCAATGCAATTCTATCCCCTCTCTATCTCTATTGCTCTCTCACACTCACCCAGCCACACACACACACACACACACACACACACACACACACACACACACACACACACACACACACCACACACACACACACACACACACACACACACACACACATTGAGGGATTCCCGGATATGGATATCTGCGAAGGGAAGCGCTCAACACATTCCTGAATTCACACCCAGCAGACACATCGCAGATTGAATGCATTCATATGTGCCGTCCATCCCCCTCCCTTCCTCCAGCACTATCTTCACTCTCTCTCTCGCTGGGTTCTCCTTCTGCCTCCTCCATTTCCCCCCCACCGACCCCCCCTGGCGTTTTCTGCCGGTTTTGTTATACCTGAGACTTTTGGGTTTGAGAGAAGACGAGAGCCGACGGCAAAACGCTCACCCGCTCGCCCGCACATGCGATCGTTGCCGGGGGCCCTGCGCAGACGTAGCTGAACGGAGTCGTGACGGGAGCTGCGCCCCGGCTGGAGCCACGGTGTGGGAAAGGTGTGGGGCAGGATATTTTGCTGCTGTAAAGAAGGAGAGAAAGGAAATGGAAGAGTAGAGAGAGGAGTAGGGAGAGAGAGAGGGAGAGAGATGAGAGAGGAGAGAGAGAGGAGGTAGAGGAGAGAGGAGAGAGAGAGAGAGAGACGAGGACGAAGAAGAGGAGATGAGGACGAGAGAGAGATGAGAGAGAGAGAGAGAGAGAGAGAGAGAGAGAGAGAGAGAGAGAGAGAGAACAGAGGGAACGAGTGGTAAATAAAAGATCAGGCCCTCTTTTATCCACCCGTGGCGGCATATAGGATGTGGACCAGCGAGAAGACAGGCAGGCTACTTTTTTTCCAACATTTCTTTCTCATCATTATGTATGCTCTCTATACTATGCTTTGTTCTCCACTGCCTCCTACTCGCTACCTCCTTTAAATGCTTTTACTTTTTAGACCGTCAAAATCTGAATTTCTTCCTCCTGTCTCACAGAACAAATAATAAACCAGCCCCATCAGAGACAGATTTGCATTTATATGTTGTTCTGTATTCTCTTAGTATGCTCTTTTTTGCTTTTTTGCTTTTTTTCAATGACATTCCCTTCTCACATCGAATCACCTCACCATCCCTCAAAATAGCCATGAGATTCAATTAGCCAATCAATTAACTGCCATTACGTTTTATACATTATGCGTTCACGAAATTGGGGTCAAGTAGGCCTAATGCGTTTCTCCGACTCCGACGCTGCAGCAAATGAACACACGGAGCGCCTCACGAGTGCACACGTGCAGCGGGCTGAAGTGCACTGTGATATTGAATCAGTGCGTAACGTGTGCTAAACACAACACAAACCGGCTGGGTGCTGCGTTGGGAGTTTCCTATCGTCCCAGGGGGATAGGAAAGGCCCAGAGGACTCGTTAGTTACCGGAAGCGCTAGCTAAGCAGCGCAGTCTAGAGGTCGTCGAGGGGACGCTCCCCCCCCCCCCCTGAACTTTAGCTTACGTATAGCACTAGCTCTCGATCCGCAGTGAACTGCTTTAACCCATCCTCTGTTAGAGGACAAAGCACAGACTGGTGCGCCTGTAGAACACTTAAGCCCAAACGTCTCAGGTGAAACAAGCCTGCCGAGAGCGTTAGGTTGGAGGTTGGGATGGGGGATGGGGGACGGGGGATAAGTGGAAGAGCCAAAAGGGGAGACCTGGCACTCAAATGTTTGCATGTTTCTTAATAAAGTGAGATACAGTTGATAATGCTTTACCCGGGCGAGCACGGGTAAAGACACACACACACACACACACACACACACACACACACACACACACACACACACACACACACACACACACACACACACACACACACACACACACACACACACACGTAGGCAAGCACACACGCACACGCACACGCACAGACAAAGCCTTGGACAACCCTTTGGATATTAATCACACGTATGCTCCGAGTTCACTTCAAGCGGAGTGTTAAGGTGCCGACGGTATTCACACAGAGGATAAGAGGAGTCTAACTTTTATTTGAGGTATGGAAAAGAGAGGGCGGGGTGGGTAGGGTGGTTGTGGGGGTGAGGGGGGGGGGTGGGGGGGGGAGAGGGAGGGAGAGGGTGGGGGAGACAGCGTGGAGTAATGTATCATGCTGGCAGAGGTCAGAAAGGAGCAGGCTTCATAATTAGCTACGGAGGAGGTTGGTAATCATGTAACTAATATAGTGTTTCAGCTGCGGATAATTAGTCACACTATTCTATATATACACATACATACACACACAGACACACGCACAAACACACACACAGAACACGCATACTCTTTACTCTTTAGCCTTTGTGTAGGAAAGCATTTGAGAAGTGACATGCAGCACACAGGTGGGAAAGAAACAAAGGCTTTGGTTTTCTTTTCACTACCCGTTATCTAATTGGTTGAGACTACCTTCTGGTGTCTAGTTATCAGCACCAGGTTGTCCTCGGATACCGAGTTGTGTGTGTGTGTGTGTGTGTGTGTGTGTGTGTGTGTCTTTGTGTGTGTGACACACACACACACACACACACACACACACACACACACACACACACACACACACACACACACACACACACACACACACACACAATCACATGCACAAACATGGAGATAGAGACACACTCACACACACAAGCAGGCACACACACACACACACACATTCTCACACACACACACACACACACACTTACACACACACAAACACACACACACACACACACACACACACACACACACACACACACACACACACACACACACACACACACACACACACACACACACACACACACACACACACACACACACACAATCAATCACACACATACAATCAAAAAGATACACTGAGGCGCATTCACTCAGACAAACACACAATTACATGCATAAGTTTGTACGACCATGGAAATGGAGTGCAATAAAACCCAAATGGAGCTCATGAATGTAATGAGTGAAGCGCGACCCCTCGTGAGCCATATTCCCCTAATGGTGACATTTGAGATTCATTCGGACAGATTTCTTAAGACATGCCGAGAGGAATACAGTAAAATGTGAACGTATTATTGTAATCACGTCTGGCCTACTTCCCCAAACCTAATGAGTCTATCTTTCACAGCAGTGAGTGAAGAATGTTGAATGTCAAAAGTGTAATGCCAATTAAATATCAAACTAACTTTACCCTTGTGCCCTCTGCGGCTCTCATCGCCTGGAGAAGTCTCTGCCCCGTCCTTAGATTACACAGACGAACAGAAAGGCAGCTCTGGCACCATACACAGTCCGCATATGTGAATGTAATATATAGCATTTGGTGCACTGGCTCTGGTCCAAGCATGTTATACTGCATTAACAAAGATGTGTAAAGTACATCTATGTTAAGACCCAGTCCACCAAATTGTGTTTATATTGTTACGAGCCCCCTCAAGGCAACGACGAGAAGAGGTGACGTGAAGACACAAATGCAGCTTCAAAGTTAGCAAAGGTAGCTTTACTGCTAATTTCCTGTCGTAAACATGGATTTATACGTGGGGTCGAGCCAGAGGAGAAAGAGTGCGAGTGTGTTTTTCTTTGCTATCATACACACCTGGGCGGAAGTGCGTCTATTTGGCAACCAGTTTCCCCTTCTCCACCTGCAGCATAAACACACACAGAAACCAGCAAACACACATACCTGCACAGAAACACACACAAAGGCAGCAGGTGGACAAAAGAGCATCACTATATATGATGCATAGATTAACAAACATTTTCTAATCCAAAAATCGTGCGTGTGTAGAGGTAGGTCACCACAAGGCCCTTGCTGATCTGTTTACACTGTAAACAGATCAGGTATAAATGGTATGCTGTAAACTTTACAGTATACCATTTATACCATGCTAAGCCCCGGTTCAACAAATGACGACCACCAAATTTCCCATGGCACCGAAGCCAATGGGAGAACAGACGGAGAGAGACCAGCAGAAGGATAAACACATTCCTAGGATGAGCATCCTCTCTAAAGCTAGCCTGCTTTCTCACCTCCCACCAATCCCGTTGCTCTCTCGTCTCTCTCAATCCGTCCTACCTCCCCCTCCCTTCTCCCCCCCTCCCCCCCCCCCCCCCCCCCCCCCCCTCCCCCGAGAAGGTGTTAATGAGGGCTAATGATGTCAACGCAAACACACACTCACCGCTGTCCCCTTTCATCACCAGGAACGGCTCACATTCACACACACACAAACAGACACACACCCCCACCTATGCACACTAATACAGAATGAACAACACACACACACACACACACACACACACACACACACACACACACACACACACACACACACACACACACACACACACACACACACACACACACACACAGGTGCAAACACACACACACACACACACAATAAACACATCCGCACACAGAAATACTAACAGAAACCCACACATACATGCTCAAACGTACTCACACATCTACAGAATGAAAAACACATAAGCACACATATACGGAAAGATAAACACCCCCCCCCACACACACACACACACACACACACACACACACACACACACACACACACACACACACACACACACACACACACACACACACACACGTACACGCAGAAACAAACAGGCAGATATTGCTTTCATCATTGACAGTACTCTCTTTCATCGCCTTTTTTTCTAACCTTTCTTCGTTCTGTTAAAGAAAAAGCCCACGCCATCTCTTTTATTGTGTAGTCCCCTGTTCTCGTGTACACGTTCGGACCAACCTGCTAATTCTCGGCTCCCTCTTCTCCCACCTCTTATTTCTTCCCTCCTCCTCCTCCTCCTCCTCCTCCTCCTCCTCCTCCTCCTCCTCCTCCTCCTCCTCCTCCTCCTCCTCCTCCTCCTCCTGTTCCTCTGCCTCTTTCTCGACATGTTGTTCTGTGTCTCACGCCCCCTCCCCCTCCTCCTCCATTGCAAGTTAATGTGCTGCTAGTTACCGTAATGTGTCCATGTAGGCAGAGGGAGCACAGCGGCGTCTTTTCCTCTGTGGTCCCTGGCAGGGATCAATATGGCTCCTAATGAGAATGAGACACATGAAAAACGTTGGGTTGTATGCATTTGTTGTGCAAAAAAAAACAACACATTGTTGCAAATGAGGTCTGGTCGATCATAGCCTCTGTTATTGTTTAATACGCAGCTTTATTCATATATTATGAACGTCAAAGCGGAGAAGGTGCTTTCTTTTTTTTATGCCGATGCAATACCGTACAAGTGTATTTTCAACTCAGTCAGCCTTATAGAGGAGACTTGATGATGGCTTACCGAACTCAATATCCCCTGGCTTGTCCAACACCAAGGAGGAAACCGATTGCTCCCAAGGGACCAAACTGTTGTTTACACTCCACCGTCCCCGTCTTGGTGTAGTGGGGTTTCAGTATAGGGCCGCTGCTTCCGATAAGGGCTTTCACCATTAATTGCACATTAATTGCAATCACGATTCGGGCCTCTGCAATTTTCTCATTGTGAACTGCAATTAGTGCATTGGATTTATTAGTTCATTCATACAAATTTGTATTTCTTTTTTACCAATAATAAAACTACCAGAAAGTATATCTATATATATATATATATATATATATATATATATATATATATATATATATATATATATATATATTTATTTCCGTTTGCTTAATTGTATCCTTCGTTTCATCACCTTGCAATTTCTTTGGGTTAGGTAAAGACTTCCTAGACAGTCCCTTCCATGTATATTTTTCTAGGGAATAAAGAGAGGTGGAGAGGGAAGGTAAACAGAGGAGTTGACAACCATTCACGTGGGAACAAAAGTGGTCTTCCTCTCGCTTTCCTGTTGAGGAGCGGGCCTCGGGACACCTTGTTCCCTCAGAGAACACACTTAAGAACCAACAGAGAAATGAATTAAACATTCCATTCACGTGCACCCACATCTACACCTCTCAGCAGGAATTCCTTTGTAAGCACCCCAGGGATGTAAAACACGCTCACACACACACACACACACACACACACACACACACACACACACACACACACACACACACACACACACACACACACACACACACACACACATACACAAACCAATAATCAAACAGATGCACACACCCCCGCCTCATACATACACACACACACACACACACACACACACATATTCAAGTACACGGCTACACGCACACAAAAACACTCACAGGAATGCACCCACAGTCAGACACACACAAACACAATCACCCCCTCACATAATCAAACACATTCATCCCCCCCACACACACACAAGTAATGTTCAGTACATGCTTACAGTTTAATCTAACTGACGAGACCTCTCATGGGAAACATATTAGAGATTTATTTGATACAACCGTCCTGGAACAACTATCATGATTCACTTGTTAGACTCTTGTTGACAAAGTAAATAGTTACCATGTCTACAAAAACATCGTAAACGTGTGGATGAAATATCTGGTGAAAAGGGGGAAGCAGACGAATGAATACATCCTTATTTAATGCAAACGAGGATGCCCAAGGGTAATAAATTGTTCTGTCTCATTTTGTTAAGGATTATGAGGACAAGGTATATCTGCGTTGATCTACTGGCGACAATTCAATCAAATCTTTCATCATAATGCAAAAAATGCAATTGAGACTTGCTAAATAAATTGACGATTTTGAAAAGCAACGTTGTTATGGTATGCATGTTATATGTTTCATTTGAAAACAAACAGGTGTGATGTTCAAAGGAGGTACATATGGGTAATAGAGATGTGAAAAGGGAACTATGAATACAAACAAATGCTTCCACTTTCCGTAAAACTCTCAGAGGAGGATTTAAAGATCATAAAGCTATTTCCCAACTGTGGAACATAAACCATAAATATTAACTTGTAATTCTAAGAGTGATAGATCGTTCTCTTTCATTATAGAATGTTTCAGCTGGAAAATGGATAGCGCATTGTGGTTTTCAGAAGTGGTATTCCCGGTATAGAATCGTAGAAGATTCCGATTACCTTTGCGCTTCCAGTAGACGTAACCATAAATGATCGCCTTTGCTGAAGATTATTGATGATTAACATTTTCCTTTTCGAACCACAGACGGCTATGAATGGATTTCCATGCATGTCATGCTAGCATTGGTTTTTCTGGCTGAGATTGATCAGGAATGCTGAATATAATTAGCTAGCATTCCTCTCC
Organism: Gadus chalcogrammus; assembly: GCF_026213295.1. Classification (NCBI taxonomy): domain Eukaryota; kingdom Metazoa; phylum Chordata; class Actinopteri; order Gadiformes; family Gadidae; genus Gadus; species Gadus chalcogrammus. Next base: position 10,860,134 of record NC_079433.1, on the reverse strand, counting down.
TGTTTATTCTCAAGTGGCTTTGAGCAAGGCTCTCTCTCCCCAGTAGCATCAACCCTCTGTCCTGCTGCCTCCTATCCTCCTCCTCAAAAACACAATCCAAAAGTATAGCTGTTTCTGTCCAATTAAAACTTTCTTTAAATCTAACCTCGCACAAAACCGTAACTGAACTGGAACCCCTGACATCGTCGACCCTTACTACTCTGTTTTTCTAGCAAGTTCTTAGACATGGCAAGGGACACAATAGCATACTTTTTATAATTACCCATTACCATTTCTTTATACCCCAACTTACATATGACTATATTTGAGAAAAAAAATTAAGCCTTCCCAGCTGGTTCCTCCTGAACTCCAGATGCTCCCAAAAGAGGAACCATCATCAGAAATCCCTCCTGGAGGTTTGTTCCTTATCCCTCTGGGTTTTTGGTGGCGGGATGAGGCTTCAGGTTTCTCAGGCCTCTTCAAGGTGGCATGAGGTGGGGGGGGGGGCGCGCCATTACACTAGCACAGAAGGACCTGTCACAGCTTAGAGGGGAAATGTGTAAGATTGAGCCCCTCCCAGTAGGTAGGAGACTTTCAGAATTAAAAAACAGCATACTGGCTGGTTCACCGGGAGGTGTCTTTTGAGTGTTGAAAGTACTATTCTTGTAAACCAGCATTTTTTATATATATAATGTCTAGTTATTAGATGTTACTTTATTGATAATATTTTGTATTCACTATCGGTCAGCATTTACTAAAGCTATGTCCAAGTCATTTTAAGCTTAGAGCTAGATGAAATGTTACACATGGCGACTTTAAAACGTTTGTTTCCTTCCCCTGGTATTAAATGTGTCAAGTTGTCCATGTGCAAGAAACCTCAACCCCTTATTGCCAGCAATGTGCGGCTAATCACCGTGAGCGAAAGTGCCGTCCTTACATGAAGTAGCATGAAGCTAAATGCCACGGGTAAAGGACAGGCCTCGCATGCTATATGAGGCACGTGGGAGACCAGAAGGGTGCTATTTGAACGCACTCCAATTACCGCAAAGGTCCATAAAGTGGCAATCATTTTGAGCTGTACATAACCATGTGATTGTTTTGTTATGGTCTGTGTGGGGCTGTGGTTTCCCTAGTGGATCAGCCTCAGTTTGGTCTGAGCTGTTGTTCGAAGAGGGATTCATCTGCATCGGCTTGTATTGTATAGTTGCTTGTTATGCCTGTGTGTGTTTGTGCTTGTGTGCGTTCGTGTGTGTATGTGTGGTCCCAAGTGTGTGCGCATTACCATGTCAGTGAGTGGAATTATGGCTTTATTTATAAATTGTTTTGACCCTGGATGACTGCACATGTCACAGCCACTGTGAGGAAATAGTCCACGGGTACCCTTCTTTGAACCCCTCCACCAGCCCCAGTAGCAGAAAGCAGAGCTTGTACACATCTCATTAGAGATCATAACTATAAAACGAAGACAGGAGGAGGACTCCGACACTGTATAAGAGGATCGCCTGGGAACTCCGGAAATAGCCTCCTGAATTCCGCTCCCTAGCATTGTTCAACGAGCTGATGGAAAAGAAAATGATCAAGTTTATGAAGTTTATTATAATATTGTTTTTTGTTTTGTTTATTTCCAGGGATACTTTCTCACTCGGAGCTAGCTAAGGTTGCTCATTGATCATTTCAACACGTGATGGCATGGTAAGAAAACAGGAGTTGGGGTCTGCGGCTGAAGTCTAGCATCCCTGAGCTGTGATCAAAGACCGTTGCAATGTACAGACGTATGTGAAGCAATCTTTGTGTTGCTTCAAAGTGCTAACACTCTCTGGCTGGCATTGGCAATCAAATAGTTTAACACAAACACACACATATAAACACACAGAGTCAGCTATACTCAAACAATCATGTATACACACACAAAAAAGACACACACAAACACACAAACACACACACATACAAATGCACAGGTGTAAACATATATACACGCACACCCAAACAAACATGGGTGTACAGATAAACACACACACACACACACACACACACACACACACACACACACACACACACGGGGGGGTAATGTAAGGTATAGACCGGCCCACTGCGCCCTCTGTCTACTGCCCATGCATATGGCGTGCAACATGCATGTTGGATCGTTGTGTTGCTTCGCGGCGTTGGTGTGGCTGTATCCATGCCGAGTCTTAGAGACCGGCATTCCTCTCTCCCTCTCTCGCAGTATTGGGAATTCTGAGAGATCTGAAGGGCTTAGCAGTGCCGACAAAAATACACTTTGATAAACATACTGCGGACTGGATTAAACTAGAAAGATCTGTGCACCGCAAACCGAGCGAAGGGTAGTGGGCTTTATTTGAACGTACCCCGGTGGGGATTCTGCAACCGTCCAATGAGCTTTGACTTAATTTGCCCTGCTGTGTTAAGGCACCAGCCACCGGTCAACATGCTAGCCAAGCTGTTGGACCCCAATTTGTGCCGCTGTTGTCCTTATTCCTGCTAGACCCTGGAAGACAGCGTGCAGACAAATCAGCCCTGGGCCAGGGACTTCAGATGAACTTCGACGCGACTTACAGTGAATACAGAAACCCACGTTAGGAAACGGGTGAGGGGGTTGGACAGTGAATACAGATACAGGGCATTAAGGGGCAGCTAGGGGCGAGACAGTGAATACAGATATAGGTCATCAAGGAGCAGGTTGGGGTTAGGCAGTGAATACAGATACAGGTCAGCAAAGAGCAGGTGTAGGGAAAGCCATATAGGACAATGAGGCCTATGGGTAGAACATATGGTCACCAAATGTTGTCTTTATTATTGTATTAATAAACAGGGTTTTTATGACAGAAATTGAGGTGGAAAAATACAAATGGAATTTTGACTACAAATTCATGTTCATGATGTCTGGGCTTATCCTCCCGTTGACAGGTGGAGAGGGAAAAGTGGGGGAGAAAAAAGTAAACCTTGTCATTTGGTATTGATCCGGGTCGCTGGAGGAGATGAGCTGCAATGGAGGGATGAGAGATGAGTGGTAATGAGTTTCGGCACAGATTTCCGCTCCTCAGCTAAGCATTCAGTATCCGTCTCTTCCTCTGCCTCTTCTGTCCATTTCTGTCAGTTCCCTTACTTTTAGGATTCTGTTTTTTATTTGGATTTATTTTACCTCCTTTATTTTGTTAGTTCACGTTTCGTTTTTTTATGTTGTTTATGGATGTGTAGATGTGTGTGTGTGTGTGTGTGTGTGTGTTTGTGTGTGTGTGTATTTGTGTGTATTCCAGCTGTGCATCGTAATTAATGAAGTATGAACACTTTTGTTTGCATTGTCCCTGGTGACATTTCATTAAGGGTTGGGTTGGGTCGGTTGAGGGGGGTTTCAACGTTTAAAGCCTCCCCCTTAACTTAACACTAATGTGTGTACTTCATCTCCCTCCTCCCAGCACCCACATCCCCCCTCCCCGCTGCTGGGACCCCATACTGGGTGATGGAAAGCCAATCATGTGAAACACACCACAGACAAAGATGAAGAACCAAAGGGTTGTGTTTGAGCTGGGCCCTCCCTAAATAGAAAGGTAACAATATAAACTGTAATTGTTTTATAACTATAATGGTACTTTTATACTACAATGGCACAGAAAGGGTTAAGAAAATTGTAGGGCCTTTAGATTCTGAGGACCATAAAGAAAGTAATGTTTCCTTATGCTTACATGCTGCAAGTGTTGTATGGCGAAATAATTAAAATGTGTGTGTGTGTGTGCATGCTGCCTGTGTTTGTGAATGTGTATATGTGTGTGTGTGTGTGTGTGTGTGTGTGTGTGAGTGTGCATGCTGCCGCCGATGTTTGTGAGTGTGCATGCGTGCGTGCGTGCGTGTGTGCATGCTGCCTGTGTTTGTTAATGTGTGTGTGTATGCGTGTGTGTGGGTGTGTGCGTGCATGCGTGTGCGCACACGTGAGGTTCTACATTAGTTTAAGATGGATAACGCTCATCATGGCCGACAAGGACATCCAGGAAGCTCCCTGCCTCGAGAGCAAATGGTTTGTATCCTGGGAGACATTTTGAAATGTCACCTCCCACACCCCACCCCCTAATCTCTCAACTGAGGAGATTCCTCCTCCCAACTTTATATAACAGCCGCCCAGCCATCCCTGTTAAGATTCAATATAATTATGTCATCCCGGGATGTAGACAGACATCGTGTTTCATTGGTCAGCAACTGTATGCTTTTACTTGTGGTTAAGACAACCATCACACAATGTACTCTATGACTACATTACACATACACACATGCGCACACACACACACATGCGCGCACGCACACACACAGACAGGCTCGCACACATACGCGTGCACGCACACACACACAGGAGTATTTTCATATTTTCAAGCCACTTCAAGTTAAGTATATTCAGTTCATCCTCAACTCCGATCCTTTCCGATGTTTCTAAAAGGTTTGGTTCCTTTAGAACCGAGAAGCACTCTCCATGCACTCTAGTTATCGACTGCACAGGCCATTTTGTCATGGCATTCAAAAACTTGATAATTCTATAGTGAGGAAACAGATAAATGCTGCACATTCTGTTAAGAAAGGGCATAGTCTAGTCTAGTGTTTGTGTCTGTGTGAGCGTTTGTGCGTGTGTTCTGTGAGATGGGTGTGATTGTGTTGGAGTGAGCGTTACTGCATATTATTGATCTCTTTGAAATGTGGTTTTAAGGCAACCACACACCTGACCAACTGCCCGATTCGCGTAGGTAAATGAAGTCGGGCTATTTAATCTGGCCGACTCAAACATCGACATGGGCGGTACACACCTACGGGATTACAGCCGACACCGTACGTTCCGCGCTTGCGCGAGATGTAATTTCTCCAAAACAACAGGCGCCGCTAATCTGTATCGTGGGCCAAAAAAACACGAAAACCGGAAGTAGCAGGTCCTCTTCTTCGATTACACTGTTTATCTTGTATGTTTACCATCCTCACTTCCGGGCTTCAATGATTCGCTAGTCAAGCTGCTAGCGCTCCACCAATCAGAATGGCAAAAGAATGACCGACTCGAATGGCCGATTACACATGTTGAATCGGCTGAAATGAACGCGGACGTGGACGATTAGAGCGACCACACCAAATAGACTCCGATTTTCTCACCGACACCGATTTTCGGTCAGGTGTGGGCTTGCCTTTACGGCCGATTCATACCGCCGGATCCGGACGAAATTCGTCCGTCCGCCCCAAACGTTGCCTCCGGAACTACCCTTCATACCTCTGGTTTCAGCGTTGTTATGGATGTTACGCAATAAATCCTCTAGAGGACAGTGACTGTCGTTTCACAAATTAACGGCATCGACAATCGCAAACATGATATCTGTAGAGAGGATTTTGCTTTGTGTCATCCGAAGTCGGCAAAAAAAAGTGCAAAAAGTGTAGGCCTAGGCGGTGGTGGCATGTGACACCCCTCACCAACCCGCAGATTATCTTCTCAAAATGTTGTTAAATGACCAGTTACAACTCATTGCCAAAGCAGGGGAACAATAAAATAAAAAGGTCAGGTGGACGAAATGGTCTGTATCCGTATTTACCGTAGGGTGTGAATGGGCCTTAAGACGTTGAAAACATTTGGGATACGAGAGAGGATCAGATTTCAATGGTTGATTTGTATGGTTGTGGGACAGAAATCTATGTCCATGTCTTCAAGAATCTTTACTTTAAGTGTGTTGCTATTGCTATTATTGCAGAGTTCTTCCAAGAAAGGGTTCCAATCCAGGATAGCTTTTAACAGTGACTTTATTTGTTAAAGTATTTCGGTATGGGCTATGGAGCAAAAGGAGAGGAAGTGTGTTGAACACGTGTGAGAGATATAACGTGAGCTACTTCGAGCCACGGGCCCATGGCTCTCTGCGGGTGTGGGTGAAATCTCTGGCCTGTTTTCTGACTCTAGTCTGTTTTGTTCAAATCCACGCGGCCTTTGGGCAGTGGGCGGAGCCGGTGTGACGTAATAGCCTCGGCTGCCTCACTTGTCTGAGGTGCTGCCTTCTGTGGCTAAAGTAGTTATTGCAGCTTAAGTGTTCGATCCTGCTTCCTAGTGGCTATGTGAGGGTAATGCAGCTTGTGTGTTTGAATCTGCTTCCTAGAGGCTATGTGGAGGCAGCTTATGTTCTTAAAATACGTAACACTATACTCTCTGTTAGCTAGCTCTATATATGTTTTTTGTTAAATCATTACTTTATTTTATGTAAAACCTTTGCAATATTTCAGTTGATACAAAGAAACCTCTATGAGATGTGATAGCAAATATTAAGTGAAAATTCTGGATGATTATAATTGTACCTTTTATGCTCTTAGCAACGATATTTGTTATGTCTCACAAAAGTGTCTCGTTCTAGCTCTAATGACTTGAACTTGAAGTGCTGTGTGCTGTCGTTGTGTGAAGGCGCTTCAATGAGACAACAATTCTACCTATTATATGCATATCATGACAATTTCCTTCCAGCTCCAACGATCCATCCTCACCTTGGAGGCATCAGTAGTTTCACAACAGACATGAACTTTTCAATGAACTTTTCTTGCAGCAACAAGGACTTTCATGTTAATCAAAAGCCAAAAACAAAAAGGGGAAAAACTAAATATCTTTATTTTTCCCTGCGCTACCGGGCGACTTAGAAGGAAACTAGGTTAGTTATAAGAAAAACTAAAAGATTGGAGAGTAGTGTTAAAAAAAGGGATTATCTTTCAGCACTGCAAAAAATATAATATAACTAAGCTCATTTCAAAGTTTACCTCTAGCTCAGATAAGATAAAACTCTTCAAGTGAGTGCTTCTGTTCTTCCACTTCCGCTTGGTTTGATGTGCTGCGGTTTCATCAGCCAACAACAACAGCAACAACAACAACAAGCCTTCCTGACCTTAAGTCTGAAGGAATTAAGTCTAAATAGCATGCTTAACTTGGTTGGAATAAACGCAGGCTGAGCAGTCCGCACGCTAACCATTAGCTGCACTGGCGTCAGCTAATGGCTGTCAAAGTCAATCGGGGGTCAATAACCCACCATAATTAGGACACCTCACTGGGCAACAGCTGAAGGAAACACAAGGAGGGAACAAAGTGGGACATTCCTTCCTCATTAAAACACTCCCCCGTCCCCTATCTGTGATCATTTGCATTAAGCTACATGATTTTTTCGGAGACGCTACCCACAATGCACATCATGGTGCCAGGTTGTTCAACACACCCAGTTCTTCCGTCTGTGACCTCCAGGCAGTCTCCAGTGTCGGTTATAGGCTTGTGCGAGATTGCAGCAAAAAAAAACCCTCCCTTCCAATCAATCTTTTGCGTGTGGCAGTCAAATCCATGTTTTGCGTCAAACCACACAATTGGTGTCCTGGGGTCCACTGTGATGACTCACCGTATGTGCTGTGTTGGAACTGCACTCTTCATTATGTACCCGGCAGGTAAACACCTTTATATTTCTTTATATAATTGCATATGTCCCCGCGCTACAACATGTGGTTAGCTGCCTCAGATCATGTCCATTGTATTTGAAAAGCCCTGAAGCAAAAATGAATTAAAAGTAATGGCTGGGGTTTAAATTAACATTGAAATGGAATCTGGGTATAATCTTTATATATATATCTATATATATATGTATACATATCAATATATATAGGCTATGTATAACAACACAGTCCCTGCTCGTTCGCTTAAAAGGATAAGTCCACTCTAACCAGCATGTATTATGCACCGACTGACTTCTCCTTGACATTTACATTCAGAAGTAAAGCGTTTTAAGGTAAAAAGGTAATTTTCCCGTAATCTCTTTTTTTTTTCCAATGATTTTTCATCCGCGCTCAGACAGAGCTCCGCGCGGCGGCTGGGCTAAGCGGCGTCCGTTATGTAACGCTAAGTCGCGTCTCAACTTTCTTCTTCTTCTTTCCCGGAGACGGTCATGCTCCTCGACAAGAGGATCCAGTTCCATTAAATCCCAAAGAGGGGAAAGTTGATGCCATGCAACACGATAATGAGCGCGGTGATGTGACGGTGTGGGTGGGTTAGAGGTTGGGCAGGGGGGGGGGGGGGGGGGGGGGGATGACTACGGCGAGCTACGGTGGACGCTAACGTTGCTTGACTTTAAGTAGGGCGACAGGAGAATGGGAGCACTGGCTTTTAGAGAGGGAGGGAGTGACACACACGCATAATTACACATACAGAATAACACACAGACACAGACACACACAGAATTAGACACACACAGAATTACACACAAACACAGACACACAGACAGACATACACATGGATACAATGAAGAAAACACACAGAAAAACAGAAACACATACACACACGCACACACACACACACACACGAACACACACACACACACACACACACACACACACACACAAAGAGAGAAACAGAGAGTGAGATGCAGATACAGTAAAAGAGAGAGAGACATACACGTACACACAGATGGAGACCTACAAATATTGAGAGAGCGAGAGGGAGAGAGAGAGAGAGAGAGAGAGAGTCATCACTTGGATAAATAGACTTGATGAGGCCTGATCGTTGGGCATCGCCCTCCCCAGGATGAGGGAGATGAGCCGTCGTGGCGGTTTGCATCGCCATCCTGAAAGACGGGAAGGGATTATGACATTAAGTGGGCCGAGCGTCCTCTGATCTGGAATTAGCCGGCGATGGTGGCCTCGCAGTATCTCTGCACGACTCACTCCGCCCCGCAATGATTATCTGTCCGTTTTGCCACATTTGTCGGCGGCGATACATAATGAATCGCTTATTTACTTCCTTGGATTTTTTTGCCTATGATGTTTAATTCATCAAAGTGTGTCTTTGACTAACTGCGAGAGAGGGCTCTCCTAGGTCTTTAAATAAATACTTAACAGGCAAAGTACCTCAAAGTGTGGCCGGCCGGCATTGTCAGACGATTATACGGGGCCTTGAGGGGCTACAAACAGGGCAGCGCTTGACACATCCCGTGTGGTTGGATCGGCGTGATTCACTCCGGGTAAGTACGTCCGGGGGTTAATTGCCGTTCATTTGCCTTTTGTTTACGGTGACCCAGGAGTGTTCTCTCTGGAGGCGGCTGGCTCTGTGCAGGGGGAGAGAGAGAGCGAGTCAGAGGGCCCCCGTTGTAGGCCAGGGCCTGGGGTATTATGGCTCCAGCAATTAGTGCCCACTGGGGCTAGCTCCGCTCCATTGGCTCGTGCTAACTGCTGGGTGGGGGGGGGGGGGGGGGGGTCACCTGGGGAGAGGAGGCGGGCGGCATGAGGCTACGGTAGTGCCTGGCAACCGCTAGCCATCACTGGCCCACAGGTTTATGATTCAATGCTCTTGGGGGCGGGGGGGGGGTTTGATAAGAACGGATGGGGAGAGCGGGAGGCTAGAGGGGGGAGAGAGAGGAGAGGAGAGGAGGGGAAGTCAACGAGGGCTGAATGCCAATTCTAAAAAGAGCTGCTGCTCTTGTTTCCATTTGTTGCTAAATCCTTCATATTAACATTGCATGAGGCAGTGACAGGCCGTCTCGGTGATCGGCCCGGCTGTGCTTTGATCAACTATGGACAGGTAACAATTCATTTCTTGAGGGGGGGTTTCGTTGCTATCGCACATCCACGTGGTAGTCCTGGACGAATGCATGATGCATCAGCGACTGTCAGTTGGGATTAAAGCTTGTTGAAACTTTTACATTGCATTAGCGCATCCATACCTCACACGCGCATTCCAAAACAAAAGCCTCTGGGAGTGTTTTTTTGTTTTTCGAAATAAATATACCCAGAGCTTTTGTTAAATACCCCCAAATGGAAATGCTAGCTTGCAGTGCAACCTTTTTTTAAAAGCCATCCCCATTCAAATAAATATACACATCCCTAAAATAAAAAAGGGTATGATTTTCAGCCAAGCCCTTTTCATAAACAGGTGCCTGCCACCAGTCAAAAGCCTGTGAGTGACTACTTCAGCGTGACCAAATATAAAGGAAAGAGAATGAGAGGGCGGTGAGCAGGGGCCCTCTCTTGGCTCAGCTCCCAGAGGCCTCCCCCGTCTATCTTTTTAGTTTTTTTGGCCTGCTTACGCTCTTCCGTCCCGTGCCCAGCACTGACGTGACGTGTGTAATGTCCTTTAAAACCTTGAGTTGCCTTGGGGGAGGAGGGGGGGTGAAGACGTCCCACGGTAGTGCTTTCATCTGCGAAGGAACACGCTTCTAGTTTTAGTAGTCTGTCACTCACATCAGATCTCTGGGTGCAAGAAAAAAACAAATGGCGTTTTTATTCTGTTTACTGTTTTGTACTTTTTGTCGCTGGCGTGTATTCAGGCACTGAGTGAGTCTCTTATTATTAGTATGACAAGCCGCAGTCATACTTTAATCCCAGATATGACACAAACACGTCTCGGCCTATAAAACGGTCGGACTGGTGAACATAACAGGGTGTTTTTTTTCTCAATCTTGACACAAAATACAGGGCCTATAGATGGAGTCTTTTGATGGCTAACCCCAGTATTCTGGGGACCAAACGCGGTGAATGCTTGCAGGGGGGAAAGCAATTATCCTCTCTTTTGCTAAACTGCCATCGCACATCTGCACGCATTCAAATGCTGGACACTTTGGATTATATTAAAGGGAAAATTGATTCAGAACGCGAATAACATCTGCCTCGTCGACGGGGTAAAGTGAAATGTTATTATTTGCGTAGGAGGGCGGGGCGATGAAGGGGCCGCATGCTGAGTGATAAACAATGGAATAAATTGCTGAATATTAAAAAGTCAATCACCGTCGTTTTCCGATGAGCTCGCGCAGACGATGCACGCCCGGGTTCGGGAGTGTGGAGAAACCGGACGGAGCAGATGGGACAAAGGCCCAGGTATCAGGCTACGGATGCGCGTGTGCGTCGCTAAAGGTTCGGCTAATTTTTCTCTCTTAAGGGTTTAATCAAAGCTTCTGATGAGATCAAACACAAACCGTGCTGTAAGGGCTTGCAGCTGTGTGTGTGTGTGAGTATGGTTGTTCTGCTTTGAGTGCTGAAAAAAACAACATACGGGCACAACAAAGAAGCAATCAGGGCATTATGCTTCGTCGACATTCATCGGAAGACAAGTGTATTCATGAAAGGTAAACAAATTATAAACAGATTGATTGATGATCAATAATCCCACCTTGTTTGAAATATCTAAGGTGTTTTCCACCATCATTTCGAGCAATTATTTACAAGCCCAAAGCGGTGTATGAGAACACAGCATCGGGCCAAAATAACTGGGCCTAATCCACCTGAAGGGGTTGGTCTCTGTCCAAGCACAGTCCCGTGTAATGAGAATGCAATCTGACTCAATATGAAAGACAGTAGTTGCTTTTATGGCTAACGTTGGCAGAATAATGAGTCCTGGATTAATTTAGCAACATTAATGTACAGTGCCTCGTTGACATTTGGGAAGACGATCACTGTCCACAGCAGAAGAAAAGACACATGACAAATATCGAAATTGTGTCAGTCGCAGTGGCACTCTGGCAGACAACTTCTGCCCAATGAGGGAACACTTTTGATGCATATGGAGTTATTATAACTGTATCAGACCAAATTAAGCAAACCATCAGTACAAAAATCCCTGACATAAAAGAAATCTCACACTCACATCGTAGCCAGACATACAACAAGAGAAATGATTACACGTTCACGGCCAACTTCGATTTAAACACTCTTGCATTCAAATTGCATTTTTAACACGTGCTTGTGGGTAGTTGTGGCAGGACAGCAGCTTTGAAATCTGGGACACCATTAGTCATGTTATTTGTGATGAGTAATGCGGTACTTATGGTAGCAACCTTAAAAACAAATCAGTCAATGAAGGCCAGACCCTTTTTATGCTGAGTCTCCTTTCTATAGACTGCTTATATACATATATATCGTGTCCATACCTGCCTTGCAAATCTGTCAGAAGAGCCATTAGTCCTTCCTTATTAGCTCTTTGTCCTCTCCTGCTTATGTTATTTGCAAATGTTACGTTTTGCCTAGGTTGTTTGAAAATGATTAGTGAGGTGAGGAAAGGTATTGGCTCCTAATCCTGTAATGTAGTTCAAGGCTTGAGCTCAAAAAACTTGAGCAATGATTTTGATCATTTGAAATAAGTTGATCCCATTAATGGTATTAACAACACTGGTTGCCAGTGTTTTAACTACACTTATATTCTGCTATGATATCCTTTTTTATGTTAAGCCGCAATCTGCTACACTAAGTTGGATTGTATGTTGTATTATGGACAAATTGAGTGGGTTGTTTGACATTGAAATACAATGACTAGACTTTCACTTTTCACTTTCACTGTTGTTTTTGTCTGGATCTTTCTTTAATGGGTTTAATTGCCTTCTCTCCAGACTGACTCATGTTGTCACTTTAGCAGGCAGAGAGGTCCCTCAGCGTGAGTTACCGACGCATCTTTCTTACCGGCGGCAGGTCCAGACCTCATCAGTGGGAAATATAGCTTTCATTTATGAACAATTAACAGTTTTTTTGTAGAAAAAGTGCAAAAAACATTTAAATGGATGAGTGGTGTTGAAATAATGCTGACAGTGTTTCTCATTAGCATCGAGCAAATGGGATAAATGTCATTCAGCCGACCACAAGGAAACGAACGGCATGACGTCCAGACCTACACAAACATAAACACACCGGAAAACAACCAAATTGTTGTTCATTATTTTTGGATTAAGTTGGCGTTCAACTGAATCAATTGTCCGTTGCAAACTAGAACACCTTTTTGGTTTTCTCCTTTGTCACTAAACTTCATTATGTTTTTTCTGTCACCCAGACTCCTTCCAGTCAGGCTTCATTTCTCCTCAGATCAATATGATGATATCAATATCATCATTTGGCTCTGGTTCTAAATGGTGTCCCCATTGATTAACAGTAATGGGCATTTGTCTCAGAGAGCGATGAGCTGACCTAATTTTAGCAGTTTTAAAAACCAACGCTCCCACTCCTGTTTGCAAATGCCCATGATTGTGCCTGCTAGGTGACACCGCAGAAACACACCAAACGCATTTCATTGTAATATTAGAACAATCCATCATTCTGTCGTTATTGCATCTCCATGGTGAGCCAAAACAAGATGGCACCATGGGAATCTTGTTCGTCAGATGGCGTACACATCCCCCGGAGTTCTTGCTTTTTACATCACATACGCTCTGAAATCCCTGAATGTTTTGCAGGTGACTCAGTATGGGGGGACGGTGTAATTATCAATCTCAATACTGTCTCAATTTACACCAAAATCACAGGTGGGAAATGAATAAGGTTAATTGTACTCCTTATCAGCAAATCCCCAGTTCCGCCAGCCACATTAGGCAGCAAGGAAGGGGCCCCACTGGTATCCAAATAACTGCCGGCGAAAAAAGAGAGGAGCCGGCTGATAATTTTTTTCGCTTTTTAAGCACGAAAAATGAATACAAAAACCTGCTCCCGATATTACAGTGCAGCGATAATATCATCCTTATTCCATTCAAGCGTGACTGATTTGAGCGGGAGGCGTGGGGACAGCTGTCAGCAATGGCTTTTGACAGCCTGATCCACCACCAACCCCCCCGACACACAAGCACACACACATACACACTAAAAGTGGTGGGTAGAGTACTGAAAATCTATACTCAAGTAAAAGTACAATTACTACAAATCTACTTGAGTAAAAGTAAATATACCAATTGGAAAACCTGCTTGAGTAATAGTAAAAAAGTACTTTGCTACAAAGTTATTCAAATTACAAGTTCTTTACATTTTTGTATTGCAGTGCTTGGATCAGTGAAAAAGACATAACTTGTGGGTGAGTGAATGAGAGAGAGAAAGATGCATTCTTAAAACATTTCTTCATTGCGTGAATTGTTCATTAAACATGCATACAACTATACATAAAACAAAATAAATTTCATGTCAAAATGTAAATAGATTTTAGCTCTGTGCATATGACAAAAGCCAAGAGCTTTGTAGGAACACTACCTCAGATTTGTCTTGGCACGATTGCGATTCAGCCTACGCATAGCATGCACACACTCGCAGCCAGACACAACAATGACGAACAGTTCTAGAGTGGTCTGCAGAATACAGAGCCTATGTAACATTGCATCTTTAGAATTCTATAAACTATGTGGGCCGTACTCCCCCCCCCCCCCCCCCGCCCCGCGTTTCTAGTCGTGCGTTCACACCAAACGCAGGGGCGACACGATTCCATGCAAAGTCAACGTATTGACGTGAATCGGGCGAATTTTTCGACAGAGAAAACCCGCGACAAGATTTGATTTGCCCTGCACGGGCGAGCGCGTTCACGTGGATTTGCAGCGCGACACTTTCGCTGGAGTTCAAATATTTCCACTTTGCCGCAACATTCGCGTGATGACAGCCAATCAGCGTTCAAGAGCGTGGCCAAGAGTGACGGGCCTAACGTAACAGCCAATCAGTGTTCAACTGGCCAACTGTTCCCTGCAGTGCAGTCCGGGGTGAACCGCAGCATGGAGGAGAAAGTGATTGTTGCCGTTTGCGACTCCCGGAGCTCTATACATAATACTATGAATATAATATAATATAATTGTATGTATAATATCACGGCCAAAAGCTCTGTGTGCCTCCCGATGGCCGTAGAGCGGGGAGCTCTCGTAGGGATTGGGCTTCGCAGGATTAGTTTACCGGCGTTGCTATGGTTACTGGTCTTGTGTGTTCCAATGGTTAAGTAGGTATCTAATAAATCGCTGTCTAATCAATACTTCATTCACTGCCTCTTCCGAGGTCATTACAATATTGTGAATAGACTGCGTCGGGTTCTCCGACGTCTCTCCCTCTTCCACAACAGGTAAAGACATGCAATGATGGTTTTCTCGGCCATGGTTGCGAATGAATTGGCATCAAGCACAGTTGGCGGGCAATAGATGTGGCGCGACAAATTCGCCTGATAAAACTTGCACAGCGACAGTTTATGATTTGTCCCGCGACAAAACTTGGGCGACAACGCGAACGGGCAACAAATGTGTCTTTAGGTGTGAACGCAGCATTGACTCGTCTCCCCAGCTATGGAATCGCAACAATGTTGCAGGGAGGGTGCGTCGCTTACGTGTATGCTTGTATTACAGTCAACGAAGATAATGTGTTTATCAAAATACTAATTTTAATAAAGGCACAATGGAAAATGTAATTGAGTAAAGAGTAGAATTC
This sequence comes from Gadus chalcogrammus, assembly GCF_026213295.1. Taxonomy (NCBI): domain Eukaryota; kingdom Metazoa; phylum Chordata; class Actinopteri; order Gadiformes; family Gadidae; genus Gadus; species Gadus chalcogrammus. The sequence continues at coordinate 10,844,978 of NC_079433.1, read as the reverse complement.
TAAATCAAATATTTACTAGAGTAAGAGTAAAATTACAGACTTAAAAAATGCACGCTATAAATAAATTAACTGGATCCCTTCAAAGTTGCCCTGGCCAAACTGCTGAAGTTATTCCCTGACACACCGCCAACCAAAGGCTTTACAGAGACGAATGAAAACTCACTTCTCGAGTGGAACCTGCAGAAAGGATCAATCGAGGGGGTGATGGGTGGACGTACATGATACTGTTGACCCGATGGAATCCCTGCCGGACATACTCTAAGAACTCCAAGAAAAGTACAACTGAAAGGAGAAGCTGGCCAGCATGGAGGAGTTCCTCAAGGCTGTGGAGAGTAGGGGTTGCAACTAGATGCCCTGCCAGGCCCTGGTCCGAATGCTGGCCAAGAAACCAGGCTGGAAGGAGACTCACTTTCAGGTGGTGGCGGCGGTGTACCAGAGGGGTCGTTTCTCAAAGACCTCGGCCCTCTTGGTCCTGGAGGCTCTAGTGGACAAAGTGTCCGACATGAAGTGCGGAGGGAAGGCCAAGGACGTCATTGGTGATGAAAGGAGGCTTTCATCACAGAGCGTCAGCGAGAGAGAGCGGTTCGCGTGCGGTGGCTGTTGACCTGTGGTGATTACCTCTCACCACAGGTCCTTCGGTAGGTAAGATTCCACTCACCCAGAGGAAGCTTAAGAACATGGTACAAGTTCATCGCACGACGCAGGCACAGACATTAGGTTACGGGCTGACTATCCAGAGGGAAAACGAGGGCGTTAGGTCAGCGAGTAACCCCCTCCCCCACCGTTGCTGTTGTGCAGTGGCATCGGGATGAATCGGATCAGATGTGCGGTTTGATAACGCCAGCCCAGGGACTAAGCCTAGAGTCTCTGCAGGGGCCAATGCACTCTACCACCCCCCCCCCCCCCAACCCCACCACTGTGGTGTCTCCGTGATTACGTCAACTTCCACGCGCTGTCCAAAAGTTTACCAGACAAGAAGATCCAAAAGATACACCCTTGATCGTGCGGCAGCCACCAGAGACGCCTCAGATCAGGTTGCTCTTTGATATACGACACAACGTGCCTCGGCGACTCAGTGCCACTAACGTATCAAGGCCCCGACGCCGTTGCTTATGCATGTACACATGTATCCACTACCCCTTTGGCTTTTGTTTGTCTCTGCAGGTGAGGCGTTACGGGGAAACGGAGGGGGGGTGGGGGGGGGTGGGGGGGTTGAAGGGGGGATTTTCATGATATATTAAAACTCACACGCTTTGAATCAAGTCCCTTTGTTCCCGCCCATACTACGTCTCCTCCGATGTTATGCCGAGATTATTTTCGGCATTCCTATCTTAAGATTTCACTTAACTGCGTCTTTCTTTTTTTTTTCGCCCCAAAGGGAATCTGCATTATCAGATGGGTGTCTTTTTCAGAGTATGTGCAGCAAATTGAATCAGGCATTTCAAAGACCAAAAACCCACCGGTGCTGTGTACACACACACACACACACACACACACACACACACACACACACACACACCGACACAAACACACACACACACACACACACACACACACACACACACACACACACACACACACACACACACACACACACACACACACACACACACACACACACACACACACCTTCCTGTGATCCTAATGCAGATACGCTGCGATGAGAACATGGTCTTTTCAGACATTGAGGAAAACTCTGGAGCCTCTTGCCCTCGCTCTCTTTCGTCTTGCTCCTCACATCTCTATCTGATCTGGTCCGCTATTGTAAAAGCTGGTAAGAGGAGGATTTGGATTTGAAGAGACTAATACCGTCTTCCCTGCTTTCTCGGGGGGCCGCAGCCTGTGGCCCCTTACCCCCAACCCTTCAGCCTTGTCATCCCTTATTAATGTCAGCCCCCCCCCCTCACGCACATCCGTGTACACAGATCACACACAATTAACCTTTCCACAAGACAAGAACACTGGGGCGCGCCATTAGGAATTTACACTGACACCGCTCTAACCCTGTGATTCACCGTCATCGCCAGGACACGGGTTGCCATTCCCCTCCTCCACCCCCTCGTCCCGCCCCCTCCACCACCGGAACCTGCCTTGAGCTGACACGAACGCTTTAACCTTCGTCCACGGTATCCATCGCCCCGCGCGAGTGGTTGCTGCTTAATCCCCCGCCCCCTCGTAGCACGCCATCAACCCACCCACCCACTCGTCACTTCCCTCATCCCGCCCGGCTCCACCGGCCCCTGTCTCCCTCCTCTCACCCACCCTGTCTCCCTCCTCTCTCCCCCATCCTGTCTCTCTCCCTCTCTCACCCACCCATCTTTCCCCTCTCTCACCCCCTCACGTCTCTCTCCTCTCTCCCCCACCCTGTCTCCCACCTCTCTCGCCCACCCTGTCTCTCTCTCACCCCCACTGTCTCTCTCCTCTCTCACCCACCCTCTCTCTCTCTCCCTCCGCCTGTCTCCCTTCTTTCTCCCCCCTCTGTCTCCCTCCTGTCTCACCCTACCCACCTCTCTCCTCTCTCCCCCTTTGTCTCCCTCCTCTCTCTCCCCCTCCTGTCTCCCTCCTGTCTTACCCTCCCCATCTCACTCCTCTCTCCCCCTTTGTCTCCCTCCTCTCTCTCCCCCTCCTGTCTCTCTCCTCTCACACCCACCCTGCCTCTCTCTCTCAACCATCCTGTCTCCCCCCTCTCTCTCCCACCCCGTACCCTTCTCTCTCCCCCATCCGCCTCTCCCTTACCCACCCTGTCTCTCTCCTCTCTCACCTAACCGTCTCCCTCCTCTCTCACCCCCCCTGTCTCACCCACCCCGTCTCCCTCCGCTCTCACCCACCCTGTCTCTCTCCTCTCTCCCCCGACTTGTCTCTATCCTCTCCAGAGCGAGAGAGAGAGAGAGAGAGAGAGGGAGACCTCGCTGTTCAACCTTGGGGACCTCGAGCCCAGCACTAGCTAGCAGTGGCGGTGATAACGCTGTTACAGGGACATGCTAACGAGGGTTGTTATTATTATTACGATATTCATAATAGTGGCGTATATCACTGAGGCCGGGGCCGCGAGGGTGTGGTGTGGTGGAGGTTGTGTGTGAGGGGGGAGGGGGGTCTTCATTGACGCTGGCAGACCCAAACAGAGATTGAGGAGTTGGCGGGTGCAGCCTGAGTTATGGCCTGTGTGAACGAAGCTAATCATACAAGTCTCAGCCAATCCCGTGCAGGATGATGAAGTGGAGGACATACACACACACACACACACACACACACAAACAAGGACGTACACACAAACACACACACACACTCACACGCGCATACACAGGCGTACTGACCTTCGGAGTGAGGCTCTATTAAATAGACTCACGCGGCCTGGGCGCTTCCACTTTGCACGGGGTGTTACTCTTTAATTAAAATAATAAGGCAATTAATAATAACACTGGTAAGGTCACCGCCCGTATGATGCGGGGACCACCGCTTAACAACGCCTGAGGAGGCCGGGGGGGGGGGCCTTAGTGGGGGTCTGGGGTACACACATAAAAAAAACTGACATTAGGTGAGTGTATCTATATCTGTTGATGCGGTAGTCTCTCTCTCTCTCTCTCTCTCTCTCTCTCTCTCTCTCTCTCTCCATCTCTCTCTCTCTCTCTCTCTCTCTCTCTCTCTCTCTCTCTCTCTCTCTCTCTCTCTCTCTCTCTCTCTCTCTCTCGTCATAGTAACAGAGCCCCCCCTCTCCCCGGACCCTCACGTGTGACCGAGGGTCCCAAAGACGGAGTGCCCTTGCAGGGGTAGTTATATTCGGTGTGGTGATAGAGGATCGTAAAGCTGGAAGCCGTCTAATACCTGGGAACGGAGGCGGGGTCCGGCAGTGAGTCACGGCCGCTGTGTGTTTCATGGGGGGTGGGGGGGGGGGGGGGGTTGATTGTAAAGAGGGGCCATCAGGCAATGTAAACAGACTCAGTCCTAAATCACGGCCCGTCCGTACGGGGGATAGCATGTAGCCCCCGTTCCCCACGTTAGCCTATCCACGTTTAATGAGTGCCCTAATAACATTTGCACAGGTGGTGGGGGGGATAATACCCCGCTTTATGGAGACATAAAACTCCATCCACGTCGCCCTCCTCCCCCTGCCACAACCTCTACCCCCCCCCCGCCCTAGCCCTGGACCACCACCACAGAGAGGAAGGAATCAGTAATTGGAGGGAAAGGAATCCTTGGTCTCCGGCCGCTCCCACCACAACGTCCCAGCTCACCCCTCTCTCCCCCCCCCCCCTCCCCCCCCCCCCCCCCACCCGGCCCCTCTCCCTGCCCTGTGTCTCATGCCGACCTCCATCCAGCAACCTCTGTTGTTGCTGCTGCCCCCACTGGTGGCTCTCCGCCACACACGCATCCGCACACTCACACGCACGCTGAGATACAGTCTCGGACCCACTCACGCATGCACGCACGCACACACACTCACGCACACACACACATGCACGCACACACACAAATATGCATACAAGAACACATAAAAACACACACGCGGCACGTTATCTTCGTGGTGCGTGTGTGTAATACAACATAACACAAAACATGGGGAAACCAATAAACACACATTCTCTCAAAACCACTGTAAAACACACACACACGCACAGGCTCACACACGCACCCAGTTGTTGAGGGGTGAACCCGCTCAGCTATGGGGTCTGCAGGTCTGAGGCTCACCTATAGCTGAGTGGGCTCACCCCGGAGCGAGGGGCCTGTGACGGCCTGGGCGCTGGCTGAATAATGACTCTATGGATTACTATATTATCCTTCTTTCTTCCAGAAGGCCAGTGGGGGGGCTCACTCTCTTACATGCTGTCTCTCGCTCTAGCTCACCCTCTGTCTTAATCATACCCTATCTATCTCTAGCTCAACCTCTGTCTCATTCACACTATCTATCTCTAGCTCACCCTCTGTTTCAGTCACACTATCTTTCTCTAGCTCACTCTGTCTCATTAAAGACTATTTCTAGCTCACTCTGTTAATTGCATTCTCGGTCATTTGCTCACTCTTTGTCTCAATCACACCGCCCATATCCAGCTCACTCTGTGTTAGTCACACTCCTTATCTATTTGTAGCGCACTCTTTCAATCTCAAACGTCTCTCTCTCTCTCTCTCTCTCTCTCTCTGTCTCTCTCTCTCTCTCTCTCTCTCTCTCTCTCTCTCTCTCTCTCTCTCTCTCTCTCTCTCTCTCTCTCTCTCTCTCTCTCTCTCTCTCTCTCTCTCTCTCTCTCTCTCTCTCTCTCAAACACCGTCTCCTCCTCAACTTTCGTTTTTTCCCCACCAACCAAAAGCGGCAACGCGGGTCGAATCTCTGCCGTTAATAAAACCTTATCGCCCAATCGTAATAATCCCCGACCTGCGCTCTACGCTATCTGCTGCCAACCTTCAACACCAGCTCAATAGTTCCAACGACGGAGGTGTGAAATTGATCAATATCTTATCATCCGTGTCCAGGACCGCAAACCGTTTTTGCGTGTGCATCCTCACCCTGTTCCGTATGCAACGGGGATGAGAAGAAGTGTCGGGTTTTGCCATGTTTGGTAGTCAATATCAAAATAAGGAATGGATTCAAACTGAACTGCTCTTCCACTCTGTCCGACTGGGAAGTAGGCACTCTTCATTGAGGCCTTGTTTCTTTCCACATCAGTGTTTTAGTTTTTTTAATACTATTTGATACTGATGATTTGGTATTGAGACGTGTATCCTTAGATCCACTGTATGTATCTTGTTGTCCTTGTGTGCAGGTGCGAGTCCATTATCCACTTTCATAGTTTCATCACTCATTGGGTTCCACCAATCAGCTCAATCAATCTCATCAGTTTTTCTAGCAATGGCGGTCCTGCCGCAACCATTGAAAAACGGTTTGCTATTCTCTCTTGCTCTGTCTCGTCAGCTGACGGTAACCAAGTTTGTGCTTCTAATTTACCGAGAGCCTCGATAGGATTAGTCTTTGGTGAAGATTCTTTGTTATGATGATGATGATGGATGGATGGATGGATGGATGGATGGATGGATGGATGGATGGATGGATGGATGGATGGATGGATGGATGGATGGATAGATAGATCAGTCAGTATATATTGTCCATTTGTTTGCAATTTCTTTGTTGCCCCTTTGCCGTCTTGGGACAGTTACGACGTAGGCCTCTATACACTTGCAACACATCTAACTGTTTTCTGTTTAGACAGATAGGTTAGGAATGTTGCTACCAGCTGCTGGAGAAGGTAGGTAGACGTGTGATCTACTTTTCTGCCAGATAGCTTTTCCTCCCTCTTGCTAGTTGCTAGCTTAGCTTTGTTTTACTTTGGTAACTTCTTTGAAAACACTAAAGTCCCAAGACCTGGTCTTGTGGTGTCTTAATTGTTTTGTGTTTTTCTTTTCACTTAACTAACTGACCCCTCAGAAAAACATTGTCATTATTATTTGTTGATTTTAATCGATGATTAAGCAATAATAACTTGTTCACATTCTATCAATAACCCAGCCATTGGGTGATTCATCTGTGAACTCCCACACTACCTCTACGTGTGGGGTTGGAATGTATATAGTTTGTTAGAACTGTTTAATGTCACATTTCCACCGGCGGGTGCGGGTCGGTTCGGTGCGGCTTGGTGGAGTAATGATGGTGTGGTTTGGCGCAGCTCAGTTACGGCTCACGCTTCATCCGCCGACAGTACCCTCATGGTAGGGCGGGTTTAAGCCGGATGGTGATGGCCGGGGCAGCTCCGCTGGCATCTTGACCTCATAGCATCCCGATACAGTGTAGCCTGCTAATAAATCCAAGTAAAAAGAAGAACGCAACACAATGGACAAAGAGGAACAATGTAGGACGTTCAAGAAAGATTTTTTCAATAAACCAAGCTTTCGCCGTCCAGAAATAGCTTGCTGTGTTTGTTTGTTATTATCCCCCTTCCGCACGGAAGTGACGACTCTGGAGACCAATCAACGGACGGCGTGTGTAACTCAAACTTGTATGCACCCTTTCGGCGTCTCAGTACCCTAACGGAGGAGTACTGCAAGACGAGTATGGCTCAATACAGCTCAGTCCGGATCACGCCCACTTTTGGCGGTGGAAACGTGAACTGTGCAGCACCTTTGCGAACAGAACCGACCTGCACCCTCCGGTGAAAATGCTCCACAAGTTGAGGTTTCGGTTTGATCGAGCTAAAGTGAAACGCACTAGCATACCACTGTGTGGCCAATCTCTGTATATAAGGGGGTCATGGAAAGATGCTTCATGGCATTGATGGGATTGCGATTCCTTACAATAAGGAGAAGTTTTTATCACCACAAAGCTGTAGATGAACTTGGGTTACATCTGGTTTGCCTAATGGGACATATTTACATTTTTTATTTTATTTTTTTGCTTACATTGCAGATATGTCTGCCTCACTTTCAGATAAAAGCATCTTCTAAAAAGATTCCTTCACTAGGTGAATAATATATGACTGGAAATGAGCCAAGCCAATGTTAATTTCATGGTGTACTCATGTAATTTCATATTAGTCATCATGAAAAGCATGAATGATTCCTTGATTAAGTGATGCTGCGATGCAACAGCTGAGCCAGGCTAAATCGTAAAAGAAAATTACGGAATGTATAAAATCAATACAGACGGATGATTGGATCAATGATCCTCTGGGTCATTTATGTTGATGCGTGGGTCAGTTTTGGTGTTTGATGTTCCAGCAATTTAAACTGACGAGAAGTCTGAAGACATTCCGAATACCACTTCCCTCAGAATAACGTCTGGAAAGTTCTATCTATCTGCTGAAATGTTCAAAGACTGTTCAAATATATATCACGTAAGCTGCGTGATGTATGCGTCAGCAAATAATGAACACCTAATGGATCCATCTCTTTGACTAGGCTTAGGAGCTTACCTTTCTCTCCTCGCATGTGGCCTGTTCTTCTCCCATGTCTGGTTCTCCAACAAGCACTCCAACCAGACCACCATCTTCCACTGTCCTCCCAAAGGGAGGGCTGCAATATAAATACCCTTTCAACAGCAATTTCTCAGCCATAGATACAAAGAAAATCATAATAATTTGCACGCGTCAGAATTCTTGCCACTGTATGGCAGATTGTGAGGAGCTCTGTGTGAAAAGAGCTATTTGGCATTTAGAGAAATTGGAAGCTTTATGAAGCAATGACCGTAACGTTGTTCTCTTTCAAATGAAAAGCTGTATAGATGTGTGTGTGCCTGTGTGAGTAAGTGTGTCTGTATTGTATGCGTAAAATAAAAAGTATTTTTTAACCCTCTTCTTTAAGCATTAAACCTGCTACCGTTTTCTCTGCATGCGTCCCAATACCCTTCTGCACGCTTGTTAATCTCCTTGTTTATTTTTCATTTATTTCCGTCTCTCCTATGCTGCCCCTCCCATCTGCTGGGGATTTTGGGTAATTATGACTCGGCTTTGCATCTTTAACCTCCGTCACCTCCTACCATTGATTTCCCTCTAAGTTTATATAGGGAATGGGCTGGCTTTTCACCACCGCTGCCCGACACCCCTTAGGGACCGACGCTATGCTGAATCGGGTCGACATTTGTTCCTTATTCCAATCTGCTGATTTTGCATCTTAATCACAGAGTCAACTATCCATGCTGGGTCAATAGTTCAGCACACATCTCAAGAGATGACCCATCCATTTAATGATTACTCTTCTACATCGGTGTGTGTGTGAGTGTGTGTGTCTGTGTGTGTACACACGCATGGTCGCGTCTTTCTGTGTTACGACTGCATACCATCGGTGTGTCAGCATGTGTGGGTCTGCGCTTCTACCCAAATGAGGTTTTCCTTTTTCATTACCGGACCCACTGAGGTTAATACACTCACCAATTAACACACGTGGTTGTGACCGGGTCAAGTTTATTCAACTCAGGTAATCCGTGTCACGCTGACCTGTTTGTACCCGATTATTGTGCCAGAGAGATAGCGAGAGAGAGTCAGCCAGAGTGCAAAATATGGTCAAACACGCGCACACATTCTCTCTCACTCTCGCCAGTACTCACTGGATCAATCCTAAGATCCCTGATAACCCCCCAGCTCTTCGTACCTCACGTAACAGGCGGACAGGGTCTGCTCACGGGGCTCGATCATAAATGCTCCTGTGAGTGTGTGTGTGTGGATGATTGCTGGTTTAAGCCACCTCACCTGGCCCCAGTCTACTTGGACTCCGGGGCTGGTTGAGGCTGCACCCGTTGCACTTTGAGTAATCGGTGTGGACAGGTTAAACCAACCAACTCCCCACACACTCAGGGAGAGATCTCCTGCATGGCAACATGGAGCACCATTGTCATGTTCACTTTCTGCAAACTTCTAAAATAAACCAGGTTTCCAACACAAACCACACTGCAAGCTTGCCTGGAGGAGCCAAATAAAAGTCACCCAGGTGGAGTGTAGCAGCCACCGAGGTGGTGTGAGGGAAAAGGACTTTGCTCTCCCCTCACCCTCCCAAATTCTGTTGTTCTTGTTTGTCAATGAAAACAACGTTGTGGCGTGCCCGTCTCTGTCAATGTTCCAGACCCCGACCCCCACTCCTGGCTGTCCGTCAGTCCCACTCAAACTCCCTCCATCCCACACAGACTCACCACCACCTCCACCTGCGGCCCGGTTCCCGTCAGACTGTATTCATTAGCGGGATGCCTTTCACTGTCCAGGATATATAGACAGCTCGACGATGAATAAGTGACCTAGATCTCTTTAAATCGACTTTGTTGTGAATTATATTACGGCTCACTTCAATTTGGGGACGTGTGAACGGGCTTGTAAAACATGAGAGGGGCGCTCCACTCCTCTTTGTTCTCTGGCTTCAACTGGAAGTCAGACAGTGGATGAAACACTGAGTCCATCTATCGTCTCTGGGATGTACCAAGGTAGTGGAACAGTAGTGTGTGCGTGTGCGTGTGCGAGATAGAGAGAGAGAGAGAGAGAGAGAGAGAGAGAGAGAGAGAGAGAGAGAGAGAGAGAGAGAGAGAGAGAGAGAGAGAGAGAGAGAGAGAGAGAGAGAGAGAGAGAGAGAGAGAGAGAGAGAGAGAGAGAGAGAGAGAGAGAGAGAGAGAGAGAGAGAGAGAGAGAGAGAGAGAGAGAGAGAGAGAGAGAGAGAAAGAGAGAGAATTTAGGCTACTTGGCTGTCAATGTCCCATTCTTGAAATCCTGACAGGAAAAAGATCTCAAAGCTATTATTTCTATTAGTCAAATTCTCTAGAGATGACCCCCAAATTAAATAAAGTAATTACTCAATCTATCTCAGGAAGTGTAGGCTGTCACAGGGAAAGTCACATTCATGGTCACCCACGGGCCTCCGTGTTATCCAAATCGCTTTAAGACACGTACGGCAATGACTTCTTGCTGTTCCTAGTCGTCATGTCTTCACAACATGTATGCCCTGCTTCCCTTTTACTCTCTGTAAATCCTAAACCGAGCACATGCCCCTCGGAGCCTGAAAGGGATTTTCTTTACCTCTACAGATACACAAAGCAAAACAAGCCTCCACAGTGGCCTGCTGTGTTCCCCCGAGCCCTGCACTGCTGTCTAGGGTTAAATGATTCACTGCCTGTGGCGTCGGGCCCTCGCCAGATTGGACCCCTTCCATGCATGACCACCTGTCCACTCCTCACAACATCTCTCTCACGCTCTCTTGCTCTCCGTCTCTTCCTCTCGCGCTCTCGTTCACCCTCTCTCGCGAAACCACCACACAAGTGATTTTGCGCCAAATTATTAACAGTGCGTTTTACAATCAAAGTGCGATTTTCGATCAACGCGAACATATTTATGCACCCGAAGATGGCGGGCATCAATCTCATCCAGGGTCAGAATGCCTGAGTTCATAACTTGGTTATATCCTCGTAGCCCCCCCCCCCCCCCCCGAATGACTACATCCTCTTTGTACCCCCTGCTGGTTTTAATGTGCTTCTGGGCCAATGGAGAGGAGGGATCTCGACCGCGCCCCTCACTGGTCCAAGCGCAGTAAAAAGGTTGGAAGACTTCCATGCTACTACACATGTGCTGTAACTCTGCATAATGGAACTAAAGAGTGTTTCATTCGCCATAGGGGTGTGGGTACGCACACACATGCTCACACTCTTACAGACCCACTTACTAGGGGTGGTCTTATGCTAATCATTTCATCTCATGAGGATGAATCTGTTTATGTGGGGTGGTCCAGCATCAACAGAGGACACCAGTTAATGTGGAGAAAAATGCTGAATCCTGTGTTCTGCTGCAAAAACTGGCAAAATACATTGCCGCCATAAATGAGTGCCATTAAACACTCGTTAGTTTATGTGTGTTTTTGCTTTTGTAAACTTATCCATTTATATTTAATGAATTGTTGCCTTTTGAACGTATCGCACATGAATAAATAATGTGTTGAACTGATGACATTGCACTGCACACAAGGACTTTAGTGCATTTAGATAAAGAGCTTTTGTTGGATGACATTAGCAGGCGTTAGATCACATTTAACACAGTCACTGGCTTTAAATGAATGTGCCCATGCACAAAGTAGTTCTTTTTTAAACCCATTCATGGATTGGCTGAATTACTCGGGATTTGAGTTACGTCGGCCCCACTACACCTGGCTTCCAGCCATGTAAGAGCACTAGAATCCGCCATTAAAAGCCATTAAAACGTTAGTTAAACACAACATAACCCCTGTCGTGCACATGGTCTGTTGACTGTTGTTATTCTAATCTATTTAAAATAACTCCTTCTTGTGAGTAATTCAACAGGATTCAAACTTGCCTTAAGTGAACTGTTCATTAAAACTGTCGAAATTAGCAGTGTACTAGTGGAACACAACTGCGCCCAAAAATAGCGAGAAAAGTCATAAACAACAGGTGTTTAGTATATTGACCAGATACGCTTGCTTTATGAATCTATATTTGTTTTGTTTTCTCTCGGAGCATCCCCGCCTTGGTACTGTTGAACTATATGAACCGTGGGGGGGTTTTAATGCAAACCACTGCGCTCTTGTTTCATCAGAGCCATCAAGCTTTACCGTTCAGCGGGACTGCTGTTGAATTAGCAACACCTGCCTGTTGATTACCGTCACCTGGTGTTTGTCAAGGACCGGGATGACGCCACAGAATGCCAGCGGCATTATTCCCCGCTAAACGCACAGATGTTTCTCTCTCTCTCTCTCTCTCTCTCTCTCTCTCTCTCTCTCTCTCTCTCTCTCTCTCTCTCTCTCTCTCTCTCTCTCTCTCTCTCTCTCTCTCTCTCTCTCTCTCTCTCTCTCTCTCTCTCTCATGAATTGGTTCATGTAATCATGTTTACTCGTTGACAAGTTGATGCTGCTCAGACAAAGGAACAAACAATGAGATATTGGATAGATGTTCATGTCAGAGCCATCTGTCTGACATGACGAAGATGACAGGGGTTCTCTCTCTCTCTCTTTCTTTCTTCCTCACTTAGTTTCTCTTGCGTCTGTCTCATTACCGACTTACTGGAGGTTTATCACTGACAAAATATGTCAGTGAAAGATAGAAGAGAGAGAAACGGAGAGAACTAAGACACAGATTCAGCTCAGATCTTCAAGTGATGATTGATTCATTGACACCCTTGTCACACCCTGATGGATTATCGATCCTACTGTGTAGCTTTGTTCCCAACAAGGGTAACGACATTATGCATTGTAATACTTTTAATATGAATGCTATTGTTGTAGGGGAATATTTATATGCGTTGAATAGCATAGGCAGAGGGATGATGCATGCCAACCGGGCAATAATGTTATTGAGGGGTAGCTGAAAAATGGGCAAAATGGCTATATGATTTAGAAGTCAAACACGCAGAGTCCAGCTTCTTCTCTGAGGTTGAATGCTGATTGGTGACGTTACGGTTTGCCCATTCAGCTTTTACATTCAGACGCTTGCTCAAACACACACTCAAATACACACACACACACACACACACCAACACACTGCCCTATTCTCTCCTCACAATGTCCTCCGATGAAGAGAGAAATGTGTGTGTGTGTGTGTGTGTGTGTGTGTGTGTGTGTGTGTGTGTGTGTGTGTGTGTGTGTGTGTGTGTGTGTGTGTGTGTGTGTGTGTGTGTGTGTGTGTGTGTGTGTGTGTGTGATTTGCGCATGCAGACACTCCTTTTGTAGTTGCAGTGTGCAGCAGTTAGGGGATGGATTGCAGTCATCCCTGTAAAACACTTGATTTAAAACATGCTAATAAACATGATTTCACGTACCATTCTGGTCATTTACTTCAACAGTGCACTATATCTGGATAAAAAGATTTCCACAAGAAATGCAGTGACGCTCAAATTGCATTCACTCATGCCTGTACGACTACTCAAGTTTGATGAACACAGCACGTCTTTCAATTGTTTTATTTTGATTTCAAAGTAAAAGTACAGTATGCAATTTTTTTTTTCTTTTATGTAACCATTGACCTTCTGAATGTATTTTTGGGAATACGGTATATAAGAGATGTTTGCTCAATTTATATTTAACCTATCCATTACTGCCTTCCATTTGTGTTTGTTCAGATGGGAAGACCATCAAGAAGCTAAACATCATCATTATTCAGTGTAGAGGCCGTTCCCCTCGGCCTCTCTCTCTTTATCTCTCTCTCCTTCTCTGTCTCCCTCGCTCCCGATGCAGTACTGACCCACCTGGACCCAGGCAGATGAACAGGAGGTGCTAGGCCAGAGATTGATTCGGCCTCCACCCTACATCGTGTGAAGCACTATGTACTAACTCTAGACCCACACTCACAAATTCCATGGCGATACTGTGTCTCGCCTTGATAAAGTATATCATTCTTTCGAACACACTGACACACGTGACTTGAAGGTAAAGAGTGTGTGTGTGTGTGCGTGTGTGTGCGTTTGTAATACTGGGTGCAAACCCTCATGGGTAGTATTTTCACACACTTTTCATGCATGTAACCCTACGTCAGTGCTTGAAACCAAATCGCCTCCAGCCTTCAAAACCATTTCAAACCCCTTTGTCAGAGTGTGTATTCCAAACACTCTCACGCACACTCACACAGACACACACACAAACACACACACACATACACACACACACACACACACACACACACACACACACACACACACACACACACACACACACACACACACACACACACACACACACACACACACACACACACACACACACACACACACGCACACACGCAACAAATTTACAAACTAGCGATTATGGTCGGTTGCATCGCGATAGCTTATCTGTTTTCCACAGGTTCTACATTTGGCCATGAAATAAAATATAATCACAGTGCGGGTATTCTAAGTCAAAATAGCATCTGTCGGACTCAAACTTGAAAACTATCAAGTGCTAACTATCACACAACCAGAGGCGGAATGTATTGATCCAACATCTGAGGCTGTACCTTAAAACAAGAAAATCGATTTTGAATATTCAAGGTAGTTGGGGACATTTGAGGAACTCGAATGTCTCTTTAACTTGAGTTCAATCTGAGCTCCTGGAGGATCGTGGATCTTGTTGAACTGTGTGTGTGTGTGTGTTTTTTTTTTTTTTTTTGTGTGCGCACCACATTTATTACCATCATCAGCCTACCTCCGCAGTCACTGGACAGGCCCTGAGCTGAGTGGGGCCGGAGGGAAACCTCTCAGGTGGAATTAACAGGGTCTGAAATATAGACTGTGCTTAATGTGTCCATTTATCGTATACTTTAAAACAGTGGTTCCCAACCTCAGGGTCGGGACCCCACTCTGGTTCCCTGATATAAACATAGGGTCGTAAGATATGCAAACATAAGCTATAGATGCAGCTATTAAGGATCATTCAGAAAACCTTTTGTTTGAGGTTAGATTGGGTCAAAACAATCTCTGTGGAGGTAGATACACAAAAAGTTGTAATCGCAAACATTTTCGGTTTGAAATGTGGTCACGGGCAAAGAAATTGGGTAATTATTCCTTTGAAAGCTTTATTTATGAATATAACTTATTTGTGTCTTATTTGTGTCTTACGAAACAATGCCTTCCTCTTGTATCGCACCAGCTCTCACGTATAGTCGACATGTATACACCCACACCGTGGATGGTGCTACAAATAGCAGCTGATTTGTGCTAAAGAGGTTGTTGCATGACAGGTCAGTTATCAAGTGTGGGAGTATGTGTGGATGCTGGCTTGTTTAAGCAGCCCGAATCTGCTTGGACTCTGGGGCTGAGTGAGGCTGCACACCTGTTGCACATTGAGTTATCAGTGTGAAAAGGTTAAACCAGCCACACTGACTCAGAGAGACTTCTCATAGATGGCAACATGGAGGACCAGTGCCATGTTCCATCATTTATAAACTTTACAATAAACCGGCTTCAACATCACCCCCCTGTCTCCTGTGTTAGGAGGAGCCCTATAAAGGTTTCTACTAACCATAAACAATAGCATATTCTAGCTGATGACATTATTGAATCAGAATAATCTGGCTAGTAGTAAACTATCACAAGTGGCTCTATAGTGCCAGCAGCCCAGTAAATTAATTCAAGCAAAGCACACAGAGTTGGCTATTATACAGGGGTAGATAATTTCAAGCACACATTAAGTAAAAGCCTGATTACCCATCAATTCTTGTAGCAATCGTTTTCAGAGATTGGTAAAACCGAAAAGCAATAATGTTCTGTTTTCTTCTTCTACGGTGTCTGATTACACCAAACAACTTCATTAAGCGGACATCGTCAGGAGGAAGCTAGGCAAATCAAAGTAAACGCCCCATTAGTAGTCTAAGTACGGTAGAGGATGGCACTTTAACAGGTTTTATTTTGAACGCAAACTCTATCTTGAAACTTGGCCAGGAGGAACCGGTGTGTGTGTGTGTGTGTGTGTGTGTGTGTGTGTGTGTGTGTGTGTGTGTGTGTGTGTGTGTGTGTGTGTGTGTGTGTGTGTGTGTGTGTGTGTGTGTGTGTGTGTGTGTGTGTGTGTGTGTGTGTGTGTGTTCAAAAGGAAGAAATTAGCCATATACTCTGTGATATATACTGACTGGAAGAGTCTGGCAGATGTTAGGGAGCCTCTGCCCAGCAGATAGATGAGGGACCTATTGCTGTGGGTGTGTATTGGGCCACATTGCTGTGTAGGATTAGATGTGCTGCCCAATCATCCTCCAACCACAAAGCGCATTGATTAAAACCTAATGACCTCATAAGACACCCGCTACACTCTCGTCTGCTTTTCCGAACATGGGTCCACACTCACACAAGCACACACAAACACAAACACGCACACACACACACACACGCGCACACACACACACACACACACACACACACACACACACACACACACACACACACACACACACACACACACACACACACGGCACCACGCACCAACACACAGACAGACAAACACAGACACGCCAACACACACCAACACAACCAACACAACCAAAAAACACACACACACCAACACACAACACGGGTGCGACGTTACACATACGTTACACACAGATTCACACACCCATGGCAACACATGCAAACCCACACAGAATCAGACACACAAATAGAAATGCAAACATCTACAAACCGACGCACACACACACACACACACACACACACACAGACACATACACACACACACACAATTCGTCTCATCTTCCTCCGCCTGCTTCCACAGAGAGGAACGCTTGGACTTTGTCACTATTAAAGAAAACCATGACAGCCAATCCCTCTTCCTGACCTCAAAGTTAAGCCTTTCATTCCCACGATATCTATCAATCATACCAAGGATGTAGCAGAAACAGAAAATGAGGAAAAATATAACGAGTATCCACACCGGGCTTATAGATTTCAAATTACGGTTTAATACAATGCAGTTTGCATCCATCCATGGTAGGAATAAACAAAAAAGGTCAAAATTAGAGTGCTTGGAAGTACGGATGAAAACATCTGGCCTCATCAGATAAATGAACCTTGATCGCTGTGACACTCAGGTCGGTGGACCTGGCTTGGGATTCATTGAGAGTGCAAACGGTTGCCATGTAGTCTCCTGTTTAAACATTGATGCCTCTTAAAACTTTCATAGGGGTGAGGTGAATGAAGACTCTCGGTGTAGACGGCGATGATAAGACCGCTTGGCCTGACTGCAACTGTCCGGTGAAGATAGCCCTCAAGATAGCTCCTTCTTTCGTCTCATCAAATCCATTGCATACACATATATATATATATATATATATATATATATATATATACACATATATATATATATATATATATACCCAGTACATGCATGTGTATATAGTGTATACAAGTACATGCATGTGTACATAATATACTTATACAACGCAAACATACGTTGTTTATTTATTCATGCATGCATACGTTATGTTCATACCATTCAGTAAAATAAATACTCCCAGGTGTATTTATATATACAGTAGACACCCACAGATGCATGTTAATTAATAAATGTTGACATATGCTCACACACACTCCTTTGGCCCTCTCCCTGTGGGGTCTTGTCACATCACACCTGATGTGTAAGTGGTGAGCGCTGTGTTTCTTGTGTTCAAACCTTTCAGAAGGAAGTGTCAAAAGTACGACAGAAACTTTTCTGCTCCACTGCAGGCTGGTGGGAGGATGACATAACCAGGATGGTGTTCATTAAGTGGATTAAGTGGTTTTCTGGGAGCAAATTTACAAGATTGAAACATATTGCTCATCTCTAGACAAATACAGTACATGTGTAGTTATGTGTTAATATGGCTGCACCAATGGATTCTTCTTCAATGCATTTTTGTTCTTCTGTCTGTCTGTCTGTCTGTCTGTCTGTCTGTCTGTCTGTCTGTCTGTCTGTCTCTGTCTCTGTCTCTGTCTCTGTCTCTGTCTCTGTCTCTCTGTCTCTCTCTCCTTTAAACGGGCCCCAGTTTTATCAGACATTTTTTGTTGATTTCCTGGTGGGTCTCAATTTTCTAATCCAGGGTGTTTTGTTCACGTCCTGGTACATGGAGCTTATCAATGGTATGTGCAGACTAATTAAAGGGAGATTTGCTCGCCTTGTCGAAAGCGGGATTAAGTAGCGAGAGGGAATTGCAGCGACATAGGGCAGAAGGTAGCTTTAGCGAGAGCCCGCTATTCATAGACAGATAGAGCCAGAGTGTGCTGCACACACACATCCCTATCCCTAACATAACCCCCTCATTGAGTCTGGTTGGGTATAATGTTCCCTATCCTTTTTTGGATACTGCTGAGCTAAATCTCTCCTCTCTACGCTGTGCCTTCCCCTCGCCCACCCCCTCCCTTGTTTCTGCGCCCTCTTTGAGGGCTTTTACGTTGAAATGTCCCAAACCACTCAAATGTTGGAACTGGAGAAAGTTCTCATCAGCTTCAGTGTATTTTAAAACATTGGGAATATGCCACGTATTTATATTTAAACCTGGAGATCTGTGTGCCGGTGCGGTCTGTGTGTTTGGGGAGTACCGAACCGACTGATATATCCTATGACTATAAGGTGAGAGGATGTTATAGCACAAGATAATTGTTAAAGCAACATAGTTTAATACATTTAAACATATTTCATTATATTAGGAGCCCACGGTCAAAGCCCGAGGTTGTTTTGCATGGGGGTTATTTGGTAACCCAACCTCCACGTACGTACACACACAGAATATTAAAAGGGGATTAAAGGAGAGCCCACTGATTCCATCCCAGATGTAGAAATGTCTGTTTTTCTTTCTCCAACTCCCTGGCCCCAACACTACCCTTAGATTCTGTCAGTGCCGACTCAATGGTCATTTTCTAGCCTGATCCCGGTCAACGTGCCTCTGATGGTCACACTTGCCCCAGTGTTTTTTAAATTGCCTCTTTTTCCATCGCAAAATAGGAGAAGAAGAGATCACAGTTGATTTGGCTTCACCAGTAGGGTCACTCTCTCTCGCTCTCTTATACTTTTCTCTCTCAGTCTGTCACACACCTTCCATCTTCGTCCGTCCCTCCCTCCATCCTTCTCTGCCGCTCCCACTTCTCCATCCCTCTTTATCTCTCCACCTCTCTGTTTCTGTCTATTTCTCTCCCCTCTCGATCTCTCTCTTTCAAAGTCTGGCCTCTGCTTTCTCGCACATCCTTTCAATTTCCGCAGCCAACTTTTTCTCGTTATGTTGTCTTCCTCTGACCCCACTTATAAGTTTGTGTGTAACATTCTTTTCTTATATAAATGTATTTATTTTCCAATATTATTTTATTTTATTTGAAAGTGCTCTTGAAGTTGCTCTTTACCTAAAACTACATGGAGATGACGATGCTGACATCTTTGTTGTACAATTGCCTTCAGAGTTGTTAACATCATTAGAACCGTGTAGGCCATGGCAACCAGCCAGCACATTACATACTGTATGTTTCCCCTGCAACAACTCATCTATATTACAAGGGCTGGCATCAAGAGGAAAACACCAAAGGTCAGACCTATACTAATAAAATAAATAATATAGGGCTCACTCCATAACCACAACAACAAGGACAACAACTCTAAATTCCTGGTTCCATTCGGTCTCCTTGGATGGGTTAGATCGGTGGTAGTTCCTATAATCAATGCAGCCAGCATTGCTGGTTTTACTTGCTAGCAGTTTGGTGAGAACAGAAGGAAAGGTTTAAACTAAAACTTTTTTTACCTTTTTTTGAATACTCAAAGGAAACTTATCCATCTCTGTGTCTCTCCGTCTGTACTCTTTATACATTCAGAGTTATTTATAGATGTTGTTGTTCACGCACAAACACGATAAAGTTCCTAGAAACTACTTCTGGCTAGGTCAATCCGGGGTCTTGTTGCAATTTGCTATGCATGGTGTGATACATGATAGATGACCTGTCAATCTACAGCTTTTCATATTTCAGCACCTGAATCTAGATGGGAATTTGGCAGGCTTGTCTTAAAGGACAAAACCGTTCCGGGTAATCATTACCGTCCCTCCTGGCTTTACTAAACATCTGTTCCAAATATAATTTGCCAAAATGACATTAGCCCACCAAGTATGTTAAAAATGGCAAAAGGGCATATGTATTATGTACAAAATGTCTTATTTCAATGGCAAAAGTGCTACATTGCAAATAAACAATTATGTATACTCATACTTATACTTACAGTTTAGGTATGGGTGAAACTAAACAGGTTAACAACAAACATCTAAAATGTTCCTGAAATATATACAATTGAATTGACTTTACTTGGAGAACAACCAGAGGAAACACACATATCTAATTCCATATATATATACTGTACATTTCTGTAATTTCCCTCGGTTAAAAATGCCTTCAAATTCACAGCAATGATTGCTGAATTTAATATTATTAAGTTGCGGCAGGCACGCACGCACCTATACGCAAGCTTGCATGCAAACATCGGTGTTCTCTCGTTTTAGTCATTATTGAGCACCTGTTTGCCATTCATTTCTAAAGTTTCCCAGCAAATCCTTTTATTTATTCTGATATATCTCATGAGTTCCTGATCATGTACATCCATACAGTCCAAAGCGTACGCTCCCCCCTCTCACCAATCACCATCTCCATGCTTGTCTCCTCGGGAGCGAGTTAATATATCGCCCTCTTTGTCTTCATTTGTCACTTACTGTACCTTTACTCCATCACCCTCCCCGCTCCCACACACACCCACAACCCCACTGTCCTTGCCTCTTTTGTACCTGCCGCCCCCCCCCCCCCCCACCGACCTGCAGTCCATTTAACTGTCATGTCCCCCATGCATTCAGTCATTTCCAGTCAAATGACAAGACTAATGAGATGTCGCCGTTCCTTTTAAAAGGAACTATCTCAGAGCACCAGAAACAGAGAGGAATAAAGATTGGACGAAGAGTCGTAATAGGATCAAAGTTGGGAAAACGATTTCGATCCGACTGCTACTTGAGACCCGCCGAAAAAAGAAAATATTTCGGAGAAGTACTCGTGTCTAACTGTAAGGTTTCCTGAGAAGACAGATAGATAACAACTTTATCTATTCATCAACTTTCTCTAAGGTTCAAGCTCATCTTTTATTTCAGTCCTCCACCCCTCATGTCAGACCGGTTTGCAGCAGACCTGTACTGGATCGGGCCAATCACAACCATGTATCTTTTATGAGCTGGCTTTGACACGGTGACTCATTTGTTTTGTGCCTTTTGGGAACACCATTGAGGAATTGAATGAAGCAATTTTGTTACAGCACTCTGTTTAGTTGAAGGTCTATCCAAGATAAGGTCCCCTTGGAAAATCGAGAGGTTCAATGTCAGGCTAGCAAGGTTGTAGTCCTACATGCCAAATTTGTTAAGAGTAGAACCAGACCATCACACATTCAATCCGAGCCTTTAATAGATCTGTCATGACAGTGAAAACGTGTCATTTCAGTCCCATTGCTTAATTTCTACAGACTCTGTACGTCTCTGGCAAATCAAAATGCCACCAGAGCGCTCTGTCCCATTGTGAAGCGTTTCCCCCCCTTTTTGACATTTTGAATGTTCTTTATCTTAATCTGTCGACTAACATGCGTACTCAGGTTACTGGGCAGAATCCCAGATGTAGAAAAAAACCTGTGAGGTGAGGATATGATCTTCAGTCAATGTGATACGGCAACACGGTGAGTGAAAAATACATTACGTTTTAGGCACTTTTAAGTAAACTAAAGCTCCTCGGAAAATGTTGATAGATTTTAAACCAACAGCAGGTGGGCCGAGATATCTCCAATTTGATTAATTACCTTTATTTACTGGCATTTTATTTGAGTGAACCACAGATAACCAAGCCATTGAGAACCACCTGATGTTTTGATGCTTGGTTTGTTGATTCAGAGGTTACCGTTGGACAGAGGGGGCTATAGTGCACCAAGTGAGTTTAAGATGTTCCACTTGGAAGTGTTCCATCCATAACTGGTGTCCGCTGGCTTTCTCAATAGAAGAGAGAGTTAGCCTCCCCAAAGAATTACACTGATAAAACTGCAAAATATCATATACTTCGAACCAGGTTTGGTTGAGAGAACAAAGAATAGATGAAGTGTAGGCTCCTCATTTACTGGAACCTCATGTTTGTATTCATGTGTGTGTCACTGGCCTTTTTGCTGGCAGTCTTTTAAGGATTGTGTACTGCAGTGGATGCTTGTTTGCCCGTATGATGCAAGAAGATGTTGTTATATTAAGCACGAAGAGTATTACTATCCTATGTAACTCGGACAGATTGAAAATATTGATTTCAATGAAGTTTTTTTGGGGGTTCTTCGAAAAATCGAAAAATGACTTACGTTTTGGCCTTAAGGACTTATGTGGCGGAGCCGTGCGGCAGGACCGGTGCGGTTATAGATGTGATCGGCTTGCTAAATTTAGCCTGGAATGCTCTCTGAATATCAAAGAGGTCTTACACAGGACTTAGCTGCAGACTGCTGCGTAAGCCTTGCCATCGCTGATCCTGTGTGTGTGTGTGTGTGTGTGTGTGTGTGTGTGTGTGTGTGTGTGTGTGTGTGTGTGTGTGTGTGTGTGTGTGTGTGTGTGTGTGTGTGTTTGTGTGGCACACCATGACATATGTATTTAACATCTGTTGCCGTCGGAAACAACTACGGATGGTGGGGAGGGGGGGGGGGCGTTCAACATCTAACCCATCCCATTTTTCACCGACACACAGACACAGGCACCCCTGTCGCCATTCTCTCACACGCACACACACACACAGACCCACTTACACACACGCCACTAGACACAAGGTAAAGTCGGTCTATGCAGAGCTAATGCAGTGAGACAGGAGGGAGCGTGGAGCGGGTGTCTGGTGTGAGCTGAAGTGGCAGCTCGGAGGGTTAACAGGCCTCCCCTGCCCGGTCAGAGTGACGTCGCATCCCTTCTGGTCTCATATCAGATCCCAGGCTTCACCCTGATTGGCCGCGGAGCCCAGACTCAATCAGAAGGGGCCACCTGTGGCTTTGAAAGTGACATTGTGCTCGTTTATACGTGTGTGGTTGGGTTGTTGCTTGTGCATGAGCATGTCTGTAGGGAGGGTGTCTAAGTGTGTGTTTGTGTGTGTGTGTGTGTGTGTGTGTGTCTGTGTTTGTGTGTGTGTGTGTGTGTGTGCGAGCGGGCATCCATGTATATACTATTTATGAGTGTGGTTGTTTCTGTGTGTGTCTTACCCCCATACAGTTTTCATGTGGTCGCATGCCAAGGTAAATTGTTAGTAGCTTATGTAAGCACTTTTTTTTAGATATTGCTTGTAGTGACGCGAGAAATAATGCGTTTTCATACTTACCAGTCTAGGAATGCGTAGACTACTCATGTACTTGGACCTCATGTTTGTATGCATGCGCCTGTCGCTGCTTCCGTCTGTCGGTGGTTGTACATGGTGGTGAATGGTTGTTAGCGCATGTGATGCAAGCCCGTGTTACTTTAACAATTAGGATCGCATATGATTATGCAAGAGTCAGTAAAAAATGCTCTAAGGACTTGGCTGATATGCAATGACCCCAGGTTAATTATTGACAATGTCTAACAAATATTTAAATTGTGAAACATATGAATTATACTTGTATATATAAATGATAAGCAATGTTTCCATTCAATTGACAAGTCATTTTTTATCAAACTTTGTCACACATAGATAATAAATATGTGAATAAGGAGCAAATAAACTAGATGATGCAAAGCATAGTTTGTTAGGGGTTGGCAGTACTGGCTACGTCGCACACAGCTGTAATAAACAGAAGAAGTAGAGCACGCCAGTCCAAAAAGAAGTTAGGGCTTTTCAAATCCATTGAGCATTTAGTTTTGTATTTCCTGCAAAAATCTTGATGGCAACACGGCAGATGACATCCATGCTATTGCAAACGAGTGGGTAGCAGCTCCCATAGGTATATATATTTGTTCTTTCGAACCCATGCATAGAATTACGATTGCACTGGCTAGGTAGTGTCCTCCAATAGTGCCCACACACTAACTGTTCACAAGTTGGGATTCTGTGTTAACACCCCACAGTGCATGCTCACTGCGTGTGGTTGGTGGCTGGATGGAGTAGTTTCACCTGGTCTGAGACTCTGAGGCTGGGCGAGGCTGCACACCTGTTGTTAATTAATCAATCATCCCCACACACTCTCAGGTAGGGATCTCCTACATGGTAGCATGGATCACCATGTGTGTATGTTTAATGTCCTCAAACTTTGCAATTAACCGGTTTCACCACTATTATCATCATCTTCATAAGCAGCAACGAACATTGCTAAACTCACAAACTTAGGGACTGAGGCACGCGGTAGTATTTACTATTTTGCACATAGTATTTGGAGTTTTTCACTTGTGGAGGAATGGACTTCAACTTCACGATTTGTGTGGTAAGTAAGAGCCCACCATTTAGTTATTAATTATTTAGGAAGAAACATTTGACCATGCAAAACATCCTAAATACATATTCCTGATATCTAGTTTCAATCTTTAGTTGCATCATCCCCTTCAACTCTTTGGACTTTTAGGATTGTTGACTTCTTCAATTTAGTGATTTTGTTCATTTGATATATTTAGCTACATTAAATTGCCAATCTCTCAGTGGATGGGTTAGTTATTAGATCATTTAGGTGAAAAGGTTTTGATTGCTGGTGTCTGGATGGACGGACAGGACAAGCTCAGCGCTGGAGGGTCCTGGGACCACACAGCAGCGCAGGGCTCAGACACAAACAGCAGAGGTCACCCGGAAACATGGCGCTTTACTTCCCTGCTCTACAAGGAAGACGAGGTACACAAACACACACACACACACACTCCCTCTGAAGGACCCATCGACCTATTCAGCATTAGTTAAACGGGCGAGGTGTAAAAACATTCAAAGCCGAAACATTTAAGATCCTCACTCTTGTCCTGCCGGAGAAGCGCGTCTCCAGCGTTTGATATAGTGGCTGAGTGCGTCCACGCACATGTTCATCCACATTTAACTGAGAACCTCACAGGTGATCTATTGGCCTTTGTCCTCAGACATATCAACATACGAGTCGGGGGCGGGGGGGGGGGGGGGGGGCGGGGGGGTTGATGATGACGCAGCCAGACGGAGATGATGAGTAGCAGTACAGCACGGAGAAGCAGAGTGTTTGAGTCTGAAAAGCCGAGGTCAGTTGTGGTCAGAGCAGTTGAGAGATTGATCTGTGTTCAAGGAAGTGTTGAGGTGTTTGGACGGGGGGTGCTGATTTTTAAAGAAACATGTTTTATTGGAGCAGAGGAGGAAGGTATTTAGTGAACTGGGGAGGGCGGGCGGGAGTGGAGGGATAAACAGGATCTGAACTGTTGTAGCAACCGCCTCTGATCTTTTTAGTCTGGAATCTAGACTTATAGGACGCTATGTTTCGAAAAAATGCTGTCCCTGCAGGTATGTTTTGTATTAAGGCGGAAAATTGAAAAAACACTGAGCAAAAAAAGCTGGGTTTACCTTGACTTATTTATGTCTCGACTAGGTATTTATGCAACCTGAAGGTCTTGCGGTCCGCATTAATACTGAGGCGGCCTTAAGAACGTTGTGCTTTTAAATTGACTGAAGATAAATGGGGCAGTAATTAACAGCAATATCAATCCATCAGACGGTTTTTATGTATTTGTATTTATAACCTATTGCAGCCTTTTTATTTATTTTGAGATAATTATGAATAATTTGTCGATCGTGCAGACTTGCGGAAATTTTCATGGATCTTTTAATTACATTTTTATCAGCAGTTGCCCCTGTCTATTAATTAATCATCAGGTCCCGCAAACTTTCGTTTCAAAAATGTCAATACGTATATCCTTTCAAAATGGATAGTGTGTCAGATCTTCACAATTTAGTTTTGAAAAGAAGAGGATGCAGTGACGTATACACAGTATATTCTAAAGGAATCCATGGCAGAACTTCAGATCAGGACTTTCCTCTTAATCGGATGGTTAGGGTTCCCACAACACCCAGTACAACGAAGGAGAAGGAGGCGCAATCATTCAGCACAATGGACTGGAAAAAGTAAAGCTTCTCTCGCCTCGACAAAACCACATATCAGAACCGGTGTGGCACTGGAAAACCAGCATAAATCTGTCGGATTCTGACATGTACGAGCGCCGAGAGGGTAATAATAATAAGCAATGGCTATCGGTCACAAACAGTAAGAGTAGGATGTGTACTGCGCATGAAGAGTTCCTGCATAAAAGTTGATGGCAAGTTTTGCCAGCTTCCTCTGGTCCTGGCTGGAGACCTCTCTCTCGCTCTCGCTCTCGCTCTCTCCGCGCGCGCGCTCACCCCTGTGCTAATTCTCCAGAGTAAAAGTAGCCTGATAACGGAAAACATTGGTGTTTAGAACGGTGACAGATGGACCTTCAGTCTTTATATACAACCCACGCCAATGGCGTAGGCTGCCTTGCACTTTCTAGATGGAGTTGGGCTGATTCATGCTTCAGAAGTTGACATTTAAGAAGTTTAATTGGGGCTAAGTACACATTTCTCTGGAAGATAAACCTTATGGGGGGGGGAAAAATAACAATTAACCTGTGCATTCGGTTGGCTGTAACAGTTGCTCAGAGATGACTATGACCTAGCCTGGTCAATTTGCAGAACCATGAATACCTCCATTGAAACAAATTATATTTTAAAATACCCTTAGGATACGTTTCTACACAGCTTTGCGTTCCTCACAAATTGAACGTATACACAGGTATTTTCCATTGATTAAACGTATTTGTACACTACAAATATGTTTGTATTCTACACCAAAAAATAGTAAAGGTATGTCATTGAATGTGTATTGTTCATCGGTCCCACACCACATCAGCACCGAGCACACTTTGAAGGACAGCCCTGTGATATTGGCATGCACGCTTTCCCCTCTTATCCTCCCTCCCAGAGGGCTCCTCTTCTGGGACATTTCGGGGCTTTTGTAGCAACTTGCATGGCTGCACGTTGATGTCGCTAGCGACGCTGGCACCAAACCAGGCCCCGAGAAACCAAGGCGCAGACTTGTCTAGTGATTTGATGAATCACCTCCTTCCTACCGCGGTTGCTCTTGTTGTCTCGGTTGTTGTCTTGCGCTGCTTGGGTCTCGGGCCCACAGCTGTCCGCAGAAGGCCTCTCAGGTTGAACTGACAAACGGGGAACAGCTGTTCTGTCTTTTAGCACGAGGGACATCAAGTAAGGCGTGATGGGGGGGGGGGGGGGGGGGGGGTGCTCAGGGACAGGGTCAGGTAGAAACTGAGTGTCACCCTCCTGTTCTCGAAGCACAACATGTGTCAGTGGAGCTCCGTCTGTATTTCTGCAGAAAGAGAGAAAAATATATTTTTGAGACGCGCAGCCGCCTGAAATGGCCAGCGACACTTAAACGCGTTGTTTACCAAACCGGTGTATTCAACTGAGTCATAATAGAAATGGGAATGGCACTCTCCCTATGGAAGCAGCAGCTGTGTTTGCCAATGTTGGCAGTTTATTTATTTATTCAAGGACATTTAATTCTACAATGTTTTGATTGGGCTATTTTGGTTTGTTTGCTATGGTTAAAGCTTCCTGTTTGATCTGATTGGTTGATTTTTTTTCACCACTAGCTATAGACAAGCTAACTCCAACCAGATCATGTTGATTATGCATTCTAGATCCCCTCTGTGTCCACTTTGTTACTCGAGTTGGCTACGTGGTATGTTACCTCTTTTTAACAAATGGGTTCTCCGCCTCTATCTGTTGACCAATTTGTCTAATGGGATACTTGGATATACTAAAGCCCCAATAAACTGTGTATGCACTAGGTTTGATCCTTCATGAATGGACCTTTTTCAGCTCCCACAACCTCATGGAACCAAAGAGATCATTCAGTAAGTCCCAAGCCCCAGTTCCTGCTGACAAACCATGTCATTTACAACAGGCTGTATGTGAACCACTGCTAAATTATTTTGTGATAGATTTTATGTTCATTGATCAGGTTTTTTGCGGTATTATACACTGCTTGTGATTTGTGATATGCAGCATGAAATCGCTGAAATGGCTCGTATAAGTTATCGGAAAATAGGTGGCTCATCCTCAACAGGGAGCGAGACTGTGACATCGAGTAGAAGTTCACTTCTCCCATTTTAATACGAGAAAAACAAACATCCGACAATCACAATACTTCCTATACAATAATCTATATTTCTCTATAATGGATATTTTTCACTGCAGCGGGAACGAACGTGGTAGATAAAATTGCCTTTTGTTTTCTCTGTGCACACACCACGCTATCCACTAATCATAAATCATATACCCGTCGGCGAACATTGATTGATTTCATAGCGGTGAGTAAGGGACAGCCACAACCCATCTCTCTCTCACTCGCTCTCTCGCTCTTACTCTCTCCCCCGCTCTCTCTCTCGTCTCCCCGATCCATGCCACCTCTTTGCTTTCTGTCCTCTCTCTGTGGTAATCCTATGGAGCTGCAGTACTCCTTCCAACTCTCTCTCCCGCTCTCTCGCTCTTCTCTATGATCCCTGCAACCTCTTTGCTTTCTGTCCCCTCTCTCTGTAGTAATCCTATGGAGCTGCAGTTCTCTCTGTCTCCCTGTCTCTCTGTGCTTTCTGTCCTCTGTAGTTATCATTTAGAGCTGCAGTACACGTGAGTTAATGCCAGCAAAGATAATTTGTGTTGTGGTTTGTAAAGTGCCCGCCTGAATGGGACGACCCTAAAAAAGTGACAGCAGAGACGACAAAGACACAAAATGTCAAACTGTGAATAAAGGTCTCGCTCTGGGTTAATTCTGATATAAGCCCTTCTGAATGCAATTTCTCTATACGCCTTTGATACGCAGACGCCCACGCACACATTCAACCCAACAGGGTACAGAAAGACCTTTTGAGTTGGTGCATAATTCAGTTTGATTCACATGCTCAGGGTCGTTAAAAGGATACATTGTATATGGTAAGCGTGTGCAGTTATATATTATGTAAACATAACGCTATTGGAAATGTGTGTGTAAAAGTGATAACGGTCATTTCTTTCTCAGGGTCATGTGAATAATGATCATACTGAATCCAGATTAGTCAGGTGTGCCTGCATTCATTAGGGATCATCGAAGTTCCATAGTCCATACTTTTCTTCCAAGGATAACTCTAGTGTCTTGGTAACCATTCCTGTTGCTCAACATTTAGTGACGAAAAATAAATCTGAATCCATTCACATCCACACGTTTCTGCCAGAACTTTCTTTATCTTCTCTCCAAAAAATGCAAATTACTCGCATGGTCTCCTCTCTCTCTCGCTCTCGCTCTCTCTCTGTTCCCACTGTTGTCTCTCTCCCCCCTCTCCCACTCGATCTCTCTTCTCACTCTCTCTTGATATGTATCTGACCTTTGATGTTGTCGGAGCATGTTCAAAACCCCAAAGTCCAATTAAATTGAACAATCCCGTGAGACTCCCACCCCACGCGCAAACCCACAATCCCCCACCCTACCCTCCTCCCCTCCTCCCCACCTCCCCTCCAATCTCTCCTATTTCCGGCTCTTTCCTACTGTCTTTGGCAACGTGTCACTATACACTTCTACTCTAGTTTACACACACACACACACACACACACACACACACACACACACACACACACACACACACACACACACACACACACACACACACACACACACACACACACACACACACACACACACACCCCCCCCTACCTCGTTTTCCCTCTACTGCATTTCACTGTCTCGTTTTGCTTAGCAGTGTCCTCCATCTCGTCTTCAGCCATTAAGTCCTGCTTCCCAGCCTTCCCGGTTTGGCTGTGTTTTGGGAGATCCACAGTTTCCAGGCGAGTAGTGGCTGAGGTGTTTGAGTCCCAAACACCGAGCTCTGTGTTCGAACCTCAAAGTCTGCGGTCTACTTCTATGCGTCCTGGACTGAGATGCCTCAGCCTCTAGCCCTGGGAGCTCACGCTGGTCTTGAATTTACAGATTCTCCGTATCGCAGTCTGGCTTGAAGCCTGTTGATAAGTCGCTCCCAAAAATAAAATCTGCGCTAAGGGGAGGGAGCCTTGGTTCAGACAGCAGGCAGAGCCACAGTCTGCCAATTAAAAAACAAAAAAACAATGCAGAGGGAAGTGCAGGAATCAACACCAGTCATCAAACAGTTTTATCTGAAATAGAATGAATAATAATGTTAAAGGATTAACATAAACTCGCACGGAAGCCTTTTCTTAAAGGAGAATATGTTTATGTTTTGCCTCGAACCCGATTCGGCAAGAGCAAAGAGAGCAACAGTGTCACTTGGTTATTTGATCTCATTTGTCTGGATTCTGAGCTTTTTTGAACTCCGCAAACCATAATGAAATACTGCCCAGCCAAGGCCAGACTGATGAAACGTAAAGTCGAATATCTGAATAGATGGAAACAATAGTTTATAAAACTTAAGACTTGTCTTCAATGAATGCAATTTATGAATCTTTTTTTTTTATGTTTAATAACCTGCCAGGATTCCGATTTTTAGTTTACCATAAACCCCTAATGTCTGGCCCTTACTGTAAAAACATGTAGACGTTTGGAGGGAAGCAGTCTATAATGCACGTTGTTATTCTGTATTTAGTCTAGCCACTGGTTTGCTCTGTTTCAGATTCTTTGTGTGTTGATGTGTTATAATTGATGCGGTGTTGTTGTTTCCGGACACTCAGATTATGTAGCTCGCTCTCCGTCCTTCTGTTTCCTGTGTCTCTAGTTACATGGTGTATGAATCGATTATATCATTAGTATTTAACATTATTTCTTGTTTCTGTGTGTGTGTGTGTGTGTGTGTGTGTGTGTGTGTGTGTGTGTGTGTGTGTGTGTGTGTGTGTGTGTGTGTGTGTGTGTGTGTGTGTGTGTGTGTGTGTGTGTGTGTGTGTGTGTGTGTGTGTGTGTGTTGCCAAGGAAGGGAGTAAATCTCCTGAGATGTTTGTCAGCCTCCTGCTCCTCATTTTCACTTTGGTACTGCATTCTGCCAGTGTGTCTTGCGTCTGCGTTGTAAAGTTCAAGTGCCGTGTTCTATTGCTACTCGTGTAGCGTGGCTGTGGCTCAGTCGACAGTACATCATGCAGCACTAGCATAGGAGTAAGCGTTAGTGGGTGAGGGGGACGGGTGACTACAACCCTATCATACAAAAAACACCCCTATAAATGCTTATCACTGCGTTAACCATTTTTATGAATTGGTCATTAATATTCCCTTATAGCGGTGTTAGCCATTTCCAGCAGGGTTGGTGAACTTGACTGCTTTTTTATTATTTCTCTATTTTCCCCCAAATAATTTCCCTTGGGATAAATAAAGTATAATCTTATCTCCTCTGCTCTTCAAAACAAGTGAAATCTCCTTCCTCCAGGCATGCCTGACCCTGTAGAGAGACGGCTTTACCCTGCGTCTCTCTTCTCAACCTCCCTCTGTGTTAAATAAAACATGCACAGCGCCGGGAAACCTCCTGGCCTGCTTTGACAGCCGGCTCCTCTCTATCTGGGGCCATCATCGCATGTACCATAGCTGAGCACAGAGAGAGACGCATGTGATGCATGTGGCAGCAGATGACAAGAAGACCGCCAGACAGAATAAAAAAAAAAGGCTTTCTTGGCTAGTGGGGGGCCACACACAGACACAGACACAGACACAGAGAGAGAGAGAGAGTTAGCCAACACAGTGAGTGGCTGAACTGTGTTTGTGAGGAGTGAGATGCAAGTCTAGTCTGTCCATCTTGTAATTTAATTACTGTGCCATCTAAAATTCAAGGGGAAATCCTTTCTTTTTCTGGGTTTGAAGGGCAGTGGGAGGGAAGGGGGGAGGGGTAAAGAGCTGATTATCTCATCAGACTATTGTAAGTGGAGAACGTCTTTATTGTTTGTGTGTGTGTATTTTCGTGTGGGTGTGTATTAAGGGTACAAATGAAAAAACGTGTCTGCTCGATCGAGGAAACATGATATCATCCAAAATAAAGCCATTGCTTGTGGTTGAGATTGAAATAGGTTTGTTGACCACTGTTGAGTCCCTCGTAGGTGGAGTTACCCCACTTTCGACAAGCATTACCATAATGACCGCCAGCCAGGAACGTCCCGACATCAGCATAGCGCTTCTATGAGGATGTCTTACAAATACGATCCATCATCTCAACAGCAGTTTTTGGTTTTAAATAGTTGTTGTTGATATTCAACAGATATTCATTCTCCTAAGTACAGTATTCTGACCCCGGCAGCTAAAGACGTGATCACAGGTATATGTCACAAGATGTCTCGCTGTGTATACCTGCTCAAGAGACGGCTTCCATGTGGAGCCGTCAGGCAGAAGTACTCCTCTCTATAGGGTTTCTACATCACAATGCATCATGGGATTTTTTTTGTTGCCTCGAGAGATGAAGTTATGTAAAATCCAAAGTAAACAAAAAGATACTTTAACTTTGGCTTGTCAAAACTTTGTGGCAGCTTGTGAACAGAATAATTTCACCACCAAATAATTGAATGATTCATTATTAAGCAATGACCAAAACATCATTACTGCAATAACATTTCTATGCTCATATACTTCCGATATAGAGGCCGGCCATTGCGATGTGGCATCACGATGTCACAAGCCCTACAGGGTCATTTTTTTTATTTCTACAAAAAGTGAATTACAAAGGTCATTGCCCTTGACCATAGCCTAAGTGTATATATAATTAAACCAGATGCTTCTCTTTTTTTTAAAGTTCCTGATAGACTTGACATTACTGTTCATGTAGTGGATCATGCTAGCTCCTTACAACAGTAAGAAGCAGGTAAGATTATGCATCGCCAGTGTGGCGCCATCAGTCAATATGGACTGGATAAATACATAAACTGACTTTCAAAATGTTTGCATTGGTGGATACTATCCTACAAGTACGATAGCTTTACTCAAGAGATTTTGAACGTGAGCATGTGGGTATTTCTTGTGTGTGTTTGTGTGTGTGTGTGTGTGTGTGTGTGTGTGGGCGTGTACCCTCTCCATCTGGGGGTAGAATGGAGGTTGATTGCACCTGGGATGAGCGTCGTGGGAGACGAGCTGTCGAGTGCTTAACCAGCCTCCAAGGCTGCCTCTCTGTGTCTCGGCGTGCTGCCGGGATTATGATAATCGCACACTCCTGGACACGAGCCGCATTACCATTCCCATTATTCACCTGATCTTCAAGAACACCGCGAAGCCTGCCGAGTCTGCAGCGACGACATTGGCGTGGACGTGGAAAACATGCATAAAGGAGACGAGGACGCGAGTGTCAGAACGATGGCATTACAGCCCCCCAGGGGGATCGCCATAGGGGACTCTTTGACAAGAAGAGTCCCTCTTATCGCATTGAATTCACAATTGAATTCACAAATTTAATTTTATTATGCCGTAGACTTCGTGCCCCCTATTATATGTTACAAAACCCACTGTCATCCTGAAATGATCGTGACTTCTCAAGAGAATATGGAGGACAAACTTGATTGGAGACTTAGGGTGTGGAAGACTGACTAGTTTTTATTTTGGTTAAAATTGTTTTTGAAAAGAAGGAGTTGAGTGTTTTTCAAATCCGAAGGTTTGCTTGGAAAACGTTTTTGTGAGAAACTATTACTGCCACACTCGCTAAATTATGGATGAAAAAAAATGTTTGAAAGACACATTCAACGGGTAACTGAAACATTTTGATTCGCTCTAAGGCAGATGCCCTATCCTTTGGTCTAATTTTCACTGGCGGTTTTTGAAACCCAGCCTCTGAATGGCTTTCAGGGCCAGAGCGTTCTCATTTTGCATGAAAGCGTCAACCCGCCCTGACCGAGAACAACACGTCCCTCCTTCTGCTGTCGACCGCCCTTAACAAGTCCCCCACAACATTGAGATGCAGCATATTGGGTGGCTCCTCGCGGGACCGTCGCCCGTCCTCCCTGTGGAGAAGAGAGATGTGGGGACTCATTTTTCCTGGCCCCTTGTGCACCGCGGCGAAGGTGCCTTACCCAAGATGCCGAGCGGGGGGTCCGAGAGGGTGATGGATGTCGGAGAGCTCCTGCGCTGTCAGGGGTGGGCTGTGACAATCTGGGCTCTCCGGGACGGCGTCCCCGCCGCAGCCAATCACAACTCCTGCCTTTTATAGTCCCGCCTCTGCTTCCCCCAAGGACTTCACCCCTCTTGGGTGCAGAAACATAAAAGGGTGTGAATAGGGGACACACACACACACACACACATACACGTACACACACACACCAGCCTTCAAGGTGACTTAACTCGGCGTTACGAGTGAAGTACACCCTGCTGCTTGTTTTGCTCTCTCTCGCTCACTCTCTCTCCGAGTTTCGTTGTATATATACCTAAAGCCACACTCGTATCGTTGCACCCTCTCCCTGCAAAGAGATATGCCGGGGCTCTTCATTGGCATGCAGGATGGAGAGCACCAGTGTATCTCTACGTGAGGGTGTCCGAGGCTAGAGGCCAGCAAACTCAGAACTGTACTTGAGTCTCTGCTGGCCGGGTTTGTCTTGGTATTCTTCATGGCACCACTCCCTGGAACCACTTACAGACATTAGCAATGCTAATGTGTGGATGCAGAGGGCTACAGTATTCTACACATGCCCAATCTCTCTCTGTCTCTCTCTCTGTCACTCTCCCTCTTTTCCCCCACCCTAATGGTTCGTCCACATTCACTTGAACGCCTACACGGATGCACTAAACATGCGCCTTTTGCGCAATGGCCTTGACAGACCTCCATTAAAGACCAATGCCATTAGAGAACACTCGGTCCGGTGCCTTCTTCCTAATTTTTTATTTTATTTATATGAAAACCATCAGGCACAATAAGTCAGGGGCAGGTCACCTAGCAAACACATCCAGATAACATCAAAAATCATGCCTCGGTTGACCTGAATGGAAAGTCGTGGGAACTGGGGGATACGGAATTGGAGTCATAGTCTGGGCCCTTTTTCAACCAAAGCGTCGGGTGAAGGGCCCAATACGTGCATGCCACTTTGCCCTTGTGATTGTGGCTTGGAGTGTGGGCCTGAATCACGACCGTAAAAGATGAGTTTGATTGCAGTAGCTGATGTTGACGATTCTGGCAGCCCTTGGCCTAATTGTTTAATTATACATCTTTGTGGAATCCATGCGGAGCAGTGCTGTATATTTAATGTTTAGACTTAGAAAAATGCGCTACACATCTGCGGTACGTTTTGTTTGTCATGAGCGTATTCTTTTCCCATCACGTCTAACATTGTCCAACGTTAAAGGCTTGTGTCACAACGCAATGAATATTGCATGTGGTTTAATCAATTGTGACATGGAGAACAAAATCATGCCCTTGAAAAAATAAAATAAAAACCGGAAAATGTTTCCTCTTGAGAGAATGGCGCTTTGTGACGCATGCAGAGAGAGGTTTTGGTGGAAGTGCATATATGAATGCTGAGAACCAGAAGGGACCCAAAGAAAATCCAATCCTTGAATATCTCGGTGCACATGTGGGACAACGGTGTTGTACAATGAAAGGTTCCCTCGCATTGCTTGAAGATCAAGGCCTGGTGTATATTGGTATATTATGTCCCGGAAGCAAAGGTGTCCTTTGCGGGCTTTATTTTCTACCTGATTTTTTTTTTACCTTATTCTACATGAATGTATGTGAGGATTGTTTATAGTGCAGCGACCTGGGAGACGTGTTGATATGAGCACCTAATTTTGTTTTTACACAATCAGAGACGCAACGCAATGTCTCAACAGACAAAGCTGCCGTTAGTTTTCCTCCCTTACCCTTTTTTCTGTATTTCTCCGTACCGCTTATTTCTCTCACTTTGCGATGCAACACATCTTACAAAGAGGGGGTCATTCCTAATTAGTCTGTGCTACATCAGGTCATAGTAACGTCTTTTGTCTTGAAACAACAAATCAACCAACACCAACGTATCTTAAGCATCTTAGAGTACCATATTAAGCGCTATATAAATTTAATTTATTATTATTATATCAATGTTTGATGTTCTGCGGAGGAGCTTCAAAGCCCAGCTCTGTTACAGTTGACCTTGACATTGTTACCATGTTAGTGAATCACAAGATTTCCTGGCTTAATGTTGTCCAAATGGGCTGCATGACGCCTGCGCACACACACACGCTTTGTGGGTCACAGAGGGAGCCAAATCATCTTTTAAGCCTCCACACAATGGTTCATCTATATGGACAAAGTGTCTGTGTGTGTGTGTGTGTGTGTGTGTGTTAGTCTGCACTCCACTCAAAGTGCTGCTGCTTTTGAAATGGCCTCAGTGTCACTAATGAACCCTGAGGCGCACAGAGTGAAGTGGGCTGTGCGCGTTTGCGTGTGCAAATGACTTGTGTTAGTGCGAGATAGCGTGTGCGGCCAGTGGGGCCGTGGCGGCTGTGAGCTGGTGATAGCGGTGGTCTCTGTTGCTGCATACTGGTTAATCTGAGGCAACTGAGGTGGGTGGGTGTGGGTGGGATGGGGGTCAAGGAGAATCCTCCTTCCAGTTGATATTAGACCCGTATCTCAGGCCACCCTGTGTCAATCAACCACCAACACATAATGATCATAGGGCAACAATGGACTTGTTAATAGACTAAGACCACTGTTGAGCAACTGAGTACGTCTTTTGTTGAGTCTGAACTGATTTCTTTTTTTTGTTGCCAAGAAGATACAATGGTTTTGAGGAGATGTTTGTGGAAACGATACGTTTCTCTATGTTTTAAAAATAAACCAAATATAAGGGGACAGTTTTTAGTGTAAAAAACAGTGTCTTCAGCAGCAATGCATGTCATCCAAGTGACACCAATACGTATGCATAGAAAAGAACACGTTGCTAGCAACAGAACTTTACCTCATGAGACACTTGCAAAAAAGCGACACGAGTTGGGGATGATTACCGCGCTCACCAAGTCCCTCTTTTTTCCAAGACAGAACTACTGGCTAATTGCTTTCAGCATAACTGATGGGCCAACGGAATTATTAGGGCGCTCCTCCTGGGACCCCAACTTCAAACTGTTTGACTTTAAGAGTGAGAGGCCAGAAAACCCCAGACGACAGTTTCTTGCGTGTCTGACAGTTCCTGTCAAAAATGTATCCTCCCTCCACCTCAGTTTGACGTTGATAAGTCTGTGCTTTGAACATGCATTATTGCGCTAGCCAAGATTGACAATGTTGTGTTTTGATCATGGATGCCGTTGAGGGCCTTGATATGACAAACAAATCAACTAGTTTATGGGAAAGATAGCTTTATGACGAAGCTCAAAATAACATAGCTTATCTTAAATTTATAGAATAACATAGTTTAGCTTAGCGAGGTATATAATAACGTACCCTAGCTTAATATATTGTAGCATAACATGAGGATGAGCTGTGCCTCAACTACCTTAGAACAGACATTGCAGTGTGTGACAATAATCAGGAATACAGAAAGCTTCAAACTTCCAACAGCCAGTGTGAAAGAGAAACAGGTAGGGGCATGCCCCATCATCTTGGAGAGCCATTCCGGATACTTATTTTTGTTATTCACTTCAAAACCATAATGCTTGTAAAAAAAAAAAAACTGCAATGAAAATGAAATTATTTGCAAGTATTCCTGATTCCTTCTGACAGAGAAAATGGGGGACACATACTGCAGTAGCTGCAGGAAAAGCAATCAGGCTTGAATAAAGATGATTAAAGTCAAGGTTGGAATCAGTCGAGGGCCCCTTTGCTCTCCGCTGGTAACCACTCTCTCTACTTCTGCTCGGCGCCATAGGAGCCATGGCACTGGGATTAAAAATGTCCTAAATTACGCAATGCGGTTCACACAGGTGTGTGTGTGATGGGGGCGGGGGGGAGAAATGGGGAGAGGGAGAGAGAGAGAGAGAGAGAGAGACGGGTCAGAGGGCAAGGGAGTGGGAATTGAACAAAGAGTTGGACCGAACAAGAGGGAGAGGTGGTTTAGAAGAGAGGAGAGAGTCGGATTGAAAAGAGTAGTTTGAAACGGAGGGGGATGGGGAGAGTGCGAGAAAGATAATGAAAATGAAGGGAGGAGGGTGGGTTAAGAAAGAGTTGGGGAGTGAAAGAGAGGGACTGAGGGGGTCAAGTTTTTTGTGGTGTGTTCGAGATGCATCGTGCAACAACCGAACGACTTGCTCTTGTGACGTTATATCCTGGCTTGTAGCACTTACAGCGTTCACGTTTGTCTTTGTGGGCATCGCTACACAACGAGTCGGGAACGAACATTGGATAGTCATTGTTAATGTTAGTTACAGCCTCTTTAGCAAACCAGCTCAAGCAAAGCTTTCAATTGAATTGCACGCACAGCAAGACAGTGCAATGCATAACGTGGTTACCGGGTATAAGCAGCAATGTTATAAAGTGCATAAGAGCATTTTAGAAGTGACATTCAAATGACCAACGTGGTAAAAATATTATATTATAGGCGCAGCCATTTTTGTATGTCGAGTCATATAGTCAACCCTCTCAGAATCCAGAGATACTATGACCAAATGGGAGTGTGCCTCTGTGAAATGCCGCAAGAAACCTTGGATATTTCCCACTTTGCAACTCGTGCGGGTGGTGTACGAGGCATCTCAAACACACAATCATTAAGCAAAAGGACACCTTCAGTGTGCTGCCGGGGGGAAGGTAGTCATGTAAGCGTTAGATCATTTGACTGGGGGCGTTGGCAGCCGAAGAGGTGTGTAAGCAGTTTATCCGATGCCAAGCAAATACTGCAAACCCTACTGGTGCTTTGAGTGTCTCCATCATGGGTGTGCCCTCAAAAACACAATGGAGGGCGCATACGTTGCACGTTTGATTTTTTTATTTATCTTTTTACTTTTTGTTGCGTTGGCAATTGTTGTTGCAAAAGTTCAGATCTTCAATGCATATGAAGCTTGGCACGAAGGCCGCCTTTATGATATCTCTCAAAGTTACCGCAGAAGATTGCTGTGTTTATGTTTTGGCAGATTGGTGTACTCGGGATTCAGGATGTGAGTTCCTGCCTGCCGTCACCACCAGGCCTCCAAGACGCATGCTATCCTTGGGAGGGAGGGGGAGAGGGAGAGGGAGGGAGAGAGGGAGAGGGAGAGGGAGGGAGAGAGAGGGAGAGGGAGAGAGAGAGGAGGGGGGGCATAGTCCACGGGCTTGAGTCGAACTCGGGTCACTGCTGTAAGGGATGAGTTTTAATGGTACTTCACCGGGGCTCCCCCACAAGCGGTGTTTGTCGCATGACGAATGTTTTGTTCACATGAGTCGTCGAGGTTTGTTTTTAATGGCCCAACGGACAGTCTGTCTCGGATCCTGGTTTTGATGCTTCTGGACAGCACAAAATATGCTGTTTCAATGCTGGGCCTGTTTATCTCCATGCAGTATAGCAAGTTATAGCCATTTTATGACGTTTGTGTGTGTGTGTGTGTGTGTGTGTGTGTGTCCAGTGTTTGGTCTAGTTCTGGAAAGACAAAGCTATATTACGGTGCATATTTATTCAAGACAGTCTGTATATTTGTTTGATTTACACGCACGCACAGACTCAATATCTGAAAGTAGCGGCTGTCCTGTTTCGGATGTTAAAGTCATTGTAAACAGAGATGTCCAATGCTATATTTAGTGCAGGTTTTTATTCAAGGGGGTAGTGGCAGATGTGGTGCGGGGGGGGAGGGGGGAGCGCTGTCTCCATTCTGTGCCTTCTTGTCCTTATGCTGCCCTCACTGAGGGGTGTGTGTGTGTGTGTGTGTGTGTCTGTGTCTGTGTCTTTCTATTGACACAGGTGTCCTCTTAATTTATTCAGAGAAAAAATCTGAACTCAAGCGGTTCTTCTTGGAAACCATGCCCGGAATTGAACTTTTTCATTGGTTTACAGAGAAGTCGACAAATTGTGGAGGAATTATATCACTTTTCTTAACTCTTTATGCTGGAAGTTATATAACGGTTTTGGGGGGGGGGAAGCAGTCGTTATGGTTACAGGGTGATGGGGGAGGGAGGGGGGATGTGGACTATCCCTCCAGATGGTCTCCTAGGAGATCTGACGGAAGCTGTGCCAGACAGGTGAGCTATGTCGGCCTGTTTACCTGTCTGTCTGTCCCCCATTCTGTCCGTCTATCCATCTGGATTTCTCTAAATAGATTTCCGAGCACATCTCGGGTCTGACCACACTTAATTTCTTAATAAACTGAGGTTAGTAATTTGCCCTGAAAAAAAAAAGGTATTTGAGTTTTTTTTCCATTGTAATAAAGGCAACTCGGCATATTTATATTCGAGATTAGCATGTCAAAGTGTGTGTGTGCCGTGCCGGTATGCATGCGTGTGTGTGTGTGGACAGCAAGTCTCCATTCGTGCGTGTGTGCTCCAGGCTTCTGTTGTTGTACCTGTGCCAAGCAGTCACAACTTCTTCAAGCAGCTTGGAGAATCAAGTCGTGTGTGTGTGTGTGTGTGTGTGTGTGTGTGTGTGTGTGTGTGTGTGTGTGTGTGTGTGTGTGTGTGTGTGTGTGTGTGTGTGTGTGTGTGTGTGTGTGTGTGTGTGTGTGTGTGTGTGTGTGTGTGTGTGTGTGTGTGTGTGTGTGTGTGATCCTTCAAAGATACTCATTGATCCGGGACAGACGCTGAGAGAGGTAGATAAAGGTAGAGCATTAGAGAGAGAGGGATGTGGAGCAGAAAGGGCTGGATAGAGACAGAGATAGATGGACATACACAGCTAGGAGGATTGGAGGGAGAAGACCATTCTGTGGTCGGAGGGAAAAGATAAAGGGTCCGATCGCTCACAACGCCACAGAGCTCTTGCACAAATATGAAGAGTAGAATTAAGTTATTTATTTAATGTGGCTTTTCAGTTGTATTTATTGAACCTTGCGTCGAGGCGACGCAGCAGTGAGGGCTGTGATTGAACTAACATAAACCCGATGTAAACTCGACGCAGAGCCACAACAGGTTCACGACTCCGTCAAAGCAACTGCGTGGTCATTGCGTTGCATCAACGTCCAACCATAGCTAAGCCTTTAGTCTCCAGTGGAACAGTCCACTGTCAACTTTTAATTGACCATTCACCCATAAAAACCCTCACCCTAAAATTATTATTGGAAAAGATTTGATTTCAAATGTATTATTTTAAATATACATGTTTTTGTGTTTTTGCTACTCCCAGAATCCCATTTGATACAAGCCCTTGATTGTTTTTGTTATCCTAATATTGAGGATAGCTGCACAATGGAATTTAAATATCAATAGCTTCATTTTAATTATACTTATTCTAGCATTAGTGGTCATAATGGCCTCAATGATTTCTGCTACTGGGCACTTACCAGTACAAATCGGTTATTCCCGCCAGAAATAAACCAATCATGAGAATTATTCATAGCTAAACTAAATAAAACAATGAACGATGGAATGTATCTGTGTTTAATCTTATGTGCTCATTATGCAAATTATAATTCCATCAAGAGCCAAAGGCAGTTCTACTTCTGACTCTCATTTCTCTCCAGCTCTCGTGTGTTGACTGTCCTAGTCCAAACACTCCGCTATAGCTTTCCTCATCATGATGACAATGTCCCCCGGTTCAGTGTAAGAGGGGGGTACGACATAACAGATGCTTCCCTTGAACCCGCCCCCCTGCCAAAGCCCCTCATCTCCCCCAAGCCACCACTGCCACCACTCTGGATCCAAACTACAGTGTAGTGGGATGTCGACTATCACACACAAACAAACACACACACACTTTCTCATACACGCGTTCGAACACACACACTTGGTCTCTTTCATGCACAGTCTTTCACTCATGCATATATACACGCACACACACACAGTCTCTTTCATACACACACACACACAGGCGCGCGTCTGCGGACACACACACACACACAGGCGCGCGTCTGCGGACACACACACGCGCGCGTGTCTGCGGACACACACAGAGTCGCAGAGCGCCACCAGTGAGCATTAGCGGCCCTGACAAGCCTCATTTGGGTCTGTGCTCATGATGAAAGGAGTGGCGGGGGTCGTCCCACTGGCTCCACGCTGCATGAAAAGCGTTGTGACAACGCCGAGTGGTCCACTTAGGGACACACTTCCCCTGGGGGGCGCGGGGGGGGGGGGCTGG
Source organism: Gadus chalcogrammus (assembly GCF_026213295.1). NCBI lineage: Eukaryota > Metazoa > Chordata > Actinopteri > Gadiformes > Gadidae > Gadus > Gadus chalcogrammus. The sequence goes on along the minus strand of NC_079433.1, from coordinate 10,803,033 downwards.
CAGGTCCCTTTGTGCTGGTGCGGACAAGAGTGATGCATTAAATGGTCTGGCCATGCCCTCCGTCCCCCCTAACCCTCACCCTCAACCTCACCCCCACCACCACTTAAACACACACACACGCAAGGGCACACACGCACACACACACCCACACGAATTCCAGCACTTCACAGAGTGTGCTATCCACAGTCCCCAGGGCGCTCTCGGCTAACATAGCAGCACCATGGTAGATAAACACAGTCACTGCCGTCAGCACTGTGATAACCAACAGAGCCAGGCAACAAAGAGGACCTCTGTGGCCTTCTCCATGGATTTGTGTGTAATCTGGGTTTGGGGACATACTTTTTTTTCCCTTTTAATTATGTACTTATCCTGTTGAGGCTAAAATGTAGCTATATAGGTCGACATGTGGGTAAAAACATCAGTTCAGTGGTTGGATAAATGGTTAGACGTTTTGAAATGCTTTGGTATTATCTTTTGCCGAGCAACAAACTCAAAAACTGTAGAAATCGGTCACATATGCATATCGTTTGCGTTGCTCCATTAGTACGTGTCGTGTTGGATGTTGTCATATCAACAAGGACAGGCAGTTTAATACAGAGCGGTCAGGCATAGTTAAAGTAGTCACTTTAGATACATAGGTGAAACCGTTACGTTGCAACTCATGACCTAACCAAAATCAATGCCGGTTGAGTGACAACTGGTTCATTCTCAATTTGTCTGTACCTTCTTTTGTTGGTGCTTTACCATATTTGTTATTTTATTTTCTTAGTTCTTTTGCGTGTTTGTTCTTTTATTTAGTTGATTATTTACCATGTTTGTTCTTTTATTCAGTGGGTTCTTTACCATGTTTGTTGTCTTATTCTGTTGGTTCCTTCTCGCGTCTGATCTTTCTTGGTTCTGTCCTTTCTTTCTTTAGATTTTGTGTACGTTGTTTTTAATCTTTGTTCTTCCATTTGATCATTGTTTAGTTTAGTTCGTTTTTTTTTTGTTTGCCCTATCTTTCTTTCATTCATTTGTTCTTCATTTAGTTCTTTACCCCGTTCTTCTCTCCTCGCTCCAGCCCGGCTTCCTTCCTTAGTTCCTGGGGGAACATGAGGGAGAGGGGAGGGATGGGTTCATTCAGGCTGAGGGGGGAGGGAGGCTGGGGCAGGGGGGTCTGAGGGGCTAAGGAGAGGCTCTGTCACCCTTGCTGTGTGCCAGGTGGCACGCTGGTCACACAGGGTGGGGGAGGGGGGGGCACAGATGGCAGCACAGGGGTGTGGATGCCTATGGACAGGCAGAGGTATCTCCTTTCCCTGTGCGGCCGTCATCGTATTTCTATACATTCACACACATAAGCACGCGCACAGCGCAGCACACACAAAGCGACAGCACAATGCTATTTTGCACAGCAGTGTGAAAGCTTCCCCGACTTCAAGTGATCAATTGCAAACCCATTTCCTCCTTTCCATTCGCCGGCTCTTTCTTCAGTCTCCTTACATTAGACATAAAGCTATCGTTTACCAACCAGAATTACCCTGAAAGTAAAGAAGTCCGAGTCATGGTTGTCGAGAATTTTCCATGAATGACAATCCACTTCTTTTCTTGCCTTACCTCCACTGGAGCTTTGCTTTCACCCTGGCGCTTTGAAACCCGGGCTTTGGGCGATAGCTGATTTTCTTTTCAACGCGTCACTTATGTGTCTGGGAGCTGCTGAACGTCAAAGAATATGAGGGCAGCCGGCGTGACACGGTCAATCACCATCACATGGAAGATTGCACAATGGTTGTTTTGAGAGAAGTGATACCTTTCCCTCATTTGGCCCTCGGAAATTGGGCATTATTTCTGGGGCCCGCGGAATGTGTGTGTGTGTGTGTGTGTGTGGGATTAATACTGTCTGTCTTTTTTTTTGGAACCATAAAATGTATACATAAGCTGAAGTATACGCTACATACTTCTTATACATAATATTAAAATGTGAAGACATCAAACCCTGTTAAAAATGACTCAATGTAATCTGTGGAAATTGTAGGCAATTTGTAGTTGAAACCTTACCACCCCCTATCTCCTCCTACCAAGACAAATGTGAGCGTCAATAGCATTGATACAGCGCTTGATTAATTCCCCCCCCCACCGCCCCCACACTCCAAAAAGAATGAAGGGAAAGAAAAGTGCTCTTCATGGTGGATTCCTGAGGGAAGGGGGTGATTTGGTTGATAATGAAGCTCGCTCATTACAATGACGAGCCCTCATGGCTCATCAGGCTGACTTTGAGAAGACATTCTCGGTGGGCCAAAATCTGCGGCTGCGATATTGGGTCTTCATCTCAACGATGACAAAGCCCCTCTTGCATGGACTATTCTTCTATTTACGCATTTTGTTTTATAGTTTGTGAAATTACTGTATATGTGACTTCAAATGGAACTATGAGAAGTGAGAATGCCCTGTGTAGACAGTGATTGAACCTTGAATTATGTCTGAGGATGCGTCTGTTTTCTCTCCTCATACAGGAAGAAGCATTGAGGAGGACAGGCATAGAGCGAGAAGGAAATGCACTTAGTTGTCGGGTCCATCAGAAGGACATTACTCGCTTCCTCCTTTTTGTTTTTTTTATACCTTAAGTGTCTTTGGCAGGAAGGAATCTGAATGCATTACCGTGGCATGTGGACCTCGATCAATGAATTCTATAGGTGAAATATGAGGAATCTGTTGCGCTGGTGAAAAAGATGTTGTTATAAATCACTATCCAAAACTACACACACACACACACACACACACACACACACACACACACACACACACACACACACACACACACACACACACACACACACACACACACACACACACACACACACACACACACACACACACACACACACACACACACCGGGGGGCCTAAATCCAGCGATCTGATTGGTTCCTAACTGTTGTATAATGAGCGTATACATAACTGCTGTGACGCCCGATCATTTTGTGAAATAGCACTCCGCGCCTTGAAGTGGAAACCATTACAACCGTTCTCTCGGAGGGTCGCTAAAGTGTGTTGCATAGCGACCGTCGTGCATTTTGAAGGCAGCCAGGAGGGACTACTTTTTGGTAGTCTTTAATAAAACGGCTACTTTGACTTTCTTGGTTTCTTTTTAAATGTAGTGTGTCGATGACTTTCGTTTCGCCATAACAGTAACCGTTGTATAACAGCAATAGATCACTTCAGTCAGTGGCATGTGCTCATTATACCACTGTGAAGGGGGTCGCCGGCCCTCCGCTGCGCGTCGGGGCCGGACAACGGCCCTTAACAGTGGTATAATGAGCACATACCACAGCCTGGCGTGATCTATTGCGTAAATATATATATATTAGCAATTTTTTTATAGACATACATCTTTACTCCTAGGTTCTGAGGGCTTTTACACATTATTTTCTGTGCAAGTTATTTTCTCCTTCTCTATAAAATATGGTATCCAGGGTCTTTAACCCATCTTCAACACCAGGGCAGTGAACATTTCTCCAGATATTCTCCCCCCCCCCTGTATGCAGCACCACTTCAACAGCATCCTCCTTGTCCAGTGTCTCCCAGCATCAAGCCCGACCCCACATCCTCCCGCTCCCTTCCACACTCTCCTCAGTCCTCATCTCTCCTCCTTATCTAGCGCCTCCTTTTCCCACTCTTACTTCGGCTGTCTTACCACACGTACCCACACACGCACACGCACACACGCGTGCAAAGCTCTCTGTTGGAGTCTACGTACCAAACTCTGGTTCCATCTTCCCATTTCTATCCTCCTCTCCTCCTCCGTCTACCCGCTCTCCCCCCCCACCCCCCCCACCCCCCAGCGCTCCAAGTTCCTATCGACCTCATTGATCGGCGGGAGCATTGTTTGCCACCAGATAATTGTCCGCTGTCATTGGTGGCGTGATGAACGGCGAGCCTTGCGCTTTATTTATTTGTTTTTCTATTTATTTATAAATGGGGTTGGGGGGGGGGGGGGTGCAAAGCCAAGGGACAGGCCATCTGCCGGGCTATGCGCTTGGACAGCCGCCTCGTCATTGATTAGTAATGGAGAGAACCCAGGAAGAAAGTGTGTGTGTGTGTGTGTGTGTGTGTGTGTGTGTGTGTGTGTGTGTGTGTGTGTGTGTGTGTGTGTGTGTGTGTGTGTGTGTGTGTGTGTGTGTGTGTGTGTGTGTGTGTGTGTGTGTGTGGGGGGGGGTGTTGGATGTCCAGGGTCAAAATGGGACGTTCAGAATACGAATGTGCAATTAGTGGGATGGCGGTTTGAATTTCGCAGGAGAACCTGCGGTCGGATGAACGCCCTGCCCGGCTATCTGGGTCACTGCAATGGTTTTATTACTTGTATTGATCAGACAAATTGTGCTCATTGATTGTGGGAAGCTTATTTCTGGAGAGATGCCTGAACGGGGCCATGCTTTGCTCTTCCCCCCATCGTGCCCACCACGTTTTTTTTTCACCATCACCTTGCTTTTGATTTTTTAGTCCAGGTTATTTCTTTTTTTTGACTTATGGTGCATTCACCCAGCATCCAATAACGTTCATATATCATTGTCTCATGATTTATTAAAGTCCAGTTTACAATATGTCAGTGGCGTATTTTTTCAAGGTTTGCATCGTTTTTTTTTGCGTTTTATTTTTGTGTCTGAAAACTAACTTCTGGAGCACTGCTTGGCTACGGAGACTACTTCTTGGCCCAGCGACCCCTCCAGAGGACTTAGCCTATCTCTCACCAAGCTTGTCTGAATCGGGCAGTAATTACCAAGATATGATGGCTAATCCTACCTCCTCCATATTTCCCCCCTTAAAGGGGATTGCCAACTCTGTTGACACTGATCAAGATCATTTATCTAGCAGTTAAGCCGAGATTTGACTGCATTGAGCCTTGCCCCTGGGCTGTTGTAATCGTCAGCTTTGGCCAGTTTTGCTTTGCTTTTGCATGGTCTTTTACTATGATTAACCATGGTTTGGACAACGGTATTTGAAACGCTTTGAGCACGGTGATGCAGTCTGTAGTGACTAGGTGGGGAGCTCTACATGGGTTCGATTCCCTTACTGTTTTTCCGTCCTTGTTCCTCTCATGTGATACACTGTGGGTTCTACAGATGTGCTTCCCAAAAATAGACAATTTTGTCGCTGGTCGCTTGTTTAATCATGAACGCAAGAATTTGAGTTGACAAGCCGAAAACTCGATCAAGTAAGAAAAATAATGATGGGCCACTGTCAATCTGATATAATCTATTAATTACATCGGTTTATGTTTTGTAAATATTTCTGCATTCCCTGCTGATATTTGATGGGTCCTCCACACAGTACATATTCAGCACACAATATTACATTTTGTATAGGCCTTCTTATACAACGTTAACTGTTCACATCAGCCACACAAAACTAGGGCTCACTCACTTATCCTATGTGTGTCTTAAAGTCATCTCAAGGGGCGTTGTGTTGGATAGTTAATGTGTATGTGCTACTAACTTTAGATTTTAACTTTTGAAAACCATTTTCGCCTCAATGGAGAATATAGAAAGGCAGTGTAGAGAATACACTGGTCACTGGGAAAGTCGTTGTCTTATTAATTTAACAAGGGGGCTTTTCAGTAAAAAGCCTCATTGCTCTTGGTCGTAATTTGGACAATTTGTCCAAATTCTGTCTTGGCCAACGGCGCAAGTCATCTTGCTTAATGTGTTTTGATGTTATTCAGTGACTGAAGAATACATATTTTTATATGGATAAAAATATACTTTTCCCTTTCACTTGTTTTACACTCTTCTCCCTCTAACGTCCCCTGACGCCTAGTTTCTGTGTTCGCTTATTTGAAGAGATCCTCTTAGTGAAGTGCATACTATTTCTTGCCATATAATCCATCTTGAAAGCCTTAAATTAAGTGTTCAAATCCGAAAACTTTGTTAACCAAAAGCAGGATTGTGACTTCATCCGAAACAACCCTGAGAAGGATAAGGTTTAGAATAGATGTACGGGTGGACGTCCTTCAAGCTTTCAAACAGGCATGAGTGCTCCGGACATTGAGAGGTTTGTGAACGACTACCAGAGCACGGCTTCGTATAAAAAGTGAACTTCTGCACCCAGTCTTTGAATGCAAAGTGTGTTCCAACTCTGTAGAACTCCGCTATATTTTCTTTTTTCAATATTTTTATCGAGTACTCACTACCATTTCACAAGTGACTTTTATATTTCAGTGAACTGTTTATCGCTGACTATTTTGACTCCAGATTTTGGTTAATGTCTCATTGGATTGAAAATATGCTGAAGGTTACCTTTTGATATTCGTGTGTCAAAAAAAATTGGTTAAACCATGGCCTTGATCAATGATGCACCCACGCAGACACAAACAGACACCTGCGTACCACATGCTTTAAAATGAAAAAGAACGCACAGGTGAAACTGCAATGAAGTATTAGCTTTGTACATTGGCAGAGGAACAATGGAAGTGATATTCATTATCACAAATGCTTCCTATTCCCCAGGTAAGAGCGATTCTAACACTAGCTACTAGCTAGTGTTACTCTCTCTCGCTCTCTTGCTTGCTCGCTTCCTCTCGTTTGAGGTTTCTCTTTGGAGGATCTGCGACAGACTTATCAGGGGAGGTCTTCATTGTCTTTCTGACACGCTAAATAGGGCAACTCGGAAAAATTCTTCAACATAAACAAATACAAAACAGAGTTGTAAGACGGAACAAAACAGCATCATTGTACATGATTTTTATTTCGTCAAAACGCAAAAGGAGAAGAAAATGTTCATTAATGTGGCAGAGCATAGCTCGTGAACTATTCTCGTGGAGTTTGTTTCAAAGTGCAACACGTGAGACACGTGTAGCGTTTCACTGGAGGAACATGGATTATAAGGCCTAGCCTAGAGAGCGAGCGACAGGTCATAACCTTAAGGGACTGCTAATGTGCTTGGAACACGTGGAGGTGGAAGGTCAAACAAATCAATTTTATTTTGGTTGACTGAGTCCAATTAACGAGTAAGACAATCAATAAACAATTTATGGCAAACCACAAGCTGTCCATTTAAGTATATTTTTACAAGCTTCCCCTGCTCAATTAATCTTGATGAAAATTAATTTGTAGTATAAAATCCAACACACACACACACATAATGTACATTTAACAGCTGTTTTCCTCATTAGACACATAACTGACTGTTAATATCAGCCACAATCAGTACCAAGCAATTTGATATAGGCACTGCCCTTTTTGAAAGAGTGGGTGTGTAGGTGTGTGTGTGTGTGCGCGCGGGTGTGTGTGTGCGCGCGGGTGTGTGTGCGCGCGGGGGTGTAGGTGTGTGTGCGCGCGCGCGCGCGGGGGTGTAGGTGTGTGTGTGCGCGCGCGCGCGCGGGGGTGTAGGTGTGTGTGCGCGCGTGCGCGCGGGGGTGTAGGTGTGTGTGCGCGCGTGCGCGCGGGGGTGTAGGTGTGTGTGTGCGTGCGTGCGTGCGGGGGTGTAGGTGTGTGTGTGCGTGCGCGCGCGCGGGGGTGTAGGTGTGTGTGTGTGTGCGTGCGCGCGCGCGGGGGTGTAGGTGTGTGTGTGTGTGCGTGCGCGCGCGCGGGGGTGTAGGTGTGTGTGTGCGTGCGCGCGCGCGGGGGTGTAGGTGTGTGTGTGTGTGCGTGCGCGCGCGCGGGGGTGTAGGTGTGTGTGTGCGTGCGCGCGCGCGGGGGTGTAGGTGTGTGTGTGCGTGCGCGCGCGCGGGGGTGTAGGGGTGTGTGTGCGCGCGCGCGCGGGGGTGTAGGTGTGTGTGCGCGTGTGTGTGAGCGCGCGGGGGTGTGTGTGTGTGTGTGTGTGTGTGTGAGCGCGCGGGGGTGTGTGTGTGTGTGTGCGCGGGGGTGTGTGTGTGTGTGTGCGCGGGGGTGTAGGTGTGTGTGTGTGTGTGTGTGTGTGTGCGCGCGGGGGTGTAGATGGGTGTGTGTGTGTGTGTGTGTGCGCGCGGGGGTGTAGATGGGTGTGTGTGTGCGCGCGGGGGTGTAGATGTGTGTGTGTGTGTGTGTGTGCGCACGCGGGGGTGTAGATGTGCGTGCGCGGGGGTTGTAGATGTGCGTGCGTGCGTGCGCGCGCGTAGATGTGCGCGCGCGCGGGTGTGTAGATGTGCGCGCGTGGGTGTGGGTGTGGGCGTGTGCGTGTGTGGAAACAAAATGAAAAACACAAAGAATGACTGGATGTTTCCTTGACATGACGTGTGTTGACCCTCTGAAGTGGCTCTAACCAATACATATATCATATATATAGCATATATCATGAGCAGGGAAAATGCTATGAATACGTTTACCACATTTGCCCAAAATCCACAATGGATACATTAGTACACTAGTGTGTTTTTGTTCTAACACTGCTGTACTATAAAGACATCACCCGACCAATTCTTAATTCTTATCAGTCTGGAACCTCACAATTCATTTTAATCAGCGTTATCAACGGCGGTGGGCAAAAATACCTCATGGACATAACTGCAGAGACTTACAAACAATCAGAGGAATGAAATATGTGATGAATCGGTGTCAGCCTTCTTGGTCATCCAACGAAACGACCTCAACGACACTCCCAATAGGACGCTGCTCTTTGCAATAATCGCAGTGAAACCCCGCCCCATATTAGATAGAGTTGTGATTGGCCCAACCCCAGGCATACCCAGGTCTGCTGGAAGTTTGTCTGAATTGGAGTGTGGAACAGACGCATGTGCCAGAGCAAATAAAACATGTGGTTCACAGGCCACTTCTGTATGGTTACCAAGAAGGTTTTTATTTATTTTTTTGCAACCAAACAGGTCACAGTAGGCAAACAGAATGATTGCTGACCTTGAGAGTTGGGGAGAGAGAAAGAGAGACAAAGAGAGACAGAGAGGGAGAAAGAATGACCTCCCATTCGGGACCTCTTGCTCAGGTATTTTAGGTTCAAACATTGCCTTTTTTCTGAGGCAATTCTACAACGAGGAGCCATTGACGTCAGAGCTACACAGCTAACGACAAAGGGAAAGTCAAAAGGTTGAACGCTTCATTTTATTCCTCTTCCACCGAAGATTGAGAAAAAAAAACTAGTGGGCCATTAAAATGTCATTTGGGGCCCTTCTGCACTGTTTGAGCCGAGTGGTGCCCTATTCAGATTATCCCCTGATTCCCTGGCAGATTCGCACGGGCTAAGTGTGTGTTTGTGTTTGTGTGTGTGGGGCTGTTGGCTTGAGCGTGACTTATTGATTGCCGATGCACATTTATTTATTTGGGTCATCTTTCGCTCATTGACCTATGTAATTACCCGTGGGATTTGAGGGTGTGTTATTTAAACCCATCATAGTCACTTCTTGTTTGCTCTTGTGGAAGACACACGCGCGCAAATTATGAAGAGCAAAGATCCTGGAATGAATTCAGAGATCCATATGAAGAAATGTCACGGACGCACCTGAGGTAGATGATAAACAACATGTGAATGTGTTGTGCCTTTTGAAAGCCTCTGTAGGTAGGGAGTTTATGGGAAAATGGGCCGAATGAGGTCAAATGTTTTTGCGCAAAAATAAAAAGATAAGTTACTTTAGACCTGGAAGAACTTCCACTTTGAATATCGCTAGATAAATATTGTTTGAATACAATTTAAAATGTGAACCTCTATTACTCCTATTATAGCTATGAGATTAGATAATGTTTGTCTCTAATAGTGTTCACCTATTATTGTTTATCTCCCTGACGATTGCTTTTTTTCCAAATGTTGAATCCAAAGAATCTGTCGGGTCACCTACTGTATTAATACCGACCATAATATACTATTTTATAACTCAGCAGAGAATTTTAAGCCATTTTTATACAGTGTGCACAATGAAACAACAGATTATACAATGTGTATATGTGGACCACAGGGTCTTCCTTCCTTTATTCACATCATGCATCCAAGCTCAATATTATTCCACATTATGACAAATACCATAACTAGCATCATCACCCTAATTAAGCTGGTACCACTGTAATTAGCTTCTGCAGTCTCAGAGACTCTGCATAAGTAAGTTCAACAAATCAATGATAGTAATCACTATAATTTCCTCCTCTTAGCGGATCCTCTTCGTGGCGAAAGAAGGAAAGCTGAATACAATCTGTTCCTCGAATCCCAAGCCTTTGTATAATTATGAATTATGAATGCATACTAACATTTCACAAGGCACACTGCAATGCCGATCATCAATATCCATCATCAACCTAAAGATTCACATGAAATTTAATTCACATATTTTAGCTTGAAGTGAATGGCATGAATTATTGGATTATGTGATTAATGTACCAGAAACCATTCATCCTTGCTTTGGCATCCGATGCACTATAGCCTTACCGTTGACGTTTATCTGAAGACTGTAATATCAAACCAGACACACTGGTAGACAACTGTTCCTTCTGAGTGGAGCTTCTTACAAAGAACCTCTTTCGCATCCCACTGCTTCATCTATCAACCACCGGCTTCCATTGGGTCATCCATTGATTTAGGAAACGGCTAGCAGTCTATAAATCACTAGAAGGCCCAGGGCCTGCATATGCTCCTGACATGCTGCTAGCATATGAACTGTTTAGCTCTCTGAGGTCATTCAGGAGCGTTCCTCCAGAATACATACAACACAGCGGCCTCAGCAGAAGGTAGCTTTTAAGTTGTTCAAGTCTGGAGTTCACTCTAAATCGACTTTGACTGACTACTACATTATATTTGGCTAATTGAGTCATTCTATATATATCTGGCTTTGATGGCCTCCTCCTATAGCATTATCATGCAAACTGATTCAGGGAAAATTCCATGCAAAAGATAGATCTATAAACCACACAATTAATCACTGTGTGGCTTTTATCTGGATTTTTATTGGTAGTTGAGTAGTTAGTGGATCGGTTTATGAAAATGCACCGCAATATATTCAAGAATGTGCTAATTATGCATATAGGGAATCGGGCATTCAGTAGAGTGATCGTTAAAAAAGATACGGCTAATCAGGGCTAATGTAGCTACTCCCAGAAAATGGATGCGACATTTCAATAAATCTTTAATTTGTTATTGTATGGTATGGTGTGCCACCAGACAGTAGTTGTCCGTGGTCTTGGATCTGTATGGAGCAAAAACAAGCAAACGGGGGAAAGGAAATGGTGCTTGTCAGGATGACAAGTGAGATAGGATGATGACACAGTCTCGCTCCATGATGGTCTCTCCTCTGGCCAGACAGAGGGCCCCAGTGGACCCAGACACAGTTCCACCCCCAAATGAGGACATTATGTTACATACCATCAGGCATCAATTCCAAGCTGGCCGCCTGACACTCTGGAAATAGATGTTCCACTGGCTGTATTCTTTACCCGTTTCTGACAGGCCACATTTCCTGGTAAACAAACAAACACACATCTTGAAATCTCTGCAATACAACATGCACGTTGTTGATTATTGATAACCCTAAGGTGTAGGCCTACATTCAACCTTCTCTCGTAAATTTGATGATGTACACTGATGTTTATTATATTTTTTTATTTTCTGGGCGTTTTTTTCCCCCGTCTCAGATGAAGAATAGGAACATGCTGAGCCTATGAAATTGTTCTATGAATGAATTTAATAAACCTTGGTCTTTGCAATGAGAACAAAGCCTTCCATTTAGTCCTCTCATAAAACGACTGTGTGGATGTTGGTGGGGGGGAGGTGATATGAGTGTATGGGCCCTATCTTGCATCCAGCGCAATTTACTTCCTACACCGACGCATGTATCTTTGCTAGGTTGCACCCGGTGCAAAGCCGATTTTCCCCTGCAGCAAACCTGTGCCACTAACCTGGCGCCCTGAGAGGCGTGTTGTTGAAAAGCAGAGGCGTGTTCCGGCGCAAATGATGCACGGCGCAATCTTACAGATCGATAAAGCAGTTGCGCAACTGACCGACAAATACCTGGTCTTAGTGCACTAGCGGGTAGCGCAGTTGGTGTTGCTATTTTGACGTACCATAGCAGGTCGGAACTGCAACATTTTTTCCATAGGGGCTGGATGAATGAACACTGTAGTAGGCTATGCCATGCGTTAATGTGATAAACACGAGCAAAGTAGGCAATATCCCAGCCTTCCAAAACAAAATATTGTTTAAGGGTAAATTATAATGTTGGTTAAATTATTTGGGAAAGAACAGCTGATACAGCGGTAATAAATTGTATTTAAATCAATGCGTCTGAAAACACCGTACAGCAAACACGTATTTTCTTGACACAGACATCGGGTACAAGCCGATCATTTTTAGGATTGATGGGTATTTGATCGTGAGAAAACATAGTTTTACCGCATGTGTGCATCCATCTGTTAAAACACACGCACACTAAACACGTAACGCATATAACAGTCCAAGGCAATGTACATTAACGGGGGAAGGGAACACATGCATATTAGGAATACGAGTCGATAACGATAATGTATACAATACTGTTAAGAAACGATGCGTGTTAATGTATTGCAGCATATCCAGGGCCGGCCCTGACCAATTTGGCTTCCTAGGCAAGATTTTTGCTGGCGCCCCTACCCCTTTGGATCGCACAGTAAATTTGACTACCAATGTTCATAAACTCAGAGAAGCTTCAAAGCTTCGTCTTTGGGACTCTTTGATTTTAGATAGAAAATTAAACACACAAAACGTATTACAAACATAGTAACAAGCATCAATTTATAAATACATTATGGTATGCATAAAATACTGCAGACGAGGCATTCATAAGCAAAATAATAGATATGAGTTCAGATTCAAATTATTGTAAATACAATTAAATGTAGTATGGTTTATCTAGTTGGGTTCTAACCAAAGATTAAACAAGCACTCAACTGAAGTGTAAAAAAAATGCAATAATATATTATATGAAAGATATTGTAAATGTAAGATATGCAAAGCAAATCATCCAAATCAGCTTGAAAATAAACACTGCTCGAACATTGGTTACTACAATGCTTTGGATCATTTAAGGATAATTCCCCCATTTTAATGTGGGTTACAAACTGTTATGGACCTATAATATATATATATATATATATATATATATATATATATATATATATATATATATATATACACACACACACACACAACGGGGGACCTAAATCCAGCAATCTGATTGGTTCCCAACTGTTGTATAATGAGCGTATACATAACTGCTATGACGCCCGATCATTTTGTGAAAGTTTGCATATCACTCCGCGCCTGGAAGTAGAGACAGTTACAAAGTAAAACATATGTTGGATGATGGAGAGCGTGTAAATGTTGTTACTCCGGGAGTGAGCAAGGCGATGGAGAGACTAACGAAAGCTTAGGCACACGGCGAGTGAACTGCTCCATAGGATAAATTGCCCGCGAACCGCTCTATCGGAGCCTTCTCTCGGAGGGACGCTAAAGTGTGTTGCATAGCGACCGTCGATGCATAGCGGCAGCCAGGAAGGACTACTTTTTTGTATTCTTTAATTAAACGGCTATTTTGACTTTCTTGGTTTCTTTTTAAATGTAGTGTGTCTATGACTTTCGTTTCGCCATAATAGTAACCGTTGTATAAAAGCAATAGATCACTTCAGTCAGTGGCATGTGCTCATTATACCACTGTGAAGGGGGTCGCCGGCCCTCCGCTGCGCGTCGGGGCCGGACAACGCCCCTTAACAGTGGTATAAGGAGCACATACCACAGCCTGGCGTGATCTATTGCTTAAATATATATATATATATTCTAAATATATTCTAAATGGTGAATTGTAAATATAACCCACTAAGAGATGTCCACTTCTTACTTTTTATTTTATTTATTTATTTATAATCTTATCTTATCTTCTATGCTTGTAGGGTTAGCTTGTAGGGTATTTAAGTTTATATTTATATTGTATGGAGCACCTGGAATAACAATTTCCCCCCGGGGATCGATAAAGTATTTCTGATTCTGATACACATAGCTGACCTGTTTTGATTTTCATTGAAGCGTGTGGGTTTGGATTGAGCAGCGGACCAGCTAGGTAAAGAGCTGCCGTTCGTTTTATTTTTTAAAAACAAACACTGCATGACTAGTTAACTCCGGTTAAGTTGTTTACACGTTGCTTGGCAACGCGCTACGCCCTGACAACTGTTGGCGGACTATTTGTATTTACAAAATAATAAAAACACATATTGCTTCGATAAGTGAATAAATTAAACCAATAGCCACGTATAAAACAGAGTTTTGTATAGGGAACAGTTAGCTACAGAGAAATAAAGATATAAAGGTGAACAAGAGCCAGGACAAAGTGACCAGTTGACTATAGCCAGCCAGGCCGACATTAAAGATACACAAATTAAAGTTACTGTATTTCTGTCTTTTCCCGTTATTCCGTCCCGTTATTTGTTATTTCGTTCTCTTCCTCCCCTGGGCGCCAGAGTGTTTAGGTTTCTTTGACATTGTGATGTGCAAATAGATAGCTTTCTCCTCTCCGGTCAGAATGATGTATCAAGTGGGTAACTAAGGTAACTCGTCCCTCCCAACCTCCCGATTCAGGTAGAGTCTATGGGGGGGGGGGGACACGGAAACTAGGGCGCTCTTTTATTTTACATGTTATGTTGTCTAATATTTATTTCGACATAACTACTGGTACTAATTCATATAAACATTGAAGTTAAGGTTGGATGAATACAGTGTGCAAAAAAGAAAAGAAAAAAAGACATATTTTTGGCGCCCCCTGCGGATGGATGCGCCCTTAGCATTCGCCTATACTGCCTATGCCCAGGGCCGGCCCTGAGCATATCATTAAATAGACCCACAGTTTCGGCCACAGGACCAAATATCATATGTGTGTTAAGTTTTCTTTGCTGCAATTTACATGAAGACTCAGTATTTCGGAAGTTGTATAAGAAAACGCTATTCCATGTGTGAATAAGGGCATATTATGTGCCCATAAACTGAGCCATTTGAAGTTTAAAATTCATGTGCTCATGCATCTGTCTCATCGGAGACAAATATCAACTCGTCAGGTTGAAATGCGATCATAGCTCTTAAAGGGATAGGAGATGGCACTCTCATTGGATTATTGCACGTTACGCCCAAACCACACCTACTGGTAATTAGGCTACTTCAGGGCAACCCTTTTGAGATTTCTGAAAGTCATTTATCCGCCGGTATAATAGCAACAGCGGCAGAGCCCCGCCCCCAAAGCTATTTCCGTTTTGCGCTTCTCACTTGCCTCAGACCATTAAAATAGGGCCCTGTGTGTGTGAGTGTGATGATCTATAAGGAAACCGTTGTATGTTTGAACACCTGCTCCCATAACATACAAGGAAAAGGATGTTGTACAAGTGAAGGTCAGTTCAATCATTTGAGTCCTTTTATGCTGGGGCTGGAGGTGCCTGGAAATACTGTAACGATGAAATCACCTCGCTAACCATATGATCTTTTCTAAAAGGGTAGCTCAGCCGATTATTGTTTCATACATCGTAAGGTCCCTCTCGCTCTCTTTCTGAATATCTGTTGATCAAATGTTATGCAGATATACATAGTGCAAGTCTTTTCTTCCTGTGGCCATCAGACTGTTTAATGCAACTACCTCCGGCTGCAGAAGGGCCCGTGGAGACACTATGCCCTGAGACCAATGTCACTTTATTTATTTATTTAATTATTTTTACCCAATTTATTTATTTAATCACTTTAGTTAATTTATGCTGCCAACAATTGCTTCTATAATATTTAATTATCACTTTACCACTTTTACCACTAATACCACTTTTATCTAATCGCTCCTTTTCACTTATTTAGTTTGTACTTATTTTACTTCCATCTATTTTATCTATTTTGACTCTAACCCTGTACTACTTTTCCACCTTTGTATTGTAACTGTTGCACAATAATTTCCCCCGGGATAAATAAAGCATCTTGAATCTTGAATCTTGAATATTGGACTAATTGACGCTAGTATTATTTCACAGTTCATCAAAACGTTGTCTGCGGTGAATGCACCAAACGTGATCTCCTGTCCATCCCTCTCCTCTTCCCCTGACCTATGTTCTCCCACGCTATTTCAAATGAATGTTGAAAACCACAAACGTGTATATATGTATTCTTGAATTCCCATTGTACATTAGTAGACCACCTCAAAGCGTTAGCTGGCTAATTGCACTAGCGTGTGAGCCCTTTAACAGCGGGCCCTTTAACCTTAAATATGTTGTGAATGAATACAACATAAGTGCTTTCATAGCACGGTGAAACATGACAATTTAAAGGGCTGTGCGATCGAAGTGAGTTGTTGACTGGCTGCGCACTACATCATCCAGGCGGGGGGGAGGGGGCAGATGTTGGTGGGACGTCTGTGTCCTAAGCCTCTGGAAGTAATGGAAGTAAATAAGGACTCCTGGTGGAACGTATTCATTTCAATTATTCCATGCACTCAGGCGGGGAGTTGATGAAAAGAAACTCAGATTTTCTCCCAGCGTGAGCGCGAAAAAGCTCTACATCAACACACACACACACACACACACACACACACACACACACACACACACACACACACACACACACACACACACACACACACACACACACACACTGGTCCCATGTATTGAAATGCATACACACACACACTGGTCCCATGTATTGAAAAAACACGCATACATTAAAAAACACACACATGGCACCATCAGATATACTAACTTGTTTCCACAAATCCTCTCTCCCGGTGCGAGAGCAAAACCTCTACAGCAGCACATTCAAGCACACATGAAATGCAAGCACACATGAAATGCACATACGCACATACTGCACCATCAGCATGTGCAACAAACTGATGCAAACTCCAACACATCCCTGTTCTGCATATGAATCCCTATTTCCCCTCCCAGGCACCTCTGGTATTAATTGGTATTCATGCGATATTACTGCAAGTGAGTGTGTGCGTCAAAGTGTGAGTGTGTGTGCGTTTGCGTGTGCATGTGGAGGAAAAGGAAGATCGCAGACCTTTCGAGAACAACCCAAAGATCTCTGCTGATGATGGACAATACACTCATTTTGAATGCATCATTGCACGTGCTATCACTGGACCTGTGGTTGGGGTTAAAGTTTAGTGTGAATGTAAAACCTCCAATGTATGATGTTGCAATGTGTGTGTGTGTCTGTCCATGTTGTCGATAAACTTGTGGGTGAAACTGAATAGATTTCTAAGTTTACCTCTTCTAACAGGGAGCATAATGTTTGTTTCTGTGGGCGTCGTAAGAACGTGTTTTTTTTTTGTCCATACGTACGTCGGTATGATTTGCGACATTCTGCAGATGGCTGACCCTGAACTCGGAATGTTTCTCTTCTCCAATACAATGGATCTGGATTGTGCCACTTTCAACAACAAACTCAACTTCCACCAACAAGTCAGATTGACCAAAAGTCAAACAAATCAGACATAACATTTTGAAAAAGCTATTGAGCTTTCCAACCAAGACCGTGGAGAGAGGCCACTCTAGAAATACGCGTATTCAAAATCACCTTCTGAAAGCCTCATCTAATTGTGCTAACAAGTAACTCCAGCCTTCGCAGTTTTTAGCCCAGGCTCTGTGCCCCTCTAACAACAAGGTTTTGCTATAACACAGTAGGATCGCTACATCGGTTAGATTGTGGATTACAGAGTGACTTTAAATTGAGGGACGCACATCTATATAATCAAAATAACAATTTTATGTTCATCGCTGTGTGTGTGTGTGTGTGTGTGTGTGTGTGTGTGTGTGTGTGTGTGTGTGTGTGTGTGTGTGTGTGTGTGTGTGTGTGTGTGTGTGTGTGTGTGTGTGTGTGCACAGATTGTGCGTCATGATGTTATTTTATGTTCCACATTCAAGGCCCAGGGGCGGACATGTTGCCTGCCGCTGTGTCTGTGGTTATGTAACAGCGAGCGCCTGTACAATATGTGAGCTGTTTGCAGATTCATATGCAGATTCTTCTTTCACCTTTGATGTCGGTGTTCCCTCCTCTGTCTTCCCTCGGTCTCTCTCTCTCTGTCTCACTCTGTCTCACTCTCACTCACTCACTCACTCACTCCCTCCGTCTCATTCTTTTCAACCTCACTCTGTCGCTCTCGCTCACATTCTTCCCCCGTCTCCCTCTGCTTCTACCCATATCTCCCTTTCATCCTGTCTTTCTCTCTCACTCTCTTTCTGCCCTTCCTTCCTCTCTCTCTCTCTCTCTCGCTTTTTTAACCTGAGTCCTCCTAACCTCCCGACGGTTTATCGACAGATTACGTTGAACGTCGCTCGGTAGTAAATTAAATTGGATGATCGTCTTCCTCACATTTACTTCCAATAAATCCCGAAGGTCTGACGGTGCGACGTCCGTGCGTCTGAACTGAGTGCGATCACTTCTGTCAACATTAGTGATATCTTGATCTGCATACAGGCTAGGATATCTTATATACTTTGATCGTCCTTGACTTAAACAAGCACAAGCGTTAAGGAAAAAGTGTCTGTGTGTGTGTGTGTGCGCACAGTTTTTCCTGGCGTTCCGCAGTGCTCCCCAGCCTTGATGGATGGTCATTTTCCTTGGCCTGCTCCATGCTTAATGAAGCTTGCATTTCATGTCTTAATTGAATGCTTTCTCCGCTCTCATGTAAACCCCCCCCCCCCCCCCAACACCCACACAACCCTGACAAAACCACGCACACCGCAACCATTGGCTGACCATTGTCCCATCCTGCACTTTTCCCCTCCTTCCCTGTGTCTGTGCTTGTTCTTGTGAGGTATGAAATAGTGATTGGAGCTCCTTTCACTAAGTATTTTATGAAGCCCCTAGGGTCCGCCTGCAAAGTGCAATCACACAAACAAATATATAGACCCACACACAAGCACACGATACGCACACATGGGCACCTACTCGCACCTAAACGTGCACAAATATACACATTCACACACATAAGCCGGTGTTCTATATTCCACTCACATTCAGCATGCATACACCTGGAACACACACACACACACACACACACACACACACACACACACACACACACACACACACACACACACACACACACACACACGCACACATAAAAGCAATGTTGTCAGGCTGCTTTAAGGCAAACCATCTAACGTGTCCTCATTCACCCTCCATCTGTTTCTTACTATCTTTCTTACACACACACACACACACACACACAATGTCACCCCGCTCTCGTAACCTCTCGACACATAAACCGGGCTGTGATTATCCGCACTGAGTGCGCTCAGCAACGTCCAATGGCCGCCCACTATCTGGCAATAATGCAACACAACGCAAATCGCATGTGACACATAAGTGAAGAATAAAAATATAAATAAAATTGATGGCCTCATGAACGTGTAAGCGACAAGGACATGACCTCGTAGTTTGGGGCGTGAGGGGGGGGGCGGGGGGGTGATGAAGTGAAATGGATGCACTGCATGCAGATGGGCAAAGGTGAGGTGACAGGAGGCATTGTGGGAGTTTGGAGGGGGGTGTAGGGAGGGGGAAACTGGGGCGGGGGCTGGAAGACAGACAGCGGGGCGCGTGTGAAGCGATGCCCGCGACCTTGCAGCACAGCACGGCTCTCGTAGACCGATGGCTGGGAAGGACCGGCTGTGATTGGGCGGGCAAGGAAAAGGGGCAGGACGTTGCGATATCGCAGGAGCTATCTTCAACCCTTTCTTTGTTCGTTTCTATTTTTTTTTTTTTACTTTTTCTGCTGATGCAGTACCTAGTTGTTATCCAAACGAGTTGCACCTGCGCCAACATTACCCCTCTTTGAACACCTGCCGCGTCAAAGTCTCCCAAGTTCTCCCACACGTCTGTTGGTGTGCCCTGGCGGTGTGCAAATGGGAGTGTTGCCATAATGGGATAAATGGTGCTAAGGTGGAGGACTAATCGCTGGGAAATTTGAGTTATTTGGGTTTTTTTAGCGGCAGTGGCGGCAGAGCGCCCTGTAATCTGGACGTCAACCGGGAACATTGAACGGCGGCTCTGCTGGGGACTTTTTAGTTTGAACCTAAATGTAATGGATTCATCATTTCAAAGCAAATGTCCCTCATATTTCTCACTCAAAGGGAAAAATGGGGGATAACCGCCATAGAAAAATCCCACCCTAAGAAGTGTGCCAATTTACACTTAAAATGTCTGTTTTGTGTCACCTGAATGGCATTAAGGATAATTGGGGCTGACTCTGCTGAAGCACTTGAATACGCTCAAAAACAAGAATAGTGATGAAAGTGTTTCCCCATGCCAAATCATTACCGTATGCAGGGTAGACCTCCTGAGGTTGAAGCCATGCATATGAATGAGTACAATGTGCCACAGGTGATAAAGCACTAAGCAATATAACACTGCTTTTACATGCAAGGGTGATACCAAAGGGGGAAGGTCCTTGAGCATTTTTGAGATATTTCAACTGGAGACGTCCCCTTTCAGGCGATTAGAAGACAGTGGTTGTGGACGAGAGGTCCTAACCTAGAGCCAGTTGCTGGTTCAATCCACGGCCGTGGATCGAACGGCCCTGAGGTGCCATGCCGCTGTCCCTCAGTGCTCCAGACGAGTTGGCTTTCACCTTGTATTGCTGACCTCGCAGTCACGGTGTGAATGTGTGTGTGAATGTGAGGAAATAATTGTAAAGCACTTTGAGTGACCACAGGTGTGAAAAGCATTATATAAATGCAGTCCATTTACTTTTTATTATTGAAAGCATTGGGTAAAGCCCAGATAGTTGATATTGAAGCAGTGCTTAGATTGCCATTGCAACTAGAATGAAGTCAGTGTTCACATGCAGAATCTGCCTTCATCCCAACAATCCGTCGTTCTTTACTACCTTTCTAGTCATAGCATTGTCCTCCTTCCCTTTCATTGTATCCCATTCACATAAATGACTGGGTAGCTGGCCACATGAAGATAAGAGAGAGACAGAAGAATTGAACAGAGAATAAACTGAGATATGGCTTGGAAGAGAATATCAAATAATAAGAGTGCTTAATATTTTACAGAGTTTATAAAAAAATGCACTGTGGCAGCAGAATGGAGGAAAAATGCAATGATTTGGATGCATAATGTATGGGGAAGGTCCGCTGGCGAAAACGGAGCGGCACTGTTGAATAATTGTCGTTTCACTCTCGTGCGGCGGCGGCACAACAAGATGGTGTTATTGCTACGCATCGCTCAATTAATTTTGGAAGTCGCATACAAGTTAGCATTTAACAGCTGGACGCTCGCGTGTAAGGCTTACGGAAGGCCTGCTGAGAGAGAGTCTTCCCAGACGCTCCTTTTATACTTGAGGAGGCATTTTTGGGGGCCCTGAAGTAAGAGTCAATCAAGGTTTGGATTAACACAAGTTTATTAGTTTGGCGACACATTACACACACATTACACATTATCTGCTGCAACTTTCACGTCTTAAAGTTGACTCTTCTTGACTTGACTCTGTGAAAGAGAGGGGCAGAGAAAGAGAGGCAGAGAGAGAAAAACAGAAATGGAGAGACAGAGGAGAGGGTGAGAGAGAGACAGAGAGAAAGGAGAGGGAGAGGGAGGGAGAGAGAGAGTGGGAGGGAGGGAGAGAGAGAGGGAGGGAGGGAGGGAGAGGGAGAGATAATTACATATTCAGTAATGATAAAACAAATACATTTAATTTATGTATCGCCTTTCATTGAACCCAAGGCGATTTACAGTGATGAGGAGAAGCAAAAGAAAAGAGCACAAAACAAACAAGGACTAGAAAGAGACTAGGAGGGTAATCCGAAAACTTGGCTAAATAGGTGGGTGCACACAGCCTCCTTCTGAACAGTGGACCCAGCATTGTGGATCACCACGGAATAAAGTAGACTTTAAACAATAAAAAATGCTGAATTTCCCCACACAACTTCAACAAACATTCACAACCATGCACATAACATTGCTGACCACCGTCTTCCTAGCTCCACAGCAGAGCCTCATCCAAACATTGACGCGACTCCTTTCAGCCCTTCTTTGGGGCTGTTTTTCGGGGATTATCGGGAGGCAACCGAGGGGACCAGATAGGATTTAGCAGGGGTCCCCTCGCTTTAGGATGCTGCCACACAAGAAACTGTTTACACCTTTCTCCACCGCGAGTCGCCGGCTTTCCATCGTATGATGACAAGACTCCCAATGCGCTTCTCTGAGCAGCACGAAAGCAAACGGGAAAGGAAAGCACACACACACACACACACACACACACACACACACACACACACACACACACACACACACACACACACACACACACACAGATGCGATGGACACAAAACCCTCACAAATCACAGCCGCAGCACCGGCCACTCCACCATCCCCGCCACAAAATCGACATTCGTAAAATATTGAGGATATTACCCTGAAAAAGAGACCGACGGATTTCCTAAAGTGCCCTGCTCAATGTTTTACAAGAGTGAGTCCGCACTTGGCTGCCTCAAACCATGAGTCAGTCTGGTCAGCCAGAGGCAGGGAGAGAGTCAGAGAGGGAGAGGGGCGGAACTGCCTCTGATGTTCCAGCAGATGACTGAAGTTACCTGGCCCCCAATCAAACCCTACCCCTGCACTCAAGTGACCTCCCAAGACGGGCAGTGCCGGTGAAATAGGTGAAAAATTGTCGCTCTCTTCACGTCCGCGGTTGTACCATGGATGGTGTGTGAGTGGTACAAGATGTATGGAGGGTAGGACTTCAATTCGTAACTTTCCCTCCCTGTTCTCTGAAACGCGTATGGCTGGGCAAAGAGCTTCTCTGGCCCCACAAGACCCTTAAATTAATAAATTGGGTGTCGTGTGAGAGGAGTATGTACTTTTCTTCGGAACATTAAAAAACATGTGTGTGTGTGTGCATGAGTGTGTGTGTGTGTGTGCGCATGCGTGTACGTGGGTACAGCAGCAAGCATAACTAATGAGCATGACGCATGGGTAGAGGACATCAACATTTCAGCGAGGTGGCGCGGAATCGACGGAAAAGTTGTGGAAAAATACAGACGGACAAATTCGCCACAAAAGACACGGAGAGAGAGAGGCTGCCAGGAGAACCAGAACAACCGTTCCGCTCTTTTGATTCCTTCTGCCTCTTTTTTTCTCCTCTCTCTCCGTCCCGCTCGGCTGAAGTGTCTGCAGTGAACCGTGATAATGTGATGCAGTCGCCACCTCTAACCTCCCCTCCTCTGCTCGTCTCTCTGTGATATGGCAGACAGCAGCCACCGTATATATAGCTGCCTGCTGCTGCTGCTGCTGCCACTGCTGCTGCTGCCACAACAGCCTCACCACAGACACAAAAGCCACTCTCCGTGCACAGCAGAGCTCCGGTCCGTCGCCACGGTAATGCCGATGCCCCCCCCCCCCCAGGCCACTGGGGAGGGGTTACGCATCGACGCGAGGGAGACCCAGATAATACGGCAGGTTTCAAAGCAGAATACATAGTGTGCTTCAAGGGAAAGTTAATTGACGTATGCATAAGCATAAAGTGAGTTTTATACAATATAAAAAAACGGCACTCAATTCTAAGGCAAGTATCACTGTGGATCCCACCTGTCCAGAGATTTCGTACTGCATAGTCTTTCATGGTGAGCAGTTCTCTCCACATTCAAAAGGATATTGAATTATTCAAGTGGGCCGTATCTGTAAATGATCATGTGCTCTATATGGACTTTGAAAGGAAAGAACAAACATGCCAGAGAGGGGGAGAAATTTAGTGGATGGGTCAGTTCCTGTTCCATGTGTGGGCAGGGCTTACTCGGCCAATCACCCCCACGTGCCAGTAGGGTGGAAGAAGAGAGTCCTGGGGCCGTTTCCCTGTTGCCATGGGGACCCATCGGTGGACACCAGGGACAGAGGGAAATAGGGCAGGGGGCATATACCGATAGAATGTAATAATTACCAACAAGTTGAATTGGGCAAAGAGCTGCACACTTTACTCTCGGGCATTGCCTCTTTTGGAGTCCATTTGCTGGGGTAGTGGGGTACCTTGGGAGATTCACAACCCTCCAAAGAGCCTGAAGTGAAAATCTGGCGAAAAAATACATTAGTGAGATAAAGATGCTTGAGTCTGGTGCGTCTCAAGCATCTTTGTCACTAATGTATTTTTTTAATGCTCTCAACGCACACTTGGCCACCTTTCAACACATATATAGAAACCAAACCTCTGCAATCTTTTCTTCCAACACATGTACAGAAACCCAAGTTTCTACACTTGGCCCCTTTCAACACACAGACAGCAACCTAAGACTCACATGACACATTTCAACACAGATTGAAACCAAACCTCTGCACTACTAGCCACCCTTCAACACGTATACAGCAGCTCAAACCACTGCACTCTTAGCTAGCCTTCAACACATATACAGCGACCCCAACCACTGCACTCTTAGCTAGCCTTCAACACATATACAGCAGCCCAAACCACTGCACTCTTAGCTAGCCTTCAACACATGCAGCAACCAAAACCTCTGCACTTGGCCCTTTTCAACACATTTACAGCAACCTAATACTCTAACACACACACACACACACACACACACACACACACACACACACACACACACACACACACACACACACTAGTTTGTTTGTTTTTATATACTGTATGAGGATTTTAACAAATCCAAATAGTAAAGACCTTCCCCTTCCTACAACTCTTATCCAACGTGACATATGCCACATTTTGTTTTTGCGCATACCTGTCATGAGCAGGTAGGGGCGAGGCATCCAACTCCATAACTGCGGCAATTGCAGTTCGAACCCAGAGCGTCTTCTGCTTTGAAGTCAAACCCCCTAAGTAATAGTATTCTAGCAGTCTATTTAAATGGGATGAATAAGAACATTAATATATTCCCGAACTCCTTTCTTGGAGTTTCCATTTCCTCATAAACGCTTGAAAATTAACCTAGCAGGCAACTTTTTTTTCATTTTAATTGATATTCATTGACAAACAGGCCCATTCACGGTTCCTAAATCAACAAGAGCAGACAACACTGCCAATGCAAATCATTTATATTTCCTCTTGCCTCCCTGCTGTCTCCTCCACGTCTCCCCACACCCCCCTCTGTCTCCCACATCAGCCGTTTCCACCAGTTTCCTCCCCATCTATTTCCATGGAGATTAGGTCTGGGGGATGGCGGGAGGGGGGGGTGACGGTAAGTTGCAGGGGGCTCTCTTAGTCGGTCCGTCTTGGGTTTTTATTTTCGCCTACAAACGTGGAGGAAGGCGCTGGAAGGGAAATCAGCAGATTCATCAAAGACCTGCATGCACAATTTCCAGGCAGGGTGCATGTTCATAACATTAAAGCCCTTCGCTTAATGCAAGTGCCCCCCCCCCCCCCCCCCCCACCCCCAACCCCCCCAGTCTCCCAAGCCCTGTGAACAGACGGCCATATTGGTGATTTGCAGCGGGAGAAATCCAATCCGATTCTTAGGCGTTCAGCTTGACGATGAGCCGACAGCCGGAAGAAAAGAGAGGGAGAGATTGGAGTTGGGGAGGGGTTGAGGGAGGGAGGGAGGGAGGGGGGTGTTGTTGCAGGATCGCCTCCTACCGACCCGCTACAAAAGACGAGACTGGGAGATGGAGTGACGATCTCGGTCTGGCCCCCATCGTCATGACGACGTGGCTCACCCGGTCTCAACCCGGGCCGTGTGTGTGTTTAATCACCCCGAGGCAGTGGGGTGGGATGTCACCACACTGCTACTGCTGCTACGGGGCCGTCGGTTTGACCGGGCGCTCTGATGCTGTTTTGAGGCTGCGGCGATAGGGGAGCGAAAGTCTGCTGTGTCAACACAACCACCCGCACACCTGCAGGGAGACGCTACCTCCTCCTCAATCAGAGGAGAGAGAGAGGAGATGGGATGAACCTTTGGGGGGGGGGGGGGGGGTGGTGGGGGTTTGGGGGTGATGGGGGGGGGGGGTGGTGGTGGTGGTGGTGGGGTTTGTGGGGCCGGAGGTGACGGTGGTGGTGGGGGTTTTGGTGGAAGTGATGGGGGTGGTGGGACTTGTGGTGCAGGTGCTTGAGATGAGGTGGGCGGTGGTGGGGATGGAGGTGTTGAGGGTTAGGAGGTGAGAAGTGGCAGGAATGGATACACAACATGATGTAGATTAGAGAGGTGGTGGAAGGAGTGGGTGTGGTGTATGGGAGATGAGGGATGAGCTCTGAGTGGGACTGGCTTATGAAAAGCATCCATCAGGGAGGGACGCCTCAACAAATAACCCCCCTTTCTCGCTGTCTCTCTCTCTCTCTCTCTCTCTCCTCATTCTCATTTCTCCCCACATATCTAATTACAAAGGGCCATGGTGTCACATGCACAGCAAGCATGCGAACAAAACACACAACCACACATACACAAACACGTGCACATCGGTGAGAGCGCACGAAAAAAACCCACACGACGCGCGCACACACACGCGGTCGTGCGTTTTTCTAATTTGGGCCTCACACGCGTTCAGCATTTTCCATATTCTCACGTGACTTTTTGGCGTTTATCCTCATTCCGGAACGACTCCAGCCCAGCCTAGTCTGAGGAAGATTTATCGCGCGAGGGCAGGGAGTGTGTGTTGCGTGTGCGTAATGCAAGTTGACACATTCATGAAATAAATTGAGAATCGAGGGAGGTCAGAAAATGCAGCTGCACGGTTGGCAAAAAAAAAAAAGCTTACGCTTCTGAGGCCCAGCTATCGTTTGGAAGGTTTTAGCGGTGGCACGCAGCACATGTGCCTGCGTATGGCCACTTTATTTATTTTGACTGCAGAAGAAGAGCGAGACGCTGTTGGCCTCACCTCAGAGAGTTGAAGAGAGGGAGACGTGAGAGAAAACACAGGGAGACAGGGAGAGAACACAAAAGGGAGTGGGAAACATAGCCTGACAGGCTACGCAGCAAGAGTGAAACAATGGTAAAAGAACAGTAGGGGAATAAGAATGGGTGAGAGGGGACGGCTGGAATGCGTTGTAGGCCGGAGGTGGGTCCGAACAGGGGAGAATCAATGTTGGACTGTGAAAAGACCAACAAAGTGCCAATATGGAGAAGGTGTGGAGTTTTTTTTTTTTTTTGGACAGAACAAATAAAACGGTTTGAGGAAAAGGAAAGCAGGCTGTGTGTGTGTGTGTGTGTGTGTGTGTGTGTGTGTGTGCGTGTGCGTGTGTGCGCTGGTGTTTGACTGAAGGTGTGCTCTGCCTCCCCAAACAGGATGAATAAGTAAAGAGTGGTTCGGGTTCAATAAACTGTCTCTGTTTTCTATCTCCGAAATATAGCACAGCCGCAGTCTGCCTGTCTGTGTGTGTTTGTGTGTTGTATGGGGGTGAATATAAAATAAGTAGGCCAATACAGCAGAGGAAATTAACTTGAGGCGA
>NC_079433.1:10733267-10773267 GCF_026213295.1 Gadus chalcogrammus | reverse complement strand
GTGTGTGTGTGTGTGTGTGTGTGTGTGTGTGTGTGTGTGTGTGTGTGTGCGCGCGCACTCACATTTGCATTTGCGAGTGCGTGCACGCGATATTAAAATGCATCAGTGGCAGAGGAGATGTTCTCGTGATTTCTTTTCCTTTTTTTTTTTTCCCTCACAACCTCTATAAACATTCACTTGCCTCCCTGCATGCATCAGCTGTTCCAAAGCCAAAAATACAACTTTTATAATGCCTACCTCCCTCACCCACACACCTTTTAATCCTCCCCCTCCTCTTTCTCCTTTCTCCGTCTCTTTCTCTGCCTCTCTCTCCCTCTCTCGCCCACTCTCACTCTCACTCTCGCTGACCTTTCCATCTCATTTCCTGTCTGGCCTTCGGGAGGGTCTTACACCTCATCCTCCACCCGGGAGGGATTTGCATTTCACCTGCAGTAATTACCCTGCTGGGCTGTAAGGGAGGGTCAGGGGGGGGGGGTGTCCCAGGATGATGGTGGTCGGGGGGGGGGGGGGGGGGTGCATCTCTGAACTCACCCTCATGCATGAGGTCAAAATAAAATAATAATAAAATGCATAAATTACTCGGCTGCTCAAAAGAAAATAAAAAAGGAAGAATGCAGCCACACTATTTTTATATATATATATATATAATACACACACACACACACACACACACACACAGATGGGGCTTTGTAGGGGGTGGCACAGAGAGACATACAAAGACGTAGACATAATGACAGAAAGACCGGGAGAAATAAGGACAGCAAAACATAGACAGACGGAGAGGGAGAGTGAGAGATGGTGACATCTGAGGGTGAGACATAGAAACAGTGATATAGAGACAAAGAGCTGCATAATGGCAGATAGAGAGAGGGAAAATATAGAGATAGACCGGCACACAGTGAGATGTACAGAGAGAGACGTATGGACAAAGATAAAATGAGAAAGAGAGGTGGATAGAATCAGAGACGGGTCAGAAAGAGATAGGTACCTGGAATTGCATTCAGACAATTTAGGTGCTGGAAAACATGCGACTCAACGGTGAAGTAAACTAAACTCGAACAGCAAAAAGTGTGGGGAAATAAAAGGTACCTGGGTTGGGGGGGTAAAGTCCAATCTCATTGGCTGGAGAACGGCATGGGGGCATGGAGCTCTCGACGGATTGGCTACCATAGAGGGAGGTGTGGCCTGGCAAGCAGCATTCTTCTTAGCAGCCGGAGACTCGCCCTTGACTGAAAAATATGGTCACAGGCAGAGGAGGACAGAAAAAAACACATATTTTATAAGAAAGTTATACAGAGATACGGTACAGATGCTCGTTGTATACTTGTCTCCCTAACCCAGCTTTGCCATTGGCCGCTAGTTAAACGAAACCGTTTTTTTATTTTATTGCCACACTCGGGTTCAATGAGTTTTTGACTCATTTGACAGGTAAAGAGATGGCTTCTAATTAACAAGGGAGGTGAGTGTTTTGGATTTTGAGTTCTGTCTGCAGTATACCCTTCTGATGTCACCCACCTCCCCCATCTGACAAACGTAATTCGTCACCATTACCATTAGCCTCTTACGCCAGTGCTATCAATCTGTCTGGCGGCCATTTCTAAAAAAATTAAATTAAAAGTCTCAGATATTTCCCACTCGTAGATGCCGTATATTTTCACTTCAAGTTTCAAGTGTACGTGAAAAAAGAATAAAACGTAACAGAAGAAGCGGGGACATCCTCGGAGGTATACCGTTACCACGGTGCCAGGGTTCTGGTTGAGTATAAACGCACCAGACCCTGCAATCGCCTCATTAATTCTTCATTAGGCCCATCGTGAAACTTAACCATCCCAAACCTCCGTGCCCTGCTCATCTCGAGACACACGCATACACGCGTACACACACACGTACACGTGACGTACACACAAACACGTACAAACGTACACATACACACACAGAACCCAACAACACACATGTCGGTGAAAAAGGAAGCCGGCTGGGGTATCGTCTTACCATTGCCGCCGGCGTCCGTCGTGCGCTGGGTATCGCTGCCCCCGGCTTTCTCCGGCGTGGCAGCTGCATGGCTGGCGAGGTCGACGCGGGTGCTGGTCATGTCTGCGCCTACACTTGCGTCGGTCTCTGGGTGGGGGAGTAAGCAGGGGTAAAGGTTACCGCTCATCTCTTTTTGTGTGTGTGTGTGTGTGTGTGTGTGTGTGTGTGTGTGTGTGTGTGTGTGTGTGTGTGTGTGTGTGTGTGTGTGTGTGTGTGTGTGTGTGTGTGTGTGTGTGTGTGTGTGTGTGTGTGTGTGTTTCATGAGGTATGATGTGTCTGAGCACCAGCTGTGAGCTTGGCACTCGGGCTCCCAGTAGAGGAGGCTGCAGAAGGACGTTTCTGCCGCCCCCTAGAGGATGGGAGTGGAATCAAGGAGCCTGTGATATCACAACAATGACTGGCTGTAAGGATAAAAATATATCTCACTTTAACACCCAAGCACATACACACACACAGTCACAGACACACACACACACACACGTAATGGGCAAGCCCAAGCAGTCACGACCATGCTGTGCATACAGTTGGTGCAAAAAGTTTTGTTCTAAAAATAATATAATAAGGAGAAGCTGTTGCTGCGTTGACGTAATGCCCGTAGCCGTGTCCGAGGCTGTGTTCCGCTGCAGTCAGCCAGTGTGGAGGGCTCTCCGTGTAATTCACTCTGCCAGCACGCACTAATCCCCTCATTACGGAAACATTTTGCCTCTGAGTCAACCAACCGAGGAAGTGCTTGGTGCTGCCGCTGCTACGGAGGTGCAGAGTCACAGCGTGCAAAAATTACAAAAACACCCACCCACCCACGCACCCGCAGGTTGAGGTCTGAGCATACGTGTGTGTGTGTGTGTGTGTGTGTGTGTGTGTGTGTGTGTGTGTGTGTGTGTGTGTGTGTGTGTGTGTGTGTGTGTGTGTGTGTGTGTGTGTGTGTGTGTGTGTGTGTGTGTGAGCGTTTGCGTGGACTATGCGTGTGTGAGCGTTTGCGTGGACTATGCGTGTGTGGATGAGTGGGAAAGTGGTCCGTGATATGACGTGTTGCCAGAGGCCAGCCGTTGCTTAATATGGTGGTTTTAATTTTCGTTTCGCTTTTTCGCGTATTGACATCACTTCATTCCAGAAAATAATCCTCATGCTGGCAGGATACATGTCCTATTTGGCAAAAAAAAGTACATTAAAACTTAGGTCTCGACACAAGAAAACTAAACAGCCAGAGCTTGAGCACAAGTGGCGTGTAGTGTGTGTGTGTGTGTGTGTGTGTGTGTGTGTGTGTGTCTGTGTGTGTCTGTGTGCGCGTGCGAGCGGCAGATTAATTAGTCTGACTCTATGGGGGTGTGACTCCACCCATTTTCTGACCGGGCCAGGTGTGGCTTCGGTCCGGCTTTTAATTAGTCAAGTGTGACGGTGTCATTAATATCAATAATGGATCCTAACTCACAGCCGTGTGTGTGTGTGTGTGTGTCCTCACTGTGTCACACTGTCCCCTACTGTACCTTAGACTGGACTCACCCACTTGAAACTCTAAATAGTTTCTTCTTTGACTTTGACAAGTTGTCAACTTTAGTTTTATGAAAAAAAATAAAAAAAATAGGTAGGTCATATCCACAATTGGCTTCCCTGCCAGCGCATATATTATAGTTTATAAGGCTAAGAGCTGGAGTGCTGGTAAACTCAAATCACGGCAGTGCATTAGAAAGAAACTACTGAAAAAACGATGGAGAGATCAGAATGACCGGGCACTTGCACTTAATTGGAGCATGGCTGTTGAAATGCAAGCCAGTGGAATAGTACAAACATCCAAAACATCAGTCCCACAAACACTCTATGAGGTACAGGCTACGGTTAGGATGGATGTGGGGAAAAAAACAACACAATACCTGTAATCGGCTGTGTGTGGACTGCCCCTCCGCAATTGGCCACAGGAAGGTTGCTCAGGCCTGGCTTGGCTAGAGGTGGGGGAGCCAGGGCCAGCGTGAACCCCTGACCTCCTTCACACACGGGCCTGGGGACCA
Source organism: Gadus chalcogrammus (assembly GCF_026213295.1). NCBI lineage: Eukaryota > Metazoa > Chordata > Actinopteri > Gadiformes > Gadidae > Gadus > Gadus chalcogrammus. Next base: position 10,769,233 of record NC_079433.1, on the reverse strand, counting down.
GGGGCTGGCTGTGCTCCTTGCCCTGCTCTCTGTCTCCGTCCCCACAGGGCTGCTGGTTGAAGTTATCCTGCGGCACCGCCAGGCCCCTCCTCCTCCCGTCTGCGCCCCAGACCTGGCCCGCCGGGCCCACGCCTCGCTTGACGTTATGGGGCCGGAGTACGGGGAAGTCAGCCAGTAGGTCGTAGGCGCCCTGCTGACGCGGAGCTGGAACCTTGGACGACAGCCTCGCCCGCGGTGTTGGTGCCCTGCCCTGGATCGGAGCCTTCACCCGGCACCAGACGGGGGGGAAGAACGCGGGGGCGGGGGCGGCTGTGCTGAACGCCGCGGGAACATGGAACTGGGCGAGGGGGTTGAGGGGAAAGGGCACCACTTGGTCGTCGGGGATCATTGCCAAAGCCAGAGCTGACATGGATACGGGAGGAACCACGGCAGGGGCGCCAGCAGGAAACACCGAAGCCATTTGGTCGGTAGCAAGCAGTCGACGGTCGCATTCTCTTTCAAGAGCTTGGGGATCCCACTTACGGCCCGAGCTCACCTCAAAAGGTTGGAAGGGTTTGATATTGGGCGTCGGCGTTGGTAGAGCGAGGGAGACATCTGTTTGGGCAGCCACAGACGAAGGCTCTGGTAGGGCCGCATCGCAGGCCTCGGGCTGGAGGGGCCGACAAGGGAGGTCTAGGTCGCAGAAGGAGCTATAGCACGTAGCGGGCTTCTGCCGAGGCCCGGAAGCTTCGCAGGGGCACTGCCCACTGCCGAAGGTGGGAGCCGCCGCTTCTTCGTTGCTGCTTCTGTCGGCGGTCAAGCGACGCGGGCCCGGGAGCCCGTGGGAATCGTCGCCGCTATCGCTGCTGCAGTAGACGCCTTCAGTCTGACAGGCACGAGAGGTACGGGCGGGAGTGTCCTGCTGATCTGCCCGTCGGGGGGCGTGACCTGTGTCGGCAGGGTGGGCGGGACGGCTCCTCCCAGGTGTGGAGGCCTCGGGGAGGGCGGCGGGGTGAAGGGACCTCCCTCGGGTGAACGGACGTAACGGGATCAGAGACTCTGCGCTGGTAGGCTGGCTGCTTCCGTCCACACAAATCTGCTGTTTAACCCCCTTGAGCAGAATCCCAGCGCTGCTTCTTTTCATCTCGACGCGGGCCCCCTGGTGTGAAGGAATGCAGAGCGGGCGGAGAGAGAGGAGCTTTATCTCACCACATAGATCATGCTCGCTGTGTAATACACATAACTACCAAACTCTAGGCTGTACTCCCTGTACATGCATCAAAGGGGATGTGGGGGGAAAAAATACCTTTCTGTTTTCCTTCATTCGTATTTACAATTAAAATCCGGACAAGAGAAGCCTTTTGATATAATTAAATTGATTAAATTAAATTGTATTTGTGTAGCCTTAATCACAGGTACAGTTTCAAAGGCATAATATGTCCGGGATAAAATACTATGAATACATTAATGTCATATATTTCAACCTACCGGGATCTCTATTCTGGTCAGCTCATCTTCCCATCCTTGTGACTCCTTACTTTTGTCTGAATACAGGTCCTCCAACTCTTGGCGAACCATGGACAACATCTCTTCTGCTTCCCTCTTGACCCTGTGCAGCGAGGTACACACAAACTTGTTGTTAAGTTGCGTTTCCTGTTTTCATGTTGTGTGTTAAGGATCACTTCTAAATGCTGAAGAAAACATCACCAGCTCGAAAGTCAAGATACAGTTATCCAAGTCTATGTGCCGCTATGACAGAAAATAAAGAAGGGTCATATTTTTCCAATAAGTTTACCCCGACGTCACGCTAGACACAGCATTGATCATATAAAGTAACCCCTCTTTTACTCTTATTTCTGGCAGGGCACAAAGGGCAGAGGCCTGGGAGGAGTTTATGACTTTTTAATGTGGCTCATTCCCCCGTCGACCGGTCTGTTGAGCCAGGCCGCTGAACAGACACACAAAGTTACACACAGAACCTTGACCGGCCGGTAAGCAGATGGTGCGTATTAACTTTGACGTGTGTGTGTGTGTGTGTGTGTGTGTGTGTGTGTGTGTGTGTGTGTGTGTGTGTGTGTGTGTGTGTGTGTGTGTGTGTGTGTGTGTGTGTGTGTGTGTGTGTGTGTGGCTCAGAAAGTTCCACCTGATCTGCATTCTTAAGCTCATGGAATTAGGCACACCTGTTCAAATCAAACATTGCTTATAAATAATACACCCTATTTAGTAGTATTTACTCAATTAGTTGTTTTTCACCACAGTGATATACAGTGAATTCAGTTACTGGATTGGCATCTGGCATACTGGATGCTTAGCCTTTATTTCTGAAGTCACAGTCAATCTGCTTCGACAAAAACATTGTCTTAATGACTAAATAGTAACTCAATAGTACCCAAATCCTTTCATTGGGAGTCAAACACTATCACCACTAAACTATCACACTGCAATGTTACACATGCAAATATTATGATTTTATATAAATGTCAAGTCAATAATAAATAATGTTAAGTAGCTCCCATCCTATAAGTGGTTAAAGAAGACACAAGGTGGCTTATGTCTTGTTATACCACTGCTATGCTGTCCACAGAGACAATCCCCCTCCCCAGTGCACCAACCCAACCATGAGATAGTCAGTTGGCAACGTAACTCACCGTCCTTCCTGGTCCTCTGCTCCTACGGTACAGCGTTCGCTGCAGGGTGTCTCGAGAGATCGTTGATCTCTGTCTACCTCAACCTCCTTCGTCGTCCTCGTCCGCAGCACACCAGTACCCTGTCTCTGTGCGTTCTTCCATATCGTGTAGGAAACACGGTCAAAGTCGTCCTCCGGTACGTATGGGTGGATCCAAGTAGAGCGTGGAAAGGGCACAGCCGCGGCCCATGTTAGCTTTGGCACCGGTCGTGGTCTAAAAGGATCTGCTATCATCATGTTTACTCACAAGACAAAACACAACGTGTGCAACGTTGTGTCAGTCTGGTACACTGTTTCTCAATGTTGGGTTTGGCTTGTGTTGTTTTGAAAGTAAACCGGATAACGAAGCTTTGTTTGAGGTACCATAGAAACTACAAAACACATTCCGAATTCTATCTGAGACAGACAGAGAGAAAGGCTTCAGTTGAAAGCCATGGTTTTCTTTGGCTTTCTTTTATCTAATTAATCATTGATATAATATCAGACAGGCCTACTTGTTCATGAAAGTTTGAATGACATTTTGAAAGACATGGCATTTCAGATTCCAGCCTGTTAGCCAGCTAGTTGAGTGTTTAGTGAGTTAAATGGTGGTAATCACATAATGTCACCCTAGGAAGCCACATTTAAGACTTCAGATTGGGGTTCCCTTTTCTTTACCTTTCAATTTGGGTAGATCATTAGGTTATGGACCTAAAATTTAAAGATAATGTGATATAAGAAACAATTCTTAAATTCAAATGAAAATAAATAATTATAATCACAACCAGATGGTATAAATGTGTTTATAACAAATAATTTGACCAAAAATGTTGAGCACATCAAAAGATTCCTGCATTCCCACCAAGCAAAATTGCATGTTATAGACATTATAGACATCGACGTCTATATGTAGCTTTAACCTTGTGAAACCATCCTTGCGTGGGCTAAAACATGCAAGAGTGTGATACCAGTGCTTTAATGGTACATAAACATTAGTTTGGTATGGATCACTTCTTATTGCTTAAGAGAACATTATCACCATCACCAGCTCGAAGTCGAGACACATTTCATTTACAGCACGGATACAGACATTTTGTGTGTGTGGGTGTGGGTGGGTGGGCACAAAATCGTTAATTTAGCTGGGGCCACGATTACCGAAGGGCCCACACCCTCTCTGCTGGGGGTGTGTGTGTGTATGGCGGGGGGGGGGGGCAATGGCATAGGATTGGCATAACGGGGGGTACATGATTTTACGGTATGCTGCTACCACTGCCAACATGTGGCTAAAAAAAGAATCATGAAATATGATTGTAACACCACTGAGAGGTTAACCCAGTTGTTCGCCAAAACTTGATTTATGTTCATCTAAGTAAGACTAATCAAAAAAGTTGACAAAATGTTGTCAAAATACAACTATGACTACCAGGTTGAACATTGTCCAATGAGTTTGCTTGCAATGCAGAGTCCACACTTAGTCAGCCAGGGGGCTTGTATATCGCAATGCAACACTGCCATTTTGAGAGGATTCAAGAGACTTCAAGAGACTGAAAACTTACTTTGCAACGTTGAACATTAGAAACACTTGTGCACATTCAAACATTTCACCCCATAATGACCAACAATTTCACGATTAATGACCAAAAGAGTAGTAAGGTAGTAAAAACATTAGTACAAATATGGTATCGCCAATAAGCCTCTGATTCCAAAATGGAGGCAGTTATCGCAAGCTGAGGTTATGACCGAATTCAAAACACAACAAAAGCGGGTCAAATTAATCAGAAATATTGAATGTTATGATCAAACCTATTCATCAGACAAGCCATGTGTAATAATATCTTTCTTGATTCTTACCTTTCCTCAAGTTCACTGTTCGATACTGCTCCGGGGGTACGATGGTGATGCAAGGGTGAAAGAAGAAACAAATCCTGGATGGAAGCATAAGCATGGCAGACAGTTATAACTAGAAACCCAACTCATGCAACCCTGGTAGGGAAACAGACGGATAACGTCGATCAACTTGTTTGATGGCTAAACGTAAATCCATTGAGGGGGCTATCAATACAATTTGTTATTCAAATCAATAAGAAAAAACACCTTTGACCAATCATGGCAAAAAATGGTTTTACCATGACTTTTGGTTAGAAAACGGACCATAAAAATGCAAAATGTTATTATAATTGTACAGTAATGTCCAGGTCAGCTGTTTCAAGGGTTAAATCTTACATTGCCACATATATCCATGGACAACATGCACGTCTAATATTCTCTTAAACAGCTTTTACACTGGCCCAAGATGGATTTCATGCCGTAATTTCAATGCAAAGCTGAAAATCCGGTTCCGAATTTGGATTCAGCGTTTTCTAAATTGACGACTTGGGCTTTTCTGAAGTCGAATAAGCATTAGCATGAAGCCAAATTGGTTCCGATGCACTAGGTGGATCCTCGTGGATTTATAATAATTCACTAGATTTAATTGGAATTAATATTCCAATACATAATTTCTTGATATAGGCCGATAAAGTATATATAGAGCAGTTATAATTATGGTGAGAGTGACTTCGAGACAGAAGGGGGTGGTGGGGGTGAGAAGGAGGGAGAGGGAGAGTATGTGTGCGCGTGTATGTGTGAGAGAGAGGGAGAGAGAGAGAGTGTGTGTAATAGAGAGAGCGGGAGAGATAGCGCGAGGGAGAGATCGAGAGGGAGAGAGATGCTGAGTCGGAGCAGGTCTGCAGTCTGGTACTTGGCGTCGTGCAGACCCGAGATGCTGTAGCCAACGCTATTTAGGTCCGTTATACGGGGATACATTGGCCCGTCTTCATTGAAACATCTCCAGCCTGCAACATTGTTCGACAACTTCAGAAAAGACGTGTTCGGTTAGGATGCGGACAATTTAGGCTTTTTTTTTTCTCCGGGGGATCTTACATTTTCATTGAGTGTTTAAGGAGGAACGACTTAGACCTGGATTAATCAACAAGGCAAAGGCTTTTGATGATTGGAAATAGATGGAAGAAATAACGAATCGCTGCTCTGGAATAAAGTGAAGGATGAATCTCCGTCTTTGACGCGTTATTCTCCTTTTTGGGGTTTGGTGTTTCCAGCGACGAGGGACCGACGCTTGTTTGATATTTTTGCGCGTGGGTAAATAAGTCAGCGCTCGCCTTCGGTCTCCGCGGTTTTTCTCCCTTCCACCGTCGAGGTGTTTCCTAAATCTCATTCGAAAGCGAGCTTTCTGCTAACCCTATCGGTACGCATGACATGGTTCAGTCCAGCTGCGAGAACCGAGCCTCGATGCATTGGGATTTTTCACCGCGCAGACACCAAGTGAATCTCCCTTTGCAAACCGTCTGAGAACTACTGTCCGTGCCAGAAAAAAAACCCTGCCATGACAACCGCCTCGAACCGGGACGGAGTGGGACTCGCCGGGAGAACAGAATGCGCTTGCAGCAGGCATACACATAACGCACCCCAGAAAGGAGAAGGAATACGTTTTTTTGCGCTAATGAAGCGCGGAATACAAGCGCACCATTGGAGCCGGCTGCTGTTCTTGTACATGGGACTCCTAGCCACCTCGGTGGACGGTAAGTTTACCCCCCATCTCCTTCCCCCCCCCCCATGATGCTAAGCTCCCTGTAAAGAAATGCAGCAGGCTTCCCCCAAACCGTCGGTGAATGCTAATCAGTAGGGGGGGGGGGGGGGGGGTTAACGGCGGATGTCGCCGTTAAAGCACCCCAAGTTAAAGTCATATAGGGTGGTTTACTGTGGTATTTTCGTGAAAGCGGAATCTAAAGACTAATTAGGCCTATGACGCCCTCTCTGTCTTCTTTCATTAAAGTGTCTAGGGGGAGGTTGATCGACTGTGGTGCTGAGTTAACTGGTGGATGGGGATGGGTGATAACGTCTTGGTGGTTGCGAGGTGGTTCCTCAAAAAATTGCACAATTGTTATTCTTGGCACGGACCCCTCTCTCGTGAGGTTTCAGTAATTTCGTCCACCAAGAGCATAATGCCAGTCATTCGTCTCAATATGTTGTCCATCTGCCTCTATTCCCATTTACTACGGTCAATGTTTGGTCGTTAATCGGCCCCACTAATATACATCGCTAATGGAACACCTTAACTGACTTTGTGCAGTACTGTGTGTGTGTGTGTGTGTGTGTGTGTGTGTGTGTGTGTGTGTGTGTGTGTGTGTGTGTGTGTGTGTGTGTGTGTGTGTGTGTGTGTGTGTGTGTGTGTGTGTGCGCGCGGCGGTGGGGTGGGCGCGCGCGCGCGGCGGTGGGGTGGGGGTGTCTCACACTACGGCCTCTGTCTGATTAATTATATCGGAACATTCTACAGCTCTTTGAGCCTTCATGAATTATCGTCATAAAGCTATTTAATTGTACACAATTTTATAATTTCTTAACTCTCAAAAAAGCTACTTTGAGATCAATCATTTTGATGAACACCCACATTTCTGATGCCAGCCTGAGCAGTTTTGACCCACACGTTTATTCATCACTGTCTTGGCTTCGGATTTTGACTATTTTTAAACACAGAACTCACGACCACAATAATACTTTGGCAATGAGTCATAGTTCCATCACCCACGCGGTGTACCTTTTTTGATACCATCCAAGACACGGGACCACATTGCCCAGTTACCGCGTGCCACAATCTCCGTGATATCAAACGCCGTCACTGGGTTACATTGCCAGTAGTTCAAACGTATAGCTACTTCATCCTTTAGACAAATATTTGGTAGGGTAGTCATTGTTCGTTACGCTGAACTAGAAGTGCAACAGGGCTTTCGTCATGGGACGCTTGTTTGTCCCGTGTCGCCTAAAACCCCAGACCTCTTTAATTGTATCACGCACCATGTTAACACACCACATGCTTGTTTAATTGGAGAGCGGGCCCGCGTGGGAGCCTGTGGTGTGGCGGCCTGCTCGCGGGTCCCTTGGTAATGGCGCCACGAGCAGTTGCCCTATCCTCCCATTGAGCGGCACCAGAGCCTCGCGCTGTGGTGCAGATGCGCGTGGAGACGTGACACGACGCGAGCACGAGGCTCCCGCTCCGGATTTTGTGTGTCACACACGTGAACCCGCTTTACTAAATGTACTACGTAAAATGTAAACGTACTGTCTGCCGACGACGATGACTCTAAACATATGGTCTACAAACTACCATCCAAATCGCCTGTGTTATCTTTGTGTTTATTTTTTACAGTTATCATCTCAGGAATTCTGCCCTTATTGATTAGGCCCTGTACCTTCGCCTTCTTTGGCTCGTTCGCCCTTTCACTCGCTGCTGGTGGAGATTATCGATGCTTTTTAAATGTCTCCACGAGATGTTGAGCAGAGCACCGAGTCTCTGTGGACTCGGACCGCTTCAGCGACCCAGAGGGGAAGGCGCTCAATAAAGTCAGCTCCTTTCAAGCAAGGCTTTGATTCCCGTTTTTTGGTTGTTGAGATAACGTGTTTTGCATTTCTCAATGCGTTGTTCAGCACTAACGACTCACAACCCGCGAGCACCACTCGCGAGCCGTTATTAGATCATTCCCGGGGTGACGCACGAGCAGCCACTCATACGCTTTCTCGCGTTGCCCGCGAGCCACGAAGACGTTTAAATTCACCGCAACTAAACCCGGTTGCGTTCGCGCCGTGACGTTGCAGGCTGCTGTGTGTAACTTGCTGTAGCGGCACGGCAGGGCACTCCTTAATGGTTTCATCTTTGTGATGAGGTAGGCCTATTCACGGCGTTTACCCGCACTCCGCCAAAGCAACAGGGGTGTTTTATTCACGTGCCGCCTTTAAGTGACACCAGAGTGATGTGCGACTGATCTGTTTATAGCCGTATAAAAGCAGCGGAGAGTCGTTTTGTACGCGGTCCTCGCGTTGCTAACACGCAGCATAGCCGACACATTCAAAGTCTGCTCAGCACCCCATTAAACCCGGAGTTTGGCATGCGGTTACGCAGTTGTCTGATTTGCTGTTTAGCTCTATCCCCCCTCAAACAATTAATTTTAAATGTAAGCTTTATCATTTGGTCCAAACAGCGATACAATAGCGCCAACTGTTACATTTCAGCACCTCGGAGAGGTGACAGAGAAGGGGGCTCGCTGTGGCTTGTCAGCGTCCGTAAGAGAGGTGGTAATTCACAAGCGTCTGAACACAGCACACACTCTCGTTCTCTCCTCGTCTCCCACTACACTGGTTCACACCATTCAACAGTGGCCTGTTATCCCCTTCTCACAAGGCGTAAGGAGAGTCACAACAGATTTATGCCTTCTTATTTATTTATATCAGCAATGTTCATGTTGGTGGTAAATGACCTGTTAAGTGACTGATATCGCTATCGGGCATCAAGGGGCCTCGTATTCGACCTCTCCCAGGCCAACTAACAGGCATTTAAACAGGATTGTGTGTGTTTGAAGGCATTTGTGTGTGTGTCAATACTGAGGTGGTCTCTCTCTCTCTCTCTCTCTCTCTCTCTCTCTCTCTCTCTCTCTCTCCTCTCTCTCTCTCTCTCTCTCTCTCTCTCTCTCTCTCTCTCTCTCTCTCTCTCTCTCTCTCTCTCTCTCTCTCTCTCTCTCTCTCTCTCTCTCTCTCTCTCTCTCTCTGATCATGATCAGAGATTTGATCATGATCAGAGATTTGATCATGATTACTTGAACACCCAGGCTAAATTATCAGGTAAAAACCCTCCTCCTGACTCACTGCTCATCTCCAGCCATCATCAACCCCTTCCCCACACTCCCCCATACACACATGCACACATCCCCTTCAATCTAGCACCTTAGCACAGGCATCCTCTCATTAACGCACCTTGAATTTTTCTCTCTCTCTCTCTCTCTCTCTCTCTCTCTCTCTCTCTCTCTCTCTCTCTCTCTCTCTCTCTCTCTCTCTCTCTCTCTCTCTCTCTTTTTTTTTTTTTTTTTTCTCCCCCCTTCACCCATCCTTCCCCTCTGGTGATTCACACTGTCATCTGTCTCCAGATGGCTGGTGCGCTGTCACTGGGCAGAGCGTCTCAGCAACACACACACGTTCTCTGACACACACGCTTTCATTTTCAATAGATTATCAGACCAGCACTGCTGCGGTGGATTTTTGAATGTCTTGAGGTTTGATTGAAGGTAAGCTCAGTTGGCACACTCTTCTCCACACACACACACACTTCCCTCACACACACACTTCCCTCACACAGAGAAAATGACTGTGGAGGTGTCCTTGAGCAGGTCGCTTTGCTATCAATATGTTTACATCTCGCAGATAAGCATTCGGGTGTCGCAGCCAACAGTGGAAGACTGAGGTGGAGCTTAATCTGTTGCCTGAGGTAAATGGGATGGCAAGGGATGTAGCTCTGAAAGAAACATTAACATTCAATCTGTCTCCAATGGTTGGGGGGGGGGGGGGGGAGTGTAGATGGATGGATGGAGTGGTAGCTGGATGGATAGATTGAAGGAGAGGTGGATTGATAAACTGATTTATCGGATGGAAGGACCGACAAAAGTGACCGATATACATAAACATGCAGTCGCTAGTCAACATACAGACAGACGTATGCAGTCAGGCAGATGGACATGCGGACAGCCCGACTGAGTTCCAGTCCTGATAGTTATTCGTCAGCAAACTGAAGTCCTGAACGTAAACACAGGCATAGACACTTAGCGACGGCGTCTCAGCTTGGGCACTTTTCCCTTTCATTTGTTGTCAACTATACATATGAAAAATACAGTGCAATCATCCTTTTGAGATTGCTACCTCTTCAGCCAATCAATGTTATTTAATGGGCACATTTGCATGTGTTGAATGCAAATAGGGGAATTTGTAAAATTTAGTTTTTTTAGTTTTTTAGTTTTTAGTTTTATTTTTCAGTGAACATGCTTCTTGATGTACAATTCTTCTGCGGTTAAGTGCTATCCCACTTTTGCACTTTCAGTTTGGGTGCTCTTCTATTCTTTGCTTTGTATTGCTCATGCAATCGCAAAGTATAAACTGCCAACTATTTATCCCCAATTGGCTTGAAAACCGAACCAAGTTAAAAGGCCTGAAAAAATAAATAAACCCCTTCAAGAAAAGTTGCATACAAGCACAGAACACCTTCAGCTCTTTCAGGCCGGTGCCTAAATCATCCCTTTCTCCCGTGCTGTTCTTATCAGGCCTCCAGGTCTTCCTCTTGTCATCCCTTTGCTACTATAAATCCCCAGCATGTGTAACAGGAGCCTGCCTCACCGCTGTCTGGTCTGCCTCAGAAAAGGGAACAGCATCGTCAGACCTTTCTCTGGCCTTCTGATTTACACCCTTTGTTATCAGATAGCAGACATCCCCGCGTATTGGAGATTACACACCTCAGACGGGGTGACTTGTCCCCTTGTCCCCTTTACTCTGTGTCCTGCGTCAGCCTCCCTCTCTCTCTCTCTTCCTCCCCAGTCTCCTCTATCTTTATATCTCTATCACACTCACGCTCTCTCCCGTTCTGTTTTTCTATCTCGCTCGCCCCCTCTCTCCATCGTTCCTCCTCTCTATCTCTGATGCTCCCCCAGCCGCGGTCGTCATTGTATAGGTGATCCGTCATGAGTGTTTTCCTTCAGGGAGAGATGAACGATCATGTTGCCATGATCACGCCCGTGTCTACATGCTGCGCATGTTTGTTTATGCATACCCCCGCAACATGCTTGCATGTAAACTAGCTGACTTACTAGCATGTGGTTGTGTGTAAACATGCACACTGTACAATGTTTTTGATTATACAACAGCAGGGGTTTGTGTTTACACATACATACAACATTACATATTTGTATGTATGCAAGCATGCTACAGAACATTCCCTGATATGCATGCCACGTATATTTATGCCCCTCTTTGGATTTAATCATGATGAAGGAATCAGTAAGGAATGTTTGAGCTCTATTAGCGTGGATCTAGTTGTGTGTTTCTGCATCTTTTGTTTCAAAACACCAGGAATTATACTGACTGAAAAAGATCCCTCGGTTGCCATGGAAACGGCGTGCAGCTTTACATGAAAGGAATGTTTAACAGGCCCCTCTGAACATCGCAGCGCTCTCTCATTCTTCGCACTACCCGTTCGCCCTCTCGGTTTCACTCGGCCTGATTCGGCCTCACCATCTCTCGCTCTCGCTCTCGCTCTCCGCCTCGCTATCTCTCTCTTCTCTCTCTCGTTTCTTGCACTCAAAATTGAATATATTTGCTTGAACAAAGACGAGGGAACAAAGTGCACACATGTATGCACTGATGTGTGTCGGCGCTGCAAACCGAGAGGGAAGACCACCAGACATCCAATGGTGCAATCGATTACTGTGCTGTGTGTGTGGGAGCTACAGTTCAGGGAAAGCGGGAGCGAGAGAGAAGGCCAAAGGGATCTTTTAAACCGTGCGGTAGACAAATAAAAATGTAATAATGATAATAACACCCTGCAAAGGGATGAAAATGGAATAATTGTATTTCTTGATTCATTCCATCAGGTTGCCTCAGGGCGAATTAACTGAAGTCCTGCTCCTAGTCGAGGGAGCTCAACTGAGCTGGCCTGGTGTGCATATGTGTGGTTGCTGTTCTGGTTGGGTCTCTGTGTGGGTGTGTCTCTTTCTCTCTGGCTGTGTGTCTCTGTTTCTCTTGTTGTGTGTCTCAGGGGTTCACTTGCTCTTTGTAGGTGTTGATTTGCGTGTGTGTTGCAGGGTATCTTGACACACCTGTTAGTGCTGTTGGTAAAATATGACGAAGCTGGAGCAAGCTGTCTCTCTCTCTCTCTCTCTCTCTCTCTCTCTCTCATCTCTCTCTCTCTCTCTCTCTCTCTCTCTCTCTCTCTCTCTCTCTCTCTCTCTCTCTCTCTCTCTCTCTCTCTCTCTCTCTCTCTCTCTCTCTCTCTCTCTTGCACAATCTCTCTCTCTTGCACAATCTCTCTCTCTCTCTCTTGCACAATCTCTCTCTCACCCCCTCGCTCTTGCACAATCTCTCCCTCTGTATCTCGCACTCTCTCAGGAAACACAAGCCCCTTTGCACCCTAACTCCCCCGTCCTGACTCCAAACAGCCATGTACGAACCACTTGTATTCAGGTCTCACTGTTGGCTACAAAACAACCACATTTAATAACTTCATAAAATGCCATCTGCCCGTTTCATGGTATCACTGAAGCCGAGCACGGAAATCGCTGGTTACCGATTTACATGACCACATAAACACACCTGATTTCAGTGAGATGTGATTGCTCGCTGTTCCACTGTTCCTCTTGCCTTCTCTGCTGCCGGTTTAGGATTCATCATTGCCATATTAGACAGATCTGACTCTTTTTCTTACCGAGCACGTGTAAACTTTCGTGTGTGCGTTGCTTGGGCATTTTCCAACACAGAGTTCAAGAGTTATTTTCTTACATGCTAGTGTGTACGTGTGCGTGTGTGTTGCGTGCATATGTTTGTAGTCATGTCCATGTCTGTAATTAGATTTCTTGATACTGTGTAAATGCTAACCAAAAGGAATGGCCTGTAGCTACTGGACCATGGCTCTTTTCTATTGGTGCGCTGCCACAAAAGATATTGTGTGGGATAAATTTTGCCACTAGAGTAGGAGACGTAGCCGCAGCATGCAGGCGTTTTTTCGCTAGCCCACGCTATCGTGTGTTTCTATGAGTCCTATTCTGTTTTGATGTCTATGCACCATGCAGAATTTCTGAGGTATTGAGCCGCCTGCATCTGGGAAATCCATTCATTGCCTTCGGCTCATGAGTCCCTCTATTGCGGTCATGTCCACAAAATACAGCAAATACGTTAGTTCCTCTTGTAATTAGCGGTTACAGGGGTGGGGGGAATGCATTTAAATATAGAAAATAGCAAATGGCTGTCAGATTAAAGTTTGGACATCCAGCTCAGCTGAAGGATGGCTTATTCCATTGTAGGGGCTGACTTCCTGAGAAGTATACCAGTGAAACCTCATTCAACTCAAGTTTCAACAAACAAGAATTTTCTATGACTAAGAAATCAGGGATATAATGGTATTGGAGGAAGAATGAGGAGTCCATGAAGGAAATAAAGTTCCAAGTCAATTCATATGTGATAAAGGAAGGGGGGGCAGCTCCAGTTGGAGTCTCCCCTGGCATCTGGCTTCTGCGTTATTAAGGCAGCCTGTGTGGCCTTCCCTCAGGCATTATCCTAATGCACACACACAAACACAGGCAGTGCTGAGCTCACTTATTTCCATTTTAATGGCAGTCGTCTTGAGGTTAATTCTGATATGATGCGGTCAAGGCATGCATATGCACTGACACACCGAGAGACAAAGAGCCAGGCTGAGTGGGTCTATGGGGTGGAAGGGTGTTTATCACCTCTCTCGGGAGGTACTTACCGGCACATGCAAATATAAACACGCACACATAGGCCTATACCCACACACAAACACACACAAGGGCGCAGACACCCACATGTACACACATACTTACCTGCCTTGACTCTCTCACACACACACACACACACACACACACACACACACACACACACACACACACACACACACACACACACACACACACACACACACACACACACACACACACACACCTACAAACTCAAAGACACGCATGCAGTCTCACACAAAACCAAACACACATCTACACATAATTAAGATTAACGAGTCTTACTTACCCGTCTATAAACAACTTATTTTGTTAGTTCTAATCCTGCTTTATCAGTTTGGCTTCTAATAGTAACTAGCAGCACAAGGGGCGGTCCAGTGGTCGGCATTGGGGTCTCGCTAATACTGCAGTTTCAACTTCTATATTATGTTTCCATTCCTCTGCCAATTATTTTCGGAATGGAACAAGTTTTGGTCGAGTCATTTTCTTGGTGCCATGTTATACTGTTTTAACACTTCCTACTTTTTTGGGGGGGGAAGGTTTACCATTTTTGTCACGGCCAACCGATATCAATCAGTGTCAATCCAATGCCACGGAGCCACTGTTTGTCTTGCTAAGTGATCATTACAGTTTGGCAGCATCATTGAACAATTAACTTAATTCACTTAAGATAGAGTAATGACCCATGGCAGAAGATGGGGAAGGGTTCCCGGAAATCTTAAGCTGGATACGCCGTGGTGTCTTTGGTCTTAAGTAGTGCGTGATCTGAGAGAGAGAGAGAGAGAGAGAGAGAGAGAGAGAGAGAGAGAGAGAGGAGAGAGAGAGGAGGAGAGAGAGGAGAGAGAGGAGGAGAGAGGAGGAGAGAGAGAGAGGAGAGAGAGAGAGGAGAGAGAGAGAGAGAGGAGAGAGAGAGAGAGAGAGAGAGATGGCTATTGTGTACACTGTGAAGCTGTTGGGATATTGTGAGGGGGAGAAATAACTCTCTGCTTCTCCCATCCAATTGAGAGCACCTGTGAAGTCACCCTAATCTATGTGCAATGTCTCGTCTGCGTGCGGCATGTGTAGGAATGAGCAGCAATCTGGGGTCCTTGGTGGGTTTTTCAGTCAAGGTGCCCCAGGTAGGTGGGCTGGAATGCACCTATACTACACAGATGATACACTACACACACACGCAACAACACACACAGGGATCATTCCATGCCCACAAAAGAAGGATAAAACACACACTTAAACAGTGCAAACATTCAGGCATACTCTGATGCACATACTAACATACACAAGCACGTGCAAATGCACTCATTCAAAAGCACACACATATTCCGACAGGCTACAGGTACACATTGAGGCACACACACACAATCTTGTTTGTGTGTGTGCACTCCATTCAGGCACCCACACAAACACAGCTGTACAGGCTACTTCACACCTAACACACACCTAACACACACACACACACACACACACACACACACACACACACACACACACACACACACACACACACACACACAGCTGCTTCCCTCCAAATAGACCTCAAGGATTTGCGCAGAGTGCAGATTTAGCACTCTCTCGCTGTGAATGTCACACAGGATGTGTGTGACCTCAGTCGGAAGAGCAGTGAGGGGCAGACTATAGGAATCCTCTCACTTATCACACAAATACACACACACACACACTCTTTCTTATTTCCTTTTTCTTTCTATTCCATTTTCCAAGTACGATAACACCCAATTGTGTCTTTGTAGCCCTTTTGATACGTGTAAAGCTGTACCTCGTTAATTTTTTTATGCATCAATCCTTAACACATGGCAAAAGTATCAGCAGTCCATTTCATCATCGTTTTTTTACCGTTCTTCCTCTATGGTTCCTTCTGGCTCCTCCTCCCCCTGGAGAATGGATACGGCTAGCGACTATCCATCAGAGTGTCACTGTCCCCCTCGCTGCAGCAATGCATCCCTGCCACAGAGCAAGTAGTCTGGCCAGGCAAACATAGCCGCATACACATACACACATGCGCACAATTACACTTTCACATACACACACGCACTTGCACACACATACAAACTACATACCACATACCACACAGTCACACACATACCAAAGAAACACAGTGACACACACACACGCACACACACACACCCTCACACACACAGAAACACACACACACACACACAGACACACAAACACTCACACACAGACACATTCCACACAAGCACACAAACACATACCACAAGCACACTGTCACACATACCACAGAAACACACACACACACACACACACACACACACACACACACACACACACACACACACACACACACACACACACACACACACACACACACACACACACACACACCACCCAAGCATCCACTCAAACAGATACACATGCAGGATCACAGACACACACCAAGGTTACCTCGCTATCCCTCTACTGGGACCAGTTTGCACTTTGATCTGGGGGCTGAGAAGCAGTGGGCAGCAGGGCTAGATTTCCAGTGTACTGTCTTCCATGATGAAACACGGAGAAAGTCACCCCTTGAGCATGTCCTCACTCTCTTATGTGCTGTGTCACCTTTTGTTGTTGTTGTTTTTTGTAGCTCCCGTTCTATTTTTGGAAGCCTTTATTTACCTGATGCATACTAGACGGATAAAAATATATTAAAGTGACCCTCTTCCACTTTGCAATGAACTTGCCAGGCAGTGGCCAGCGACAGCACAGCCCGCAGTCTCTCTTTACGAGGTCTTTATAGGGGGTCACCAGTGTCGGCTACAGGATGGGCCCAACCCCTTCAGATTTACACCCAGGGGCCCCGAAATAGGGCATGGACTCCCGGCAGCTAATTTCATAATGCACACGCAGGACGGGGGGCAGGGGGAGAGAGGTAAGTTATGGTCCAGATATGTCAAACTTAAGACTTGAGTCCTAGGGACCTATTTGTTAATGAAGACCAGTCTGCAAACAGAGGTTGTGTACTTGTGGGTTTGACCTTACCGTAACTCTTCTTAATCTGTGATATGGGATCCTGGGAATTCAAATCTTCCACAGGTCGGCTCTATCCTCCTTTTCGTCTCGTTTTACGTCCCGAGTGTCCAATAACTGCTAAGTAATCGCTTGGACTAAAGTCTCCTCTGTGAACTTACCCTAAATCCAATAAAAAAAAGACTATAATCGTGTTTTGAAGGGATCCTAAATACCTCAGAGGATGTATTTTGAGTGAAAGTTGATGTGTATTTGTCTCATTTTATTTATTTTTTTATTCTCGGAAACAATGTTGGTGAATCCAGCCAAAAAAACTCTAAAGACAGTGCAGCATTAATTGTATTGGACTGAAATGTGTGTGTCCCAGTATTGATTTTAGGATTTGGTCACTTGGCACCGATGCAAGCGCTTCACAAAACTCTATCTCTGGTTGGCACAGCACACAAAAAAACCATACATTTAAGACCAGTAGGCAAATGTTTATCCTAAAATGCAATTTTAATTTTAGTTTAATTAAATTAGCGGAGCTTTTATGTAGTGTGACTTGCTGAATTAACGTATATAAAATGGACAACCACGTAGCGAGTTATGCCTATGGTCAAGATTGCTAACCTTTAAGGTGATTGATGGTGAACTTAAACCCAGACTATTTTGACTTGGAGCGGAACACCCGTAGTCTAGCACAGCATGAATGCTAGCCTAGTCACAGTCATATAACTGTTAAAGTGCCTCGTGCCCCCCACAGCCACACAAGGTATTCTTCACAACTCATACACCTGGAATGTACGTAGTGACACGCAGCCTCAATCGGCTTCAGCTTCTTACCAGGCTGGGCCATCTGGCTGCCGTGAAGACCACTGATTGGCATTTGTTTAATGGAGGCCTCTGTATTGCCTGGGCTGATGAGAAGATTATTGACCGCGCCTCTGTCCACAGAGAGTCGGTCATGGAGATTTCACCTGGATATTAGTATTGACCTTGCTTAAACAGCACCCCCTCTCCTCAAGCATCCCGCCACACACACAATCACGCACATTTTTGAGGGCGTTCATTGGTCAATTTGCATAAATCAATTATAATGCAATCATTCACTTTCCTTTATCCTTGGCTTTTCTCAGAACAAATTGGACGAGGAGGTAATTGTGGGTACAGAGACTAAAATGGCTGATGATCAGCTGTTCTCACACACAATGGAAGGCGTTTGCATGCATGACTATAAAGGGCTCAGTGCATATGTACCGTAGGCAGCCCAGGAAATGTGTTCATTTTCACATTCATGTCTGAGGAATGTGGATTTCATAACCTTTTCCTATAATGCCTTCAATAGGCTCTCCATTGATTGCCATTCACCATCCTGACCAGACACTACTTTAATCTCGCTGTCTTAGTGCTATTTTTCCTGTGTAAGCGTAAGAAAACCAACATAACAAGCCCCATGTTCCACCCAGTCCTTTAATAATATAGTGTTTATTTTGTCTCTTTCAAAATCGAGCTGGTGAACATTGCCCCAAGCATCACCTAATTTGCTTTCTTCATTTTTGTGAATTACGTTCTCGGCTCGCTGCCTGATTGCCTGGAAAATCCCTCAGAGATTGGAAAGAACAAGGCAATCTTTCAAGGAATTTGCAAAACAGGAAGGACTCTGAGCTGTGGATAGAGACATCCATGTGTGTGGATCTTCAGAGAAAGACGACAAAGAGCCGGTTGTTTGGCAAACTGTAAGGCTCGGGATACGTTTTTTTCTTCTTAGCTATTACACAAAACACACTGTTTTTGTAATTCGTTTTTTAAATGATATTTTCGTTTTGCTGGCAACGGTAATTTTCGCGAAATTCACATTTTGATTTGCTTTCAGTAGACGACAATAAACAAATCACATTGAGCATTGTTTCCATTTTTCCTCTCTCAAAGGCACAGGATCTACTTCGCATCCAGACTCTGTTGCTCATTGCCTTGCAAATGTTCATCCCTAACATTATATTCAGGGGCACACACCCGAAAAACAACAACATATTGACTCGCTGCTTGTTGCATTGTTTGTGTGTTTTGCTTTTTTCATCTATTGTGGGTTATGCAGTTAACAGATGTCCTCCAATTATATGCACCTAATTACATTTTAATCAGGCGGCATTGTGATTCAGGCCCATGGCTGTAGCAAGCACACAGAAATGGAAGGGGGGGGGGGGGTTGGTAAGAAAGAAATAGACCACACTTACATAAATAGCATGTGTTCTGTCTGTGTTTTTCCGCTCATTTTCTTATTCTCTAGCCAAAGTTTTTATGTTTGGGATCCTGTGCCTTGTTATTTTTTCTTATAGTTATTTTTAGTTCACTCCCCTCACATAATAATGTACAACCCTTACACAGACTGGCTTTTGACATGTTTCATCATGTTTCCTCCCACTATATATTCTGTTCCATCTATTCGGATTAATGTGATGGTGAACCCACTGACAGATGTAGGCTGAAATGTGTGTGAGTGTGTGTGCAGGTCTATGATGGGACAGATATAATGGAACAATGAATGTGATAACGCTGACATTTATGTGTATGTGTGTGTTTGTGTGTTACTGTTTTGGGTTGAGCGATCAAAATAAATCACTATCTCCAATGGCAAACTAATATATAGATTATAATGTATTCCATTTGGTTAAAGCATTGTACAGCACATTGCTCTGCATACATAGAGCTCAGCACGGTGAGACCCAGTGGGAACCGATCTCCTAACCCTGGCTGTTTTCATGTTCATGTAATGTTTATTCTTAATGTGGTGCTCTATCAGTGGAGGCACACAACCAGGACTGAGATTAACACATATACACAACGGACACACTCACTCACACACATGCGCACAAACGTAGACATATATATACATGTGTGCACGCACACGCACACACCCACACCCATTAATGCGCCACTCTTTACTGCACAATATCTAAGTGGAGTCGCATATCACATCTCTTCATGGATTGAATAGGACAGAATCTTAATCATTGATTAGAAGTCTAAGACTGGGCACCAATCCGGCAAAAGTGAGTCATTTTCCCTCGAGATGGTCTCTCTCCCCTCCCCCTCCCCCTCCCTGCTGATGGATTGTCCCACACACAGTTATTAAAAATCGCAGAGTGAGTGCACTCCTTTTTACGATTCACCCCTGACTAGAATGCAAAATGAGTGGGGCAATTAATGTAAAATGTGTGCTACCGTGTGTGTCTGTCTATCATGCGTGTGTGGTGTACTTGTGTTTTGGTGTGTGTGTGCGTGCGTATGCCACAGGCATACAAGGGCCCTTCATGGGAATAAGCAATCAAATAGCATTAATATCCGATAATACTAATAACCCATAATAGCTCTCTCTCTCGGTCTCTCTCTCTCTGTCTCTCTCTCTGTGTCTCTCCCTTGTTCTCTCCCCATGCTGAACCCTCTCTTTGGCTTCATGTTGATGTGGGTAATTAGTGCAGATGTGTAAGAAGGGCCTCCATGAGTGAATAAGTGGTGTGAGGAAGGTGCAAGGGGTGGGGGGAATGACGGCGGAGGACCGTCCACAGCTTGAACTGCTCTAATAACTTCTGCCATTTGTATGTGTGTCAATGGAGGGTGTGAAAGTGTGTCTCTGTGTGTGATTGTGCGCCGCTGGTTGTATCTGTTTATGTATCCGTATGCACTGATCAGACACTATAAGTTTGTGTGTGCGTGTTTGTGCCTGCGTGCGTGTGTGCGTAGAGCAAACTGCTTTACAGTCAGACCTGGAACCACACTTCATTCACTCACCCAATCACAACTAACCAACCATGAACCCTCACTCACACACAAACTCCCCCACTCAGGTCTTGCGTCTCTTTGCCCCCACAGGTCAGAACTGCAGTTACACGCTACACCAACCCAACGGGACGATAGAGAGCCCCGGCTATCCGTATGGCTACCCCAACTACGCCAACTGCACGTGGGTGATCGTGGCGGCGGAGCACAACCGCATCCAGCTGGTGTTCCAGGGGTTCGCCCTGGAGGAGGACTTTGACCTCCTGTCTGTGTACGACGGCCCCCCCAGCCCCGGGAACCTCCGCACGCGGTAGGCACCTGCACGGCTTCTGTTGTTTGCTACTTTAATGTTTTTTCTCCAAAGATGTACTGGTTGGGTATAGGTACTTTGTAGCTATGTTGAGGTAGAACCTGGTCGTGTGTGTTGTTGCGTTCAGTAGAGTACACTGTGGTGAATATTGGGGGGGTTTGACCATAGTTTTTGGTTAAGGTAGGGTTTAGTGTGTTTTCTTGAGTAAGATGCCAAACCATACCAACACCTTCGTAAGGGGTTTCTAACATGTATGTGAAGTTTGTTTTGGATAACAACGTCCTTGGAATAACTACATAGTCAGATACTCAAGTGTGTACCACTATAGATTATGGTTTGGGCTGAAATGTCGGTTGTTTTAGTCTGTTTGCATGCAAAACAGTACATTCGATACAACATATAGTCGATGTTTTTTTTTTTGTTTTTTTTTCGTAAAACTTGAATTACATTGAGCAATATTTGTTTGTTCATGTTTTCAAAAAATATAATATCAAAGTATAATGTTAAACGTAGGGCTGTAGTCTACCAAATAAAATCGTATGGTTTTATGTAATTCAGCGAACTCCATGGACCATAGATTATGCCCGTTTTCTCTAAATTATCCAAACGAACGCGGTTCACTCTACTCTACCTGGTTGGCTGAATATATAAAACGTGAGTGCTGTTTGGAGTGACTCAGTGGGTCTCAGATCCACTCTTGGTCCGAGGTCGCCTCGGTAAGGGCAGAGCCTCAACGCGGGTCACACCATACGAGCCCCGGGGCGCCGCCTGGGCAGTGCCATGTAGAAACACCACGAAGAGGAGGAAACGTTTTTAGAATGCCAACACACTCTTTGGTTGTCATTTTTACCAAATTTTTACCAAACAACTTATTCGACATGATGTAAATTAGTTGAGTTAATAGAGTAAATGTTCAGTATGTAGACTAGAAGTCATCCTTAAATTGGACCAATTCAAAGTTGTGAAAACCGGGGTGGTTTTGCCTCTTGTCTTAAAACTCTGAGGCTATTAAACCATATGATTATTATAAAAGAAACTACAAAGCCTTGAATATTATTTGTATTCATAATTAACGTTATTTTCTGACACAATATAGCACATCACTTAAAAATAAAATACATCGGTCTTCTACATATGTCCATCCTGCCCTCAAATAATGGATTAAGAAGTTTTTTCCTTTATGAAAGTAACCCCAGCAGGAATTTGATTGAACAAGAGCATATCGACCAACCGACCAGAACGTGAAAGCCAGAGTTTAATGGTAGATCGACTGTGATTGGTTGAATGTTTATGTATTTCCCTCAAGGGCATTTAACTAGTGCTCTAAACATGTTTTAACTTTCTTAGAAATGTACAGGAAATGACATTGATACATGGAAACAAATGAATACAGGGTGAATTATTTGTGTAGCATCAATCAAATGTTACATTTCTAAATAATTGCTGATTTTCCTCAACTGCCTGGACTGCATTCATCAAAACTCAAGCTTGTTTTGTCAATTTGTGCGATTCTTACACCTCCTCAAATTCCAAAAATTGTCAAAATTCACTGGCAGAAAATGAGTTCACGCATAATTTAATCGTTGCTTCCAAGATCATTCCAGATCATGACAAACACATTGCTGTCAATACATTGTATCAGTGCTGGGAATCAGTGGGGCAGTACAGCTGTCACTTTGTGTTCAGAAACGCTATAATAACCGTCATGTTCATAATAAGCAGGCAGTCAAAAGTTTCTTTCTATCATATACACAATGAAATGACCAAAAGGACTGTTGTGTCTGTTGGGGTGGAAGATTTGTACATACAATTAAAACACAATGTTTCTATTCATGAAAGGTTTTCGGCACAACTGTATAGTACATTTCTAATGTGTTTAGGCTGGCATATCCTAGTACAGATGTTTCTTAACAATGGCAACTGTTTAGGCATTGTTATGAGTGTGAATGGCTACTGCTAGTTTAATAATGCTTATTGGTTTATGCTAGTCTTTACAATGCGACCAAAGTCTATGGGTAACTGGCAGTTGTTAATTATGCTAGAGATGATAGGCTATGGGTGGTGTTAACAGGCCAGGCATAGTGTTATTAATGCCTGTGATGATACGTTAAGGTAGTGTTACCAGGCTAGTCAAAGTGATTATAGTACCATACATGATAGGATAAGGGTCATTTTAAAACACTAATCATAGTGTTATTAGGTGATGTGTGCTGAGGGTAGTGTTAGAAGCATAGTCATGGTGTTAATGCAATTGTCCATCCTAGGGCAGTAGACCTTCTATTTTAAATGTTAAAAGGTTTGGAGGCACCTGGTAATATTTTTCATTTTGGGGAATGAATGGAAGCAATTACAAAAACGATACTATTTGGCATTTTAGGTTGTTTGCTCTCATCGCGGCATTAGACTCTGATTTAATTGTAAAACACCTTAATGCAAGCAATAGACTTCTATAAAGGCACATTAGCCCTGAATGAATGCGCTTCATTACCGTAGCATTGTCAGTATTTATCTCCCTTCAGGCTCACCTTTATGGTAACACAAAATGTCTGATCGGATGTACATACACACACACACACTCTCGCCCTGTCTCGCTGTGGGCCGGGCTGACTTTAAAGTTGGCCAACACAATTCAGATTCTCACGGTGGACCGGCACGACAGAGAGGCAAGCTGATAGAAATTTTCCCAGAAGGGCTTTTGTTACTGACTCTGCATCGGTCCCATACACCTCGTCTAACACGCAGAGAGAGGGGCGATCAAAAAGGGAATCGGATCTCCTGTATTTACCGGCCGTGCTTCTCCGTCGCGCTTCTCCGTATTCACACCCTCTGGCTTCCCTTCGGTAGAGATGTTCCGGTGGGACGGACGGAGAGAAAAAAAAGAAAGTGGATGAATAGATAGCTTGAGAGAGAGAGAGATAGGAAGAGAAGATAGGGAGAGCTGGATGAGATAAGAAGATATAGATGGAGATAGTATGATATGGCTTGGATAGATGGAAATACAGAGAGGGAAGGGGAGAGAGAAAGAGGTACAGAAGGAGAGAGAGAAAGGGTGAGGTAGCGACAGATGAGATATGAAAGATATTAACGGATGGAGAGACAAAGAGGGAGAGAAAGACGGCAGGGAGAGAGAGAGAGGGTGAGAGATGGTGGAAGGGAGGCATGTAGAGGCAGAGAGAGAGAGAGAGAGAGAGAAAGAATTGTTCAGGGATTAAGAAACGGAAACAGTGGACCTGAATGGGTAGAGGGGGATATGAGCTTCAAGGTTTCGCTACATGGGAGCGAGTCAGGCGTTCCTGCGGTTTGTTTTCCTGCGTGTATTGGGAATTTAATTTCCCTCTCCACCTGTATGTGAAGGCTGCTCCACCTGAGAAACGCTGTTGAATATTAGACTTCTGTTTTATGACTCGATGAGCATGGAAATGGAAGGTAAAGAGAAACCTGAAAACAAATCATCTTCAGTCGCAATACACACACACACACACACACACACACACACACACACACACACACACACACACACACACACACACACACACACACACACACACACACACACACACACACACACAGTAGAGATACATACAATCCTACACAATTACCTACAAGAAAGATATCCATGTGATCACTCTGCTCTCTCCCCCCCCCCCGCCCCTGTTTCCGTGTCAACAGTAATTTTCTCTCCATCTCTCTCGCTCTTCCACCTCCAAATTCTCCTTGGCTCCCATTTCCTTTCCCCCCCCAATTTTAATATCTTATCTCTTTCTGGAACGATCTCCATTTTGTGCTTCTCTCCCGTGCCCTGTTTGCCGAATCGTATCAATCTTTTATGTATGATTGTATGCCAGAAGCAAGTGTTGAGATTTTTCCTTTTAATCTCGAGTTGACATCGAAAATGATGTAACTATTTCTTTTTTCTTGCACATTTTTCCATCCCAAGGAATGAACCAGGTTCAATGTGTGTCCCCAAACATGTCATAGGCTTACAGACTGTGTGTTAATGCTTTGGTATTGTATGATGCTCGTTGCTTGCATGACAATCTATTTCTCCTGTGGTTGTTTGTCAGCTACAGCCATGTGGTTGTGTGTGTATGTGTTCACATGCAAGTGGGTGTGCGTGGGTGGGTCTGTGTGTGTGCACTAGTGTGTGTGTGTGTGTGCATGTGTGTGTCTGTGCATGTGCACATGCTTGTGTGTGTGTGCATGTGCGATTGTGAATTTGTCCTTGCGCGTGCACGTGTGCATATACCCCCACAATACTTCTTCTGCCAGGTGTGTGTGTGTGTGTGTGTGTGTGTGTGTGTGTGTGTGTGTGTGTGTGTGTGTGTGTGTGTGTGTGTGTGTGTGTGTGTGTGTGTGTGTGTGTGTCAGGCTGATGCAGCAGCCTGGCAGTTGACAGGGGGCTTGGGGCGGGGCCGACTGGGTCGGGGGGCGGGCCAGAGCATGGGGCGAGAGGGAAGAGTTTGGATAAGTGGTTGACAGGGACAGATTTTGTGCCCGGGGCAGAGCAGGACCTAAATAGTGCGCGGTGAAGCATGGATGTTGGGAGTGGGCAGGAACACGGCACTCAGTGAGGGGTTTCACACTGCTTCTTGAGATAGTGGGTCTGAGCGAGGGGGAGAAAGAGAGAGGAAATGTGTGTCTAAGAGAGAGAGAGAGAGAGAGAGTAAGTTGTGTTTGAATATGAGAGACTGGTGTACTGGTGGTCTGGTTGTGTACGTGTCTGAATGATCAATAGTGAGTCTTGACTGTCTATTTGTCTGTCTTCTGGGTGTCTGTGTGTGTTTAAGACGATGTCGGAAATAATGTGAAAGGCATGGAGAGAAAGATATACAATAGAGATGGATTGGTAGAAGTAGGGACATAGTTTATGTGTGCAGAGTCACAGTTCATGCTTGTATAGCAAGCGGGTAGTTAGCCTGTTTGCCCTATCCCTGGCAAGGTCTTCCACAGCTTACAAAGTGTGTGCTTACACCCATGCCTGCATATTTGTGTGTGTGTGTGTGTGTGTGTGTGTGTGAGAAGGCACTGGAATAGGAAGACAATGAGAGTGGGATTGCTAGTTCTTCTTTTCGATATTGTTCTGGTCTAGTATCTGAAGGCCTTCACGTTTGTCAAAATGTAGACAATACCACGTTTAGAGCAACAAGAGAAACATAAGTCAGTCCCTTTCACCCTCCCATGTGTGTGTTTTGTGTGTGTGTGTGTGGGTATGTGTTGGTGTTTGTTCCTGTCAATCAATGAGTGCATCTTACATACAGCGCTAGCAGTGACAGCTCGAAACTAGCACGAGAATTGCACACAACAGCGTTCAACTCCCGAATGACGTCCCCATGGTGATATACATCTCTGTAGATGAAGGCCTCAGACATCCATCACCACAGGATACTCTGCCCAGATTACTCTATCCAAAGTCGTCACATGTCTGTTCCACACTTTGCATGTGGAATCTTAGCTTCAGCACACACACACACACACACGCACACGTGGCCGTGTATTTCCACATGTGCTTGTGAAGGGAGACCTTCAACTGTAAAACTGAATGTGTGCACTTATAGGCCAACTGGCTGTCCCTGAAATCCTCTATAACTTTTTAACGCTGATGTCATTGAATGTTTCTTCTAAGGGATCTGGATTCCCACAGACACACACAAACGTAAACAAACCCAATACATTCATACTCACACACAGTGTGTCCATTAAACTAGGACGGTTCTACCGGCCTTCTAATTAGGCACCTGTTGATGTGAACTAGTTGCACCCGTGGCTTTTTCCCATTATAATTTGAACCCTAGCTATTAAAAAAAAATGCAATCCCCGCGATGGCACTCATTTTCTTCTCAATGCATGAAATTGAAATTGAAGGCATTCGTTGGAAATTAAATGATTTTCTCCAAAATTATTTGCCGGCGAAAATAATATTAATTGAAAACCTGAGTAAAGAATAACTCAATGAGCAGGATATATAATATTTATTTTCGAAAGGGAAAGCATGGGCCGAGCATACACTGTGTTCTCTTCAAGCTAGGATAAGTTTCCTTTCACGCCATATATATCCAATATATATGGATAGATAATACAGAACCATGTACATTATACAATATTCATGTTATTTGTGACTTTGGGCTGCAGCTTCATCAGTGGGCCACTTCAGATCTCCCTGGTCTTGGGATGTGATGGGAGCGTGTTGTTATGATGCACTGCCGATGAGCTGTGACGTGATGAAGTGTGTGTCTATAGAGTGGTTTCGTCAGTTGGATCATTTGCGAAGAGACGACGGGTTGATGGGTCTGAATGGATGTTCTGGTATTTGAGTGGACACATGTTGAAGTTTATTAGAGTGGGGAAATGATTCTTACACCCCCATACGGCACTTGGAGAGGGAGAGAGAGAGAGAGAGAGAGAGAGAGAGAGAGAGAGAGAGAGAGAGAGCGAGGAGGAGAGAGGAGAGAGAGAGAGAGAGAGAGAGAGAGAGAGAGAGAGAGAGAGAGAGGAGAGAGAGAGAGAGAGAGAGAGAGATGAGAGAGAGAGAGAGAGAGAGAGAGAGAGAGAGAGAGAGAGAGAGAGAGAGAGAGAGGAAGGAATGGGTCCTCAGCAGCGGTCATGATGCATACGTGCGTTTTTAATATAATTGTTTAGCTAAAGGTTGCATTAACATTTCATGACGTGAAAGGGAACTTAGCCTAGCTTGAAGAGAACACGGTGTATGCTCGGCCCATGCTTTCCCTTTCGAAAATAAATTGGACAGTATACCCCAGCTGCTCCTTAGCTTCTCCCAAACGCTTGCCCTCCCTTTTGCAGTGAGCGTCCTCCCATGCTCCTCTCAACACTGGCAAATATGTTGTTAACGTGGACATTTGTTGTCGTTTTGAATGGTCTTTCTCTGAATTCGAGAGCACTGGGAGAATGTTTTAAGTCATAATCTTGGAAGATGTCCAAAGAGAAATAAATGCATTTTAAGTCGCAATCCATCTCTGAATTAGGTAACACGATGGGGTAAGGTGCCTGTTGCCAACTGCTATAAGTCATTGCCTTTGCAGCATTATGAGTATTAAGAACCAAGTGTCTGTGACGACTTTTCCGCATTCAAATCACAAACGCAGTTAGTGATGCGTTTTCCATCATCCAGCAGTGGTCGTTCCGCCAGGAAGGGTTTGGCAGAGCTACCACAACAGAATAGCTCTTCAAATCACTTGTGATTGTAGCGGCTTATATATCATTTTTTTTCCATAGGTGCCACCGAAAACAACCAAAAGGAGATCTTTAAGATAGCCACTTTGAGTTTAATTAAGTATACAGTTTATCCTGTCTCATAAATAACACCTTGTATGGAAGTGGTCATCACATTCAGTGCCTGCAGGGCTTACAGAGATGGTTTATTTAGAGAGTGCCAGGGTGCTGCATAGATGCAGATATAACATCAGGGAAATAAAATTGCGACTGTTAAATTAATTGACCGGAGACAAAGCTAACTGTGTACCTCACTTCCTGAATGGTAGATACTGCAGTGGAAGCTATTTAGGTAGTTAGGTGTGTGTGTATGTGTGAGTGTGTGAGCCAGAGTGACCTTTTATGAACCGCGTATAGACAATAACTGTATAATTCACCGTAATGGATGACCATAGAGAGTATAATTTGTGTCCATGCTGCTGAGACTATATTTTGTTTATAACTTCCCAATGGTAGTCTCACGCACACACACAAACACACTTAAACACACACACACACACACACACACTCTGG
The DNA here is from genome assembly GCF_026213295.1 of Gadus chalcogrammus. Classification (NCBI taxonomy): domain Eukaryota; kingdom Metazoa; phylum Chordata; class Actinopteri; order Gadiformes; family Gadidae; genus Gadus; species Gadus chalcogrammus. The sequence goes on along the minus strand of NC_079433.1, from coordinate 10,740,462 downwards.
CTGGTGATGAGTTTAGCTATTATGCACATCACACACACGCTAATCACCCCAGCATTTTTATTTTATTGCCCTTGATTGAGCAGAGCTGACGTCTGTCAACAACACAGCACTGTCATTAACATGGATCTTCCTTTTCAATGGCTGTTGTCTAGTGTGTCCTGCCCTACCACCGTTTCATGCTAGCACTTTGCTTGCGAGATGTTGAAAACCGAAAAGTTTTCGACACACACTCACACAAGCACGCACGCACATTTCTGCATCAAGTGAAATTAGTGACAGCTTTTCAGATTGTGTAGGTTGCATGTGAGCAATTCCATCACCTTATTGAGCGACACACAATGTTGCCCACTAGCATCAGGGATCAGTCAGCAGATAAGCTAGAAGGGCATCGTATATAGACACGTGTACTCTCGCACAAATGCATACAAACGCACACACATGTATAAACACACACGCAAACACATGCACACGCACGCACACACAAATTAGCATTTACCCCCATCCACTGGCACATATATCGGCCACTCTCTTAAATGTGTCTCTCTCTCTCTCTCTCTCTCTCTCTCTCTCTCTCTCTCTCTCTCTCTCTCTCTCTCTCTCCTCTTCTCTCTCTCTCTCTCTCTCTCTCTCTCTCTCTCTCTCTCTCTCTCTCTCTCTCTCTCTCTCTCTCTCTCTCTCTCTCTCTCTCTCTCTCTCTCTGGAGGCCATAGAGCTCACAGCACTACAGGCTCTCACCGTGTAGCTCCACTGCACATGCTCACTGCAACACCCACGTGTGTGTGTCTCTGTGTGCGTGTGGGAGCGGGTCTGATAATGACTTCATGGTTCGTGGCTGGCGACGATAGTTGATTATCATTTGCAGTCAGCGCTTTTGTGTTTCCTCCGTGGTTAAGTAAAGTCAACACAGCATTGCAGCCAAAGAGACACCGTGGTGGTGAATATTAATGAACACAACGCCCTGGCCTATGACGCACTGCCTGGTACTGGGTTACTTACTCTCCTGATACCAAAGGTTATGTATTTAAGAGGAAGAGGAGATGAGATAATATCACATCGGTTATGATGACGTATGGTGTCTTTGCCTTTATCTAATCGCAAAGGTTAGAGAAAATAATGTAAGATGCTTTCAAAGATAATTTAGGAAGTGATATTCGGTGAGGATAAGATGACACGATATAGGATAAGCCAAGCTAAACTAGGACAAGCTGTAATAAAGTAAGCTAAGATAAGATATAAAATGCACTAAGCTAGGGATAAGCTAAGGTAAGATGCTATATTTATGGTAATATAAATGGTGTTAACTAATTCGGCCACAGGGGGGTGGCTGATTATACGTGTTCCGTCAGACTGAGCACTGCCTCACACCTATGAAGGCAGCGCCGGATTCGACCAATGGGTGCTTTTTTCTTTTGTTTTGGCAAACTAGTGTCATCTCGTGTTCAAGAGGACCAGCAGCGACGTGGGAGTCACCAGTCATGCTATCAGTGGAATAACAACAACTCCCTTCTTTTCAAAATGGCAAAAAACGTCACGACGACAGATAATACAACCACGACATTGGCGGAAGAAAGCAAGCCGGACAGATATTTGTAATTGAGGGCATGAATATTATATTTGTGCTTTTTGCTTTCTCTTTTATGATCCGTGAAATTACAACTGTAAATACTTCTAATAACGAATCAAACGCACACACACGCATACACACATACACACAAAGATATCCCATTTGTAGTTGTGGGTTGAGCATCCGTGGTGTAATTAGCTTTTTGTTTTATATATAACTACTCGGTCCCTGCACTCGCTGTCTCCGGGCCCCATCATGGCCTTGTTTTCTGGGGTGTCACGCCGCGTTAGCTGGGTGGGGCTAGAGCGGCCAGGCTGCCAGCCAGTGTCTGATTGCTCCTGAGAGGTCCTCCGATTAGCGGCAGGAATCCAATCACTGGCGTGAGGATGCGGTGTGATTTTAACCTTTGCTCGCAGGGGAGGAGCTGTCGTTTCTCTCTCACTCTTCATCTCTGGCATGTGGGTGGGGTCGGGGGAAGAGCTAGGATGAGTCACACACACACAAACACACACACACACACACACACACACACACACACACACACACACACACACACACACACACACACACACACACACACACACACACTCACACTCACAAACGCTCTCACACACACACACCTCGCAGCTGCTATGTGATCAGGGTGGGGGGTTAGTCACCGTTTAGAGTGATGGGTGGACAGTGAGCAAGGGAGCGCACGGCTCGGTGCGCGGGGAAGCAGGCGGTGGCCTTGACCACTGAGGAGTTACAACCGCACACCCTTTATGACGAATGAGCCCCGAGACAGAAGCTCTGTACGGGTGGTCTATGGTCACACACATGCTCACACATACACTCACACCAATGCATACACGGATGCACGCATGCCCACACGTGCCCACACACGCACACACACGCCCACACACGCTGACACACACACATACACTCGCACACACGCTCACATATGCACACACACAGGCTTGCACATATATGCACACAAACAAACACAAACACACACACATGCACATACATGCACATATATACAAACACACGCACGCACACCTACATAGCTTCATACGATAGACACACATGCACACATATATTCACTGCACACACACACACTCTCACACAAACACACAAAAGCATATACACAAACAAACGCATACACAGGCATGTGACACACTCTCTTCTTTTTTATCTTCCTCGTCTCTCACCTCCCATCATTTATTGGCTAATACATCGCCTCTACTCACTCATCAAAATCTTGCTGCTGCATCCTTTTTCTTTCTTTTTTTTCAGCTCTACCCGTAGTGGAATATATATATCAGCTTGGTCAGCAACTCCACATGCCAAAGACACACGCACACACAAACACAGGCACTAGCGTGCCCACACATGCTGCAGCGGGAATGTGATTAAAGGAAAACAAATCAGCGCATTTAGTCTTCTGCCGTGTTCACGTCTGTAAACATGAGTTCTTTTTACGGATGAACATCATAAAGTGACACAAACTCACACATTGGCACAAAAAATATTCATGCAAGCACAGGTCTTCTATTCAACTCACCCATGCTTTCGTTATTCTCCACACAAACCTGATTGCTGTGTGTGTGTGTGTGTGTGTGTGTGTGTGTGTGTGTGTGTGTGTGTGTGTGTGTGTGTGTGTGTGTGTGTGTGTGTGTGTGTGTGTGTGTGTGTGTGTGTGTGTGTGTGTGTGTGTCTTATCATGATTACTTGAACACCCAGGCTAAATGATCAGGTAAAAACCCTCCTCCTGACTCACTGCTCATCTCCAGCCATCATCAACCCCTTCCCCACACTCCCCCATACACACATCCCCTTCAATCTAGCACCTTAGCACAGGCATCCTCTCATTAACGCACCTTGAATTTTTCTCTCTCTCTCTCTCTCTCTCTCTCTCTCTCTCTCTCTCTCTCTCTCTCTCTCTCTCTCTCTCACACACACCTTCCCATGGGGTAGCAGAGAGATAATTGGAAGCAGAGGTTTTTCATGGAGATGATGCTGGGGTCAGTCAGGTGGAAAGCCCCTCTTAATAGATCTCCGCTCCCAGCACTCCAACACACACACACACTCATGCACACACATGCACACACACACACTCATGCACACACACACACTCATGCACACTGATATCCACGCTTGCTTGCACACATAGTGCACACTCCTTACTGGCTGATATAGCTTCATGGCACTCCGCCCTGCAGAATGGCACTGCTGCCGGCGGTTCATCCGCAGTCGTCCTGCTGTTTGTGCATGCACCCCCTCCTTTGTGTCTTCTCCTGTTTAGCTCATCTCCCGCCTTGGAATTACCAGCCGCTTGAAACACCTGCTCAGCACATACTAGCCTTACCGGTTGTACTGGCTGTCTTGCACCTGCTCAAGATGAACCCTTGCCGATTGCACTGGCTGTCTTGCATCTTAACATAGACCCTTGCTGGTTGTACTGGCTGTCTTGCACCTGCTCAAGATAAACCCATTGCCGGTTCTACTGGCTGTCTTGCACTTTCTCAACACAGACCCTTGCTGGTTGTACTGGCTGTCTTGCATCTGATCAACACAGACCCCTGTTGGTGGTACCGGCTGTTTTGCATCTTTTTATATGTTTGTATGTAGAAGCAGCGAATCCCTGGGCCGGTGTTTGTTCCATGGGGGTGTCACGTCTCGGGATGGCCACAGCCCATTTTAACACTAACACCATTTGCGTTTTTTACCCTGTGAATTTGGTGTGAAACAAGTGTTGGCTTGTTGTTTGTGACTTCTTTTTTTAATGATTGTCTCCCCTGCATGTTGTTTTGCACAATTTAGCATTACATCCTATTTGTACATAAGAAAACACAGAGACCTTAATTGGATTTTCTGGATAGTGTGTCAGGTTCTACCTGTTGCCAGACCCTGCCTGTTGCTTGCTTGGCAACATTCTCACTACATTAGGACACATACATTACTCTCTCTGATTATTATATAATCGTATACTAATGAGGAGACATTCTATAGTTGCTTACATTCAAAGTCCACCCTTCGGTGCTTGTTTTTTTATTGTCATTGTCCTCGGCTTACATACTTGCTTGCACTTACTATGAGCTTTCAGAAGAGTTTATATAACTGAGAAAAAAAACATATACTAACACTTTGACTATCAACAACAGCTGAACGATTTACTTTGTTATAAGGAGACATATTTAGGGACTTTTTCACAGTTTCCATAGGGTTCATGTTTTCTAACGTCCTTTAAACATTCTCAAACCAATTTATAGCTCTCCAAGTATTCCCTAATTGGGCAATTATAAGTACAGAACGGAGAATGCTGATTGCAAAACAGTATTATAAAATACAATTCAGTAATAAGTAAGAACAATTCAAACATTAATTTCTCATTATGAAATAATTGGCTAAATTTCCAATTGTTTAATTTGTTATTTTTTTTACCGTAAAAAGACAGACAGAAAATGGAGGGCGCTTATGCGAAATGGTAGCATAATTACTCAGCAAAATCTCTCGCTCTCTCGCTCTCTCGCTCTATCTCTGTCTCTCTCTCTCTGTCGGTTAAGCCAGTCCCTAGGACAATTCCCGCCCTTCGTCCACATTCACCTTCCCTGTGGCTAATCTGCCTGAAACAAGATGGCTGCCATCCAAATCAATTTGTGGCCAGTGGAGTGTCCATTTGCATGAACACGTGTACCGTCATTTAGTAGATTTCCCCGCCTTGACAGTGTCACAGAGAAGAGTGAAATCATGCATACTTGCGTTAAATTTTTTGTCCAATTTATCTCTCTCCAGTGCGTTTGGCGCTCCCTGTTTCACCTCTCCTGCCCCCCCCACCCACCACCCCCACACACCAAGGGAAGTGTTAAGAGATTAAGTGAATTACTCAGTGCCGGGGCACACAGGCGCCAATAAAAGTCAGAACTTTAAGAGATTGCAGGGAGTCAAATTGAGGTAGAGTGCAAATGACAGGCGACATTGAAAAGTAGGTTTGTTGTAAAGTTTTAAAGTTTAAAAATGGGTTTGAGTGCGAGTCAAACATAAAGAAAATGTGGGCTGCAAGGCTTGATTTGCCAACCATACTGTATGAGCGATGAAATAACAAGTGCATTAGAATGTATGATTCTCAGATTGAAATCCGCTGAAATCTATTACAGCGAGCGGCTCTCTGAATGACTATTATGCTCGGATGAAGAACATCGTTCAAGGGGAAGAGATTGGATGGTGTGGTGCATGATGAAGTGGCAGGGACAGATCTTTACAAGAGCAGACCGGTTTACCAGTTCAATTTCGCCGCCATTGCCAATTATCTTAAATAAGAAAGTTATGTCTTTATTTTTTTGGGGGGGTATTTCTTTCCTAAAGATTTCCTTTCATCAGCCAGAGTTTGCTGGGATGTTTAGTATTCGCTAATGTTGCTTCGTTATCTCTCCCTTTGATCATGAAAAAGCTAATGAGTTTTGAGTCATTTTCTCTTTTCATACATCTTTCATGCAAAAGAGATGGATAATCTATAATGTGAATTGACGATTATGCACATTGCTATTCAAAAGATTCAAAGGCCTAAACGCTTTTGAACAGCAACTTGCTCAATTCAAAGTGGGTTGTTACTTTTTCATTTATGTTTTTACTTGACCTTGCACGCAACTGATTCAATCTCTATCCACTAACTCTGTATGTCATCTCTCTCGCTCTCGCTCTCTCTCTCTCTCGCTCTCTCTACCTCTCTCTCTCGCTCTCTCTACCTTTTTCTCTCTCTCTCTCTCTCGCTCTCTCTACCTTTCTCTCTCTCTCTCTCTCGCTCTCTCTCTCTCTCGCTCTCTACCTTTCACTCTCTCGCTCTGTCTACCTCTCTCTCTCTCTCTCTCTCTCTCTCTCTCTCTCTCTCTCTCTCTCTCTCTCTCTCTCTCTCTCTCTGTCTCTCTGTCTCTCTCTTTCGCTCTCTCTCTACCTTTCTCTCCCCCTCCAGGTTAACAGGCTTCCAGTTGCCCTCGCCCATCGTGAGTACGGGCTCCAGGCTCACCCTGTGGCTCCTCTCAGACTACGCTGTCAGTGGCCAGGGCTTCAAAGCTGCCTACGAAGGTAAGGTCACTCCTCAATGCGTGTCAGCTGCTATTTCTCTCTCTTTCTCCTATGAACCTCCAGCAACAGAGTGCCCACGGCCGACCTTATCGCTGGGAAGGTTTACACCCACTGCGTGTATTCATGGGACTAATTGCATTACCATATTAAGCGCTGCCTGCCGCACTCTTGCGGTAAGCCACGAGAGTCACCTCTGGAACTGTCCAGGCGGTTTTACACGTTGTGACCATTCTCTTATCCGAACGAGAAAATAATCATGATTTTGTAGGGTGGTGTCATGCCAAAGCTATGGCCACAGAGAGCGTCTCAGAAGCTGCGGCTTATGTCTGTCATTTTGGATTTAGCTTATTGGTAATAGCCTGCTTTCAAAGTGATGCAGCACAGAGAGGTGTCACAGCTCGCCTTCAGTGAGTCCAAAACTCCAATCTAACTTTCCTCTCGTTTGGATGCTAGGCATGCTAGGCTTGGCTTGTGACAAACACAGTTTAGCTTAAGTTCTTTGGTCGTAGACTTGGTGCCTTGCTTGGCTCGGTCCTAAGTTGGTGCTCTGTTTTTGTTGCTGTGTCT
>NC_079433.1:10720767-10728267 GCF_026213295.1 Gadus chalcogrammus | reverse complement strand
TGGGGGCTCCGTCCCCCCGGTCCTTCGGTGTCCCCCCCCCCCCCCCCCAGCACAAAGCATGCCATGCATCGGGAACGCCCCTGTCCTGCCCACAACACGAGGCATTAAAGCATTACTTGAGTTGGTTCCCGGGGGCCACACCGGGGGTCGCCCGGTGTTGAATGCAGGGTATTAATAAGGGGATTAAGGGGATTAATACAAAGCATAATCTTCTTATAAACAATATTTTGTTCGGTCTGCTTAATGGGATGGATGGTAGCTGCTTACAAAAGATAGATGGATGGACGGTTGGATGGATGTTTGGACAGATGAATGATAGACGGATGGATATTACGATCACGTACGAAGGAGGAGAAAGAAAGGTAGCCAGAGGTGTGCTGGAATCAGTCCAGCTATAACAACAGCTGCGTCTGGCCAGATCTGCAACATCACTCTCTCTCACTCTCTCACTCACTCACTCACTCACTCACTCACTCACTCACTCACTCACTCACTCACTCACTCACTCACTCACTCACTCACTCACTCACTCACTCACTCACTCACTCACTCACTCACAAAAGACAAACCAGAGCAGCCAGATGTGAGTTAATCCTGTGTTTAATTGAAAGACATATTGACCATAGGTTTAAAGAATTATGTATGAAAACATCAAGCGGTTCTCCAGCAGCAGGTATGTCCAACTGAGGCTGTATGACAAAGGGAGAGAAAAATGGAGTGATTGAGGGATAGAGGGAGGGAGGAAGATGGACCTGCAACTAATCCTACTGTCCTAATGTTCCATTTTCAGCCCACTGGGACTCGTATGGCTTTGCCCAAGGGTGTGTTATTGCCCGGTTTGTTGACACCTGCTGATTTAAAGAGGCAGGTTGTGGGATTTATTTCACACCTGCTGAAAAATTGTGAGAGATTGTCCTTTTCTTTTTTTTCTCCTTACACTTTGTTGTTGCCTGTGTTGCGCTGATAGAAGTCCTTTATTAAAAAAATAAGATGGAACGGAAGCAGTATAGTTCTGCCGGGTAGAAGTTTGTGTTAACTATCATTATTTTGATTTAGTTTATAATTCAACATTAGATTTTTTAACTCCCATCTCTCTCTCTCTCCGTCATTCTTGCCGTCTCTCTCGCTCTATCTCTCTCTCGCTCCTCTCCCCCCATATCTCTGCCCCTCTCACTCTCAGGCACTCTCCTCATCTCTCTTTCCTGTTCTAGTGGACTCAAATGAAATGCTTGACAACGGGCAAAGGGTTTGTTTGTGTCATGGATGTTGCAGATGCTCAACAGCGCCATGTTCTTTGTTCTTTGCTTGGTGTGCAAAGCCTATTCGCAACGTTTTAAAAGCCAGTGTATTTTTACGCCGCTTCTTCACAGCAAATCCCTGGTGATTTGTTTGTATGGGGATTGCATTGTGACACCTCCTTCCACATCCTCTACTAATGAGTTTAATTTGTGTCATACATAACCCTACTGTGCACACACGTGATAGGCTAATATGTTGATCACACCATTTGTTTGGCCTCTAATATGAAAGTTATTTCATATAGTGTGTGTGTGTGTGTGTGTGTGTGTGTGTGTGTGTGTGTGTGTGTGTGTGTGTGTGTGTGTGTGTGTGTGTGTGTGTGTGTGTGTGTGTGTGTGTGTGTGTGTAAACAACTGTGCTACCATGGCTGCATGTAAAAATGCTCTCTCTCTATTTGAATCCTGGTCCATCTTACAGCAACATTAAGCATTTCCATCATAAACATTATTTTCCCTTTCTCATGTTCTTCGCCTGCCTCCCCAGGGTAAATACAACGCAATGAAAGACCAAATCACCAGAAAACAAGGCTATGTACATTATCCTCTACCTCGAGAGGGTTTTAAATTTAGAATGGAAATCGTACTGACAGTAAAATAAAGATGTTTCGCAACATTTCAACCCAATGACTCAATGCCAGGTCCACTCTCTTCTTCCTCGGTCCTTTACTAGCTCTACAATTCCCACCAGGCTGGCTTACATTTACATCCCCAAGTCTACCGACATTCTTATGAGGCGTGTCCCGCTCCATTTCATGCGATTTCTTTTTTCAGCATACAGTATTTATTGTATTATACACATACTTGCTCTAATATTCCAGTTTTATGTTGCTCCACCACTATGTGGAATTATTTGTATGGTTGCCGTCAACGTATATATGGCGGAACATATCTCAACATGTACAATCACACAGAAAAAATCTGTTGGAGACATTGTAGAAATCGTATGATTTCTGTTCATTTTTTTTTACTCGTTAAATACGTGTGGGAAAAAGAAACCCAGGTAGTACCATCTGTCCTTTCTGCATTCTGACAAGACCTCCCAGGGAGGCCCACGCTCAAACCCAGCGAGCGAGCGCCATGTCCCACTGTTGGCCACAGTGGGTTCCCGGAGCCTCGGAGGTCAGAGGATCTGGCGGAGATAACGCGGTCGATGTCATGACAACCAGACCGCGAGAAGAAGATAGGATGCAACACAATATCCATCAACGACGACGGAGAAGCAGATTTGAGCGGTGCAGCGATGATGGCTTCTCCAGAAACGATAGAACGGCTGCCTCCCTTTTTTTTTTCTCCAGTTAAGTGCGCTCACAGCCCCGTTTCACACGGATTGGTTCACACCTAGAAATCCGCCGTTAACGCTTTTGACGCTGTTCTGCGTAATCAACCCCCTCTCAGAGATGCACACCGATCCCGTGGCACCTTAGGCACGCGTGGCAGCTGCCCCTGATCAGTAAAGATGTGTGACGGTTTTGTACCCACTCATAGTCAATAGCTAGGAGGTTTTGATGGGGCCTGGATCGGGTGTATGTTACTACAGAAGTCGCGCGGGACGTCGCCCGTGTTCATGGCTGCAGTCAAGTGCATGTCTCTCTGCAGCCACGTTAAGATTCACTCGTTACCGCAGCTCTTCCCTCTCCCACCAGTGGTGACTCACCACTGGTTATATTTGAAGCTATACATATGGAAAGAATCCTCTGTTGTACCCTATACCAACAACCACCCGCGTGTCTTTGTGTGTGTGTGTGTGTGTGTGTGTGTGTGTGTGTGTGTGTGTGTGTGTGTGTGTGTGTGTGTGGGCGTCTGTGTGTGTGTGGGCGTGGGCGTGGGCGTGTGTGTGTGTGTGTGTGTGTGTGTGTGTGTGCGCGTGGGTGCGTGTTCGGATGTTCATAAGTGTGCATGTGTTCAGCAACATAATCTGTGCCTGAGTGCAAGTTTGTAACAACCCAGTTACGCAGCTTCCTGACAGCGCAGGATGTGCGGTGCTGTAGCAAGGGTTCACCTGGCAGGTATACAACAACTGCTAAATACCCGTATGCCTGACTTCTATATACTGGGTTTATGCTATGCATTTCTGGGCGCAGTATATATTGGCATGGCAAACACAAGCTAGTAATTAGTGTCCTGATGTTGTTTTTAATTGACGTTATTGTGAAAACTTATTTTCTCAAAGTTTCGAGTTGCTTCCCATGTATGGAGAAGGGAACATGAAGACGTTGTTAGTGGTGTCGGGGTGTGATTCCAAACGATGGGCGCTACAGACATAATCGTTTACCATAGTTTGTTATGAATGAACGCAATGACCCCATCAACACCTGTCATGCTCTGCTTTTAAAAGGAGCAAAATGGACCATTATGGTAGCAACTGTGTTTCCACGAACACATTTGCTCATTTATTTTTCTGAAGAAACCCTGTCTGATGTTTGCAATCTCATCGTGGAGGGGTGGAGGGTGGTGGTGGTGGTGGTGTGGGTGGAGGAGGCGGAGCAGGTTCCTCTCTGGCAGATTGGAGCTGTTATTAGTGGCTGGCGTGGGAACGGACTGCGGGCGTTTTTCTTTGACCATTAAACAGTTCTGACACTTCATTAAGAGCTGATTGTTGTGCGTCACTACTCTATCCGCCTAATGAAGGCTGCGACGGCTCGCACAAGCACGCACGCATGCACGCATGAAAGCACGCACGCACACGCACACACACTGATCCTCTTTGTGATAAGTTTCATACAAACTCAGCACACAAACACACACATGGATCCACTGTTTGTTAAGCTTTACACAAACACACACATGCACACACTTACAGAGAATAACGGGGCACATACAGAGTAGGACATACACACACTAACAGATAGTACCGACCCACACATACACATGCACGCACAATAGCCCGCACGCACACATGCAGGAATTAAGGGAGACACACACACTCGTATATATACGCATACACATATACATACACACACATGCGCACGCAGGCAAGCAGGCATGCAAGCACACACACAATAAACATTTGCATACAACTTACATACTTAGTTAACCAATCATGCCAACATACACATGCTCACTCCCAACGTGAGACCCTAAAGAATTCTTCAACCTCCACTTCAATATCTTAATAAATAAAATGTTGAATTATAATTATCTGAACCTTTAGACGCTTGATGTCTGCCGCTACTGCACTGAATTATAATTGTAATAATTTAAGATAATCAAGTGAATGAGGCACTTATCTGGAATGGTTACGTCTTATATAATCTTTTGCTTTGATTCAAAGCCTTTGAGTAAGACTACCTAAGTTATTTATAGAGCGTTGTGCGAGGAAAAGGCTAAACAGTCAACAGATTCCTCAGCTTGTCTAGACCAGACTTGACCTTTCCATCACAGAATGGGGCTAGTGGGTTAAACGCAGATTACCAAGTCACCGGCATGTTTCTAGAAACAACTGGCTTCACTTTTTGTAAATATTTCAGAGCCTGAAACCTCAAATCCCAAAAACCTATGTCAGAGTCCATTTAGATTTTCTTCCACTTTGAGAACTGACACAAGCTAAAAGCTTTCTTGACAGACATTATTGGCCTCTTTGAGTCATCTCCAGGCCCCTCTGACCCTTAGAATACAACTTTTTTTAACATCTCTCTCCTTTAACACCTCAATTTCTGTGCCCTCTGTTTGCTTTCTGGGTGAGTGGGTGACATGAAAGGGGCAAATGTACTGCCATGAACATATGCACACCGACACGACACGCACGCACGCACGCGCACGCACACACATGTGCAAAGCATTCATGGGGAGCCTCTGATACACGTCAACTAATGTAATGGCTCACACCCATGCACCCACACACGTCAACATACATAACAGCTAACACACGTACAACACACACACACACACACACACACACACACACACACACACACACACACACACACACACACACACACACACACACACACACACACACACACACACCCACCCTCTCCCTTAAACATTCATGGTGGGGGCCTCTTAAAAGCAGCAACATATGGGACAGCTTACACACAAACACACACACACACAAACACTCTTAAACATTCATGGGGGATCTTAGACACAGCAACATAGTTGACAGCCAACACACACACAGACACAGACACACACACACACACACACACACACACACACACACACACACACAGACAGGTCGGGGGCAGCCGGTTGCACTCGGAGCTGCAGGTCACTGCTGTCTGCTTCCTCCCGGGCTCGGTGTCAGTGTGGTCTGTCGCCGTCTGCCCCTGGCTCCTGAGATGTCCCTGAGGTTCAAGAAGGGTCCTGGGGGTGCCTGTAACCCGGTGTGAGACGCGTGCGGCATCATGACGAGTTAAACACATGCCTGGGGCCTGGGGGGAAGCTGTTTGTTGGTTGGTTGGTTGGTTGGAAGGGCGCAGTTCTGTGTGACATTGAATCAAAGTGACAGACAAGCCCGTAGAGGTGGCTTCATGGAGGGAGGGGACGGGACGGACGGTAGGGAGATGGGGAACACATGCTTGTTATGCGCACGTATGTGTGTTTGTGGGGGCTTTACATGTCTGAGGCTGCATCAGTGTCTGTGTCTTGGACGTGTGTGTGTGTGTGTGTGTGTGTGTGTGTGTGTGTGTGTGTGTGTGTGTGTGTGTGTGTGTGTGTGTGTGTGTGTGTGTGTGTGTGTGTGTGTGTGTGTGTGTGTGTGTGTGGTGGTGGTATAGACATGCCAGTGCTGGTGTGTTGGCTTGCATGCAGCATGTGCTATTGGATCATCTAACGGCGCTTTGGGATCCCTGTTGTCTAGTTTCAGACTACACCCTGACAGAGCGTACACTCTCTGCATTACAAGTGTGAGAGAGAGAGGGAGCGAGCGAGAGAGAGAGAGAGAGGACGTCACATGTGGAACGGGTTGGAATAGAGATGTTAACACAACAAAGACCAGAGAAGAGGGTGAAAAAGGGAATGTTGAGATATTAGAAAAGAGAAAAACCAAAAGAAAACCATCACCTTTAAAAACATACCACTAAGGATAGACCTTGCTCCGTGTTCTGATATAATGCACATATCGGTCTCTGTGCTGTGATTGGCCAGTAAAACCAGGTCAAAATAGAATGGTAACGCAGCACAAATCCTGTCTCCCACTGGAGCTCATACAACCCACGTCCATGCTGTAACCGCAAATGTGAATTATTGCTCGAGGGAGATCAAAAATAGCCCCAAAAAACCAACTTGTTCAACAAAACCGTTACCAGACCTACTCTCTAGTCTCCATCCTGCGACATAAAACACAGCCTATACTTTGCAGCCTCAAAATGTAGTCCCGGCATTCCTACCCAACTCACACTGTGCTGAACTTGTCCAAGAGGATTTGGGTGGTTTTATCACTGCGCTGTCTATCTGTGTGTGTTCGTGTGTTCCTGACCTCTTGGTACGCTAATTCTGCTCCTTGATGAAAGTGTGTAATTAAACGCCTGGATTGGTTGGTTGTAAATGTCATCTGCCCAGCCTGTCGGATCATAGGCTTGGGCGTAATTAATTCCAGCTACAGATAACCCCTTTTCTCCCTTCCCTCTCCTCCCGTTTCCCATTCACTCTTCCACCCATGCATGAGTGGCTGTAAATAGGTTCTCCTTCTTGAGATAGTCCTCTGTTTCCGGATCTAGTACAGTGCGGTGTTATAGTATCAAATCATACGTTTAATTTCGATGTGTTTCTGACTTTATGAGATGACCTTTGACTTGACAATCTAAACTTGAGGGATTGCAAAGATTATAAGTAAGCATGGCAGCAGCCGTCTGGTTCAGTGTCAGACGTATCTGTTGCAGCTAATCAGTCGGGCTTTATTGTATGCCTTGGATGACATCATTGGTACGTGTGCATCTTTGATCTTGATTAATCATGGCAGACCAGGATGTTCATGAACATCTGGTGTTTTGATATGTTGTTGTTTGATTACAAGGATCTCTTTGGTTTGTTAACAAGTCACCTGTTGAAAGTAACTTCAACAGATTGTTGTGTCCCTGCATTGTCAATCTCACTCAGTCACTTTGAACCGGGCCATTTGAGTATTTATCAGATGCCCTCTGCAATGTGTCTGCAATATACCTGAGACACCTTAACCTCACTTAACCTGCGTCTCTTAGCTTTATTTTATATACAAGCATTGTGTTACATTCTGCTGTTGGTCAGATGTATATTTTGTATA